>NC_137608.1:11682408-11724908 GCF_963280865.1 Gymnoscopelus braueri | reverse complement strand
ATCAGGAAGGAACATCCTAGTTCTACCAGTTTGTCCCACATCACAACCCCATACATACACAGACCAGTATGACCAGTGCGTCCTACAAAGTCAACCAGCAGAAACTACTTTACTGGCCATGACTATACAGAGTGTAATTATTATACTAGTATGTACAGTACTTTATGGTGGCTTGTATATCGTCGCTGTCAGGCAGAAACCTTGTATCTCCACATTTCATATTTTAATGATTTTTTTTTCTCGCAAAGGAACGGCCCATTTTATACTTCAGAAAGAGTCAAGCAAAATTGTTGACATTTTTTAAATGGCGACCATAGCCAATCTACACACTCACAAGCTTGTAGATCAGCTATTTTAGCTATTTAAAAAATTACGCTTTTTGAAGATTTTCGTCTTTGATGACATGCCCGAAACACGGATGCCAGGTTGGAAGTCTGTGGATTTTAATAAAATATTTAGCCAATTAAAAGTATTAACAAGAGCTTGTGACTATTGGAACGCAGGTTTTTTTTTTCTTCTCCAATTTCCTGAAAAGTAACAGTTTTGGACATGCAAGATTTGACAGCAACGAGATAAAGTCATCGTTCTCCGTTTCACTGTTTGTCTCTGTAGGATCGGGCTGACTGGGTGTGTTTGTTAAAAATAATAATTAAATGGTACTCTGCTGTAAGAGGGTATTTTTGCCACTAAACTGCACTGTTTGCTAATTCAGAGCTCTCATTACATCATGATTATACACACACACATACATACACACACACACACACACACACACACACACACACACACACACACACACACACACACACACACACACACACACACACACACACACACACACACACACACACACACACACACACACATCACACACACTGTATGTGTTGAGGTGTTGCTATGTGTTGTTGAGGTATTGCTATACGCTGAGGTGTTGCTAGGCGTTGAGGTGTTGCTAGGTGTTCAGGTGTTGCCAGCCAGGCATTGAGGTGTTGCTAGGTGTTCAAGTGTTGCTATAGGCGTTGAGGTGTTGCTAGGCGTTGCTAGGCATCGGTGTTGCTAGGCGTTGAGGTGTGTTGCCAATGTTCCTCAGACTGAACCACACAGCATCCTACAAGATGGTGCCATAAAAAGACTGATCATGTCTAGAACCCTTCTTATGTTTTACACATTGTTTTTAGAATCCCATGCAAACACAAATGAAAGGAATCTTTGCCAATGTGCTGTTTGGAGGGTTTTGAGAATATGTGTAAAAAAAATGAACCTGTATAGAGGAATATGAATACAGCACTGTATTACAATAACAATCATAATAATGTACTGATTGTTTGTGGTTGGCCTGATTGCACTACTGCGTATCTCTCTCTCTCTCTCTCTCTCTCTCTCTCTCTCTCTCTCTCTCTCTCTCTCTCTCTCTCTCTCTCTCTCTGACTGTCTCTCTCTCCTCTTTCCTGCAGAGCTGTGCTGTCCTCCAAATGTGTTCTGAAGGTCCCACGTCATTACAAGTGTTTATATTTGATATCAGTACAAAAGGTACCAAATAAATTATACCTGTAAGATGACAAAAGAAAATAAATAAATAAATAAATGCTGTCCATTTCTGTACCAACAAAATTGGAGAGATAACAAACTTTGCAACTTTAATTCCCAGTTTAAGTCAAGTCAAGTTTATTTATATAGCACATTTAAAAACAACAGCAGCTGACCCAAAGTGCTTTCCAAACAAAGAACAAATAGACCTTAGTCTATTTACAAAACAGAGTAAATGGCATATAGAGACAAAATGCAGTAGAAACAATAACAAAACAGAACAAAACAAATAAAAACAAGGCAGGGACAAAGAAACAACAGACAATGACCTCAATCTATGTTAAAAGCAAGAGTAAAAAAGTGTGTCTTCAGTTTGGATTTAAATATCTCAATGGTGGGACTTATCTTAATGTGAAACGGGAGATTATTCCAGAGTATAGGTGCAGCCACGGAGAAAGCCTGGTCACCTTTGGTAATGAGGTTTGTTGAGGGAACGGAAAGGAGTTTCTGGGTGGATATGTTCTCGTTTCTTAGTTCCAGTGATGAGTCTAGCAGCTGAATTTTGAACCAAGTTTAACTCTCAGGCAGTTGATTTGTTTGTTTATTTATCTGTGGAACCGAGTCAAACCAAATGTAATCTCTCAAGACAGATTCAGAGCTCTGCAGCAAATTCAAAGGGATTTTTTTTTTGCTGATGGGTTCTATTGTGATTTCTGGGTCAAGCAGATGAAGGTCATAAATCATGAAAGGTTCCCAGATTGAACAAAATGTACTGCCTCAACTCATACAATTCCAAGTGCTTGTCAGGGTGGGGGGTCCCAGTTCAAGTACAGTATGATTATTTTGGGGGCTCGCGGCCTGAAAAGGTTGAGAACAATTGCTATCTGGAAGTAGTAATATTAATGACTTGGGGACGGTTGAATTATACTAAATAAATAATTCCACATATTCAGTGACATAATAATGATAATGAATTTATTTGTATAGCGCTTTTCAAAACAAAGTTACAAAGGGCTATGCAGAGCAAAGACAAAACAGCAAAAACAGCAAACAAAAATCTGAAAACAATTAGTAACTAGAAAAAGTGCTCCTCGGAGCACAGGTCTCCGCCAGGTCAGGTAGGTTATTGTGGCCTCCTGGTGGCGCTATAATAGGCCAATGTGAAAAGGGTGGCATTTCTTCCTCGGCCTAGTGGGAATGTGCATGCATTCATGATTTGAGGCATTTTGTTCCAAAAATGTGTTTTGCTAAAGTAGACCTGCTGGTGGCGCTATAACAGGGCAATGTGAAAAGGGTGGCATTTCTTCCGCGGCCTAGTGGGAATGTGCGTGCACATTTTCAGGGAAATCGCACGCCGCGTTCATGATTTGAGACATTTTGTTCAAAACGGACCAATCCTGCAAACTTTGGAAGCCAACCTTAGCCAATCAGGATGGAATATGAAATATCGGACAGATGCGTCTTGATCACATGACTATAGAGATACTGTGTACTGTGTATTTGCGTGATGTTTGGATAAAATCTGAAGGATTAATATCCAAAAATGTATTTGACATAAGTCGGCCTCCTGGTGGCGCTGTAAAAAGTAGATGTGAAAAATGCAGTGCAGATGTTTTTCCTTGGCTTCTAGGGAGTGTGCGTGCAAAGTTTCACGCAGATCGGTGCAGTTATAGTTAAAAATGCAAATCGGCCTGTTATAGCGCCACCATGAGGCCGATTTGAAAATGTTTAAGTGGCATTTCTTCCTCGGCCTAGTGGGAATGTGCGTGTGCAATTTTATGGAAATGGCAAGCTGCGTTCATGATTTGAGGCAGTTTGTTCAAAACTCACCAATCCTGCAAACTTTGGAAGCCAACCTTAGCCAATGAGGATGGAATATGGGAAATTGAACAGATCCGGGTTGATCACATGACTATAGAGATACTGTGTACCGATTTGCATTACGTTTAGTTAAAAGCTGTAGGAGTAATGGGAAAAAATTGGTTTTGCACACATCGGCCTCCTGGTGGCGCTATGACAGGCCTATGTGAAAAATGTGGGGCAGAGGTTCTGAATTGGCATCCAGGGAGTGGGTGTGCACAGTTTCGCAGCGACCGGGCCAACGGTGCCGGAGATTAGCTGCTAACACACAGACAGGACGGACACACGGACGGACACACGGACACACACACGGACGGACGGACAGGGGGCAAAACATACTCTCTCGCCATGCCTTTCGGCCTGGCGGAGACAATAAGAATTTTAAAATTAGAACATTCACATGCAGCTTAAGAAAAACACTTGACAGAGATAATAATAATAAAAAAATTTCATATTTGACAGAAATCTCAAAGTGCTACATGAAAAGCCAAGAAAAAATATTAAAAGTATATAATAAAAAACAAAAAAATTAATACAATTCTGATCAATGGTAAGAGACCCCCTCCCCAACTATACACGGCTAAGAAAAAGTTTCAACTAAGTTTAAAAAAACACAAGGCATCAAGAAGTCCATCTAGGCAAATGCCTTGTTAAAAAGAATGTTATTTAGTCCCCCTTTTTAAAAGTGTCAATGGACTGTGGTGCTCTCAGATGGTCAGGGAGGGAGGAGCAGTGAGCAGAAGGCGCCGAGGAGCAGCTGAGCGGAAGGCCTGGTGTCGTCGTCGTCGTCGTCCCCCCCCCCCCAATGGTGCAGAGCTTCTCATGGGGGGTTTCAGGGTGTCTTAATTTCCAGAGCTGAGGGAGCGGGTGGAGGTTGGTGGTTTGAGGAGTTCCTTTAGATAGGAGGGAGCATTGTTGTGTGGATACATTCACAGATGGGTAAGGAAAGAGACCTTCAACTCAGTCAACTCTATCCTAAAGGAGACGGGAAGTCAGTGTAGTGAATGGAGTATGGGTCTGATATGTTCATATTTCTGCACTCTCATCCGGATCCTATCAGCACTGTTCTGAATGTCCTACTGGAGTCTGGAGCTTCTGGATGCTCTTGCTAGGGAACCCAGATGAGAAGTGTGTTGCAGTATTCAAGCCTTGAGGAGACAAAGGTGCGGACAGGTTTTTCGGCATCTGGCAGCAGGGTGAGTGTGGGACAGAGTCTGGCTAGAGAGATAGGTTTTCATACTTCTGCCTCTTGTCTAGAGTAGAGTGAATGTTTTGCCAGCAGCACAGCTTAGACTGGTGTGGCATTCAAATTCATACTAGTAGACAAATATTCTACTGAAGCTCTTACAGAGCAGTGCACAGAGGTGGAAAGTAACTAAATAGTAAATACATTTACTCAAGTACCGTACTTAAGTACAATTTTGAGGTACTTTTACTTTGCTTGAGTATTTCCAATTGTCAATACTTTTACTTCTACTTCACTACATCTCAGAGGCAAATATTGTAGGATCCTTATTAAATACCAAGGGGACACCTCGCTCTTGTAGCTTTAAAATCAGTTTACCATGGTTGATACGATCAAAAGCCTGTGATGCATCAAGGAAACTATAGTGCAGTGCTATTACATCTTCTGTACTGACTGACAATTTCCTTAAGTGCATAAATACAGAAATCAGTGCCTTGTTTCTTCTTAAAACCAAATTGATTGTCAGTAGTTGCTGTGTATTCTTTGAGCCTTTCCATGAGGATACCTTCTAGTACCTTGGACAATATCCTCGCCAGTGCGTCTATAATCAGGCAGTAGGCCCTACGCCATGCATCAACAACCCCGAAAAACACATAGGATGTAGCACTGAAACGCTATGGCTCTATGGCTATGTTTGTATCACTTTGGCATGTCCAAAGATATAACTTAACTAGAAAATGTGCTCCTCGGAGCACAAGTCTCCGCCAGCAGACTATAGCAATTATATTATCATAGCAATAACGAATGAGATACAGTAGAGTAAAAGATATATACTGTAGTTAAATAAAAAGGTGTGTTAAAGAAATATTTATTAAAAAAAAAATGATTTAAAAATCATATTTTGTCTTCTAATGTTTAAAAATATGTTTTAAAAAAATGTTTAAAAAAATGTTTAAAAAAATGTTTAAAAAAATGTTTAAAAAAAGATAGGATGAAAAAAAGAGATCCAAAAAATTATTTATTTATGTATTTCTTACAAAAATGTATATACTATGACGCATCTGATATATATCAATTATATTATAATAGCAATAACTAATGAGATACAGTAGGGTAAAATATATGTGTTTGATCAGCTTTGGCCTTCTGCGCCTTTGTTTGACCAATGTCAGGTGTTCTCAGAGGGACACACACACGCACGGACAGGTGATTTGGACTAGAAGATACTGTTCCAATCAAGACTGATTGATCCTGTCCTCGCTTCAAAAACGTAAACGGTTTTTTGAAGTGACACACCTATTTATAGAATTGTATTTCGTCATGCATTCCTCTAGCCAATCAAAGGCATTGGTGTCAACATATTAATACGTATTAAGATTTCGGTCTTGTTGTGGGATCAATTCAACTCTAGTCCTCTTCTGTGTTACTGTTGTAGATGAGTATGCTTTCTTAGCTTTGGCCTTCTGCGCCTTTGCTTGACCAATGTCAGGTGTTCTCAAAGGGACACACACACGCACGGACGGGTGATTTGGACTAGAAGATACTGTTCCAATCAAGACTGATTGATCCTGTCTTACCTCGCTTCAAAAACGTAAACGGCTTTTTGAAGTGACACACCTTTTTATTATAGGATTGTATTTCGTCATGCGTCCCTCTAGCCAATCAGAGACATTGATGTCAACATATTGACACGTATTAAGAGTTCGGCTTTGTTGTGGGATCATTTCAACTCTAGTCCTCTTCTACGTTACAATTGTAGATGAGTATGCTTTCTTAGCTTTGGCCTTCTGCGCCTTTGCTTGACCAATGTTAGGTGTTCTCAGAGGGAAACACACACGCACAGACGGGTGACTTGGACTTACTGAAGGTACTGTTCCAATCAAGTCTGATTGATCCTGTTTTACCTCACTTCAAAAAGTAGGGGCTTTTTGAAGTGACACACCTATTTATAGAATTTTATTTCGTCACGCGTCCCTCTAGCCAATCAGAGGCATTGGTGTCAACAAATTGACACGTGTCACGTGGAGCTTGCCCAATGTTAGCTTGGCTAACAATGTTTGCTCACACAAAGCGAAAACATATTCTCCACCTTCGGCGGAGACAATAACATGTGTGTTTCAGACATGGTCGGCTGTCCTCCCTAAATATGTTTCCTAGTTTAGTTTTGTTGCTAAATATATAAAAAATCCCCTTTCTCTCCCACCCATACACATTTCCCTTTAGTGCAGTTTTGTTTTGAGACAATTTGATTTTACAACTCTCCTTTAATGGGACAGCAGAGGCTCAGGGGGTATTTATTTTAATGTATGTTGTAAATGTATTGTTACCCAGTGGCTTAGGGCAGACTTCAAACTTTTCAGGCCATGACCCCCCAAAAGAATCATATTTGAACCTCCCAAAAGAATCATATTTGAACTGTGGGACCCCCCAAAAGGATCATATTTGAAATGGGGACCCCAAAATAATCATATTTGAACTGGGGACCCCCCAAAAGATTCATATTTGAACTGGGGTCTTTAGTACTTTAAGTATATTTTGATGCCAATACTTTCATACTTTTACTCAAGTCAATTTTTAATACAGGACTTTTACTTGTAGTAAGTATTTCTCCATTGCAGTATTAATACTTTTACTTAAGTAACACATTTGAGTACTTTTTCCACCACTGTCAGACAGTGACACACGTCAATGTTCACTGCTAATTTGCAAGACATGTTCGACATCGTGACGTCATAGCTGCATCACAATCATTTACATACTAAAGGCCTCGAGCTGCTTCACCGCCGCCACACGCGGTTTCCCATTGTCCGGAGGGACAGTCGCGCTTTGATTGGCTAGTTGATTGTCAGGAAACCCCTGCTTTTATTCACTATTATTCACAAAAAAATTGTTTATATTAAACTATAGTTATAGTTGGTGTTATGAAAAATTAATTAAAATAATTCCTCTTATCTTAGAAGATCTAACACGAAAAAAAGGATGAGAACGATTTAGCTATTGAAGTCTTCTCTAGTGCCACTAACCTCGCTAGCGTCATCACCATAACGCTTTCCGCAATAACCTGAGGATAAAGGTTTCTATTTACTGTTCCCGTGCTAATATCCGGCCTAGAGCCCGCCTACTGTATCCCCGCCATTTCCACGCACACACATACGCAAGCACAGAGGCCGTTTCCGTATCCGCTCTACACTCGGATATGCCAAACGTGAAGCTAATCGCTCTTCCTCAGTTACCACCAGTGTTGCCAGATTTTGCGAGAGAAATAAGCAACCAGGTCTATGAAAACAAGTCCAAAAGAAGTAACTGGGGAGGCCACATGAGCACTTTACAGTACACCTAATATACATTGGCTACTTGAAAATATCGTGACGCGTTGTGATCTTGTAGATCTTGCCATTATCATAAAATCTTGAAATAAAGTGACAAATGTGGAATATTTTTTTATTATGTAGAGCCGTCTGACTGAAGCGGACATGAGCCACGAGAGGCACCGCTGAGCGAGCTAAAGCGAGAAGTCCGCTTCAGCCGACTCAGCTTCGTCCGTGTTATGTCCCGATAGGGACGGAATCTCACCTGACCAGACCTAGCACACAATATTTTCAGATGGGGTTCCGCGGACAAACACATTAAGGGTGTCCTTGACATGGAAATGTTTTAGAACCACTAGTTCAAACAACATTTAGAAAGGAAGCCCAAATAAGCAAGTTATACACTTTAGAAACAAGCCCCCCAAAAAACGCAACAAACAATAATATACAAGCAACTTTAAAAAGAAAAACAAGGCCAAATGAGCTTATAATAAGCGGACATGGCAATCCTGGTCAGCCGCCACCACCGTCCCTTCTGACGATGGGACGAAGACTCGCCCCACAGCAGCGCTCGTGTTTCCCTGGTAGAGAGGCAGAGGGCATCATCAATCGGGATACTAGCGGCCGCGCGTGAGGGGAGCCGCCCGCTGAAAGTAGAGGTGTGTAAAACTGTGTGTGTTTAACTTCATATAGCTGGCCGTTTTTAAGCTTTAATTCTTCTAACCTTTAGCGCGAGGGTAAGTTAACGTAAGTTTACGAACGTCATTAAAGTTTAAACACAACGACGTTTTCAACCCACCGAGGAAACTAAAAAAAAGGAGGAGAAAAAAAAGCTCTTTCGGAATTCGGTATTGACGTTGACAGTCGCTCTGCTAACGGCTCGTAGCCGCGTGTCGCGCTGCGGACGACGGCTGACGTGACCGTGGCGTAAATACATAAACAGGAACTTTTGTTTTGTTTCTGCCTTGGTAAGCAAAACTTTAACCACGGTAAATAAACGTGCAGAAATACGCAGCGGAGTTAATTAGCCGTTAGCCACACATGCTAACCCAACCTCCTCCTAACACCAACTACTAGTCAGTATACAGAAGCTAGCTAATGTGCTAATAATTGCATAACGTTTAAACGTTAGCTCGCTGGCTTAAACGGTCGCAGCCGACCTGTGTTTATTATAACGGCCGTGCAAACGCATTTTATACTGTGTGGTTTGTGGCCGCAAAACAACTTTGTGGGCTCATGATTTGGAACATTTGTTTTGACAGCTAAAGGGAGGTTGTGTGTTTTCTGGGGAGAACCCTGTTTTGGTAGAAAGGACAAAGTGAGTGACACCCATGCTCGGCCAATTGCAGGGCGCGGGAGTGTCGTTTCCGGCGTAGAGAACCAATGAAATGGCCCTTTGGAAGCTGTAGTGGGCGGGTTTTGTGTCAGAGCAGAGCTGAAGGAGAAAGCAGAGTGCGGTGTGTGGACAGTGTATTCAACAAGGTCACCACAACACACCGTGAATGCTGCGTTCACACTGCCAGATACAAAGCACATTTTGTAGCTGTGTATCTTTGTAGTTGAAGTTGAAACCAGCTCAACTTTTTTTTGTAGCAGCTGCAAACGTCGGATGTATCTTTGTATCTTCATGTTGCTGGCTTCCATTGGAAAAGAATGGTAGCCTGTAGATTTGTAGCTGCCAGTGTGAACGCAGCATTAACTCCCCAGGGTCCGTTTAGCTCTATTTGAACAGAACTAACACAGATTTTTGTCTTTGCCATGTAGAAATACTGGATCCATATCAGCATCATATAAGAAATGTTCATGTTATTTACAAAAGGGAGCCCCTGAACTCATTAGTTTTTAGTCCCTGGATGGAAAACCCTTCAGAACCGCTGTACTTTAGTACCGGTCACGTGTTGTGACTGCCAACAACCTACGGTACCTCTTTGACTGCCTTTAGATAAATATAGATAAGAGGTATTAGATTTCTTAACTTCTGAAGGGTTGAGAGGCAACAGTACAATTACTTTTTCTGCACAAATTCCTATGTTATTTTTGGTTCAAAGGCTTGTGTTACTGAGCCTGTAGAGAGCGGACTGGATGCACACATACATACACCCACTGCATGTGTGCCTGTGCATACAGACACATGTAATGTGATCTACAACAAGCTCACAACGCCTCTCGCTGTGAGGCGTTGTGAGTTTGTAAATCGGCTGTGTGTGGTCTCTGTCCGTTGGTTTTTAAACCTTACTTTGAGCATGTGAATAAGGTAATTTTCAGTTGACCTACGACTGGTTAACAGTAGGTCTTCAGCTTCAGTCACATGGTGTTGCTAAGTGGAGGGTTCAGCTGAAGGTGACATACATGTGTCAGTGGTCACTGGTCATGTGACTACTGTGGTTACATACACTACACATGCAGTCTTTTCACCTGTTGGAAACAATCAACATCCGACACAATGAATCTACTGTCAAGCGTGAGCTTCATTCAAGGAAATAACTTTGGTAGTACAACCTAAGACGAAATGATTTAACACGTGACTGCGCACACGACTCGCATAGTACAACAGGACAGTATAGAATGCTCTCACTGAGCAGGTTGGTACCCTGTATGGTGCGTGTCCTCCACCGTCAGTGAGTTAATGTGTGTGTCAATCTTAATGCACATTGTTGCACACTTTTGGAGAAAGGTCCTTTAGAAATGCAACATTTGGTGCATTATTTCTATAGAGCATACAGCATCTACAAGCGCTTACTACTGATGATGAACTGTAGAACCTATATCACATGATGGCACAATGTATGACTTACACAAAAGGTAGAGGGAATATTGTTGTGGCTTCATTCACACTTTTACGATGTAAATGATAGGAGTCATGTTCTTGCCAAGTATATGAAGTTAACTTCATATAAGGATTCAGGAATTGTCTTTGTCAGGTCTCTAGAGCAGTGGCAACGACTGAGTCAAGATGACTGACATAAGATACAGGACAGCAACATTAGACAGTAGACTACATTTATAGGCGACATCCATAGAGACAGTAGACTACATTAGAGTCTAATGGATGTCTAATGATTAGACACATCCATTCACACAGTAGCTTATAGATTATGCTGCGTTCACACTGGATACAAAAGATACGAATATATAAAGCTACACAGCATATTTGTAGCTTTGTATATTTGTAGCTGAAGTTGAAACCAGATCGACTTTTTTGTAGCTTTTGTAGCAGCTACGAACGTCGAATGTATCTTTGTATCTATCTTCGTGTTTCTGGCTTCCATTGAAAAAGAATGGTAGCCTTACTAGCCTGTATCTTTGTAGCTGCCAGTGGGAACGCAGCATTAGGCCCTTTGTGTATAGTTTATAGCATCATAGCATGTCTTGTATAGTGTTGTGTTCGAAGTGTGCTTGTGGTCATGCAGAATAGGGCTTTCAACTGAGCTCAAAGTCAAGCTACATTCGAATTTTGGTCTTAAGATATCCGATTCAACCACAGTCTTATACTGTTGACCACTGAGCAGCTGCTCCACTGGAGCAGTCGGGAGTTCAGTGCCTTCCATAAGGGCACTTCTTCAGCTGTGTGGGGAGGGGTGGGTGGTGGCCATTCACTTCCCCACCCAGAATGTTAAAAGTTTGTTTGGTAATGCCGACGTGTGCCACTAGTGGCATGGACCTGCAAGTGACGTCGATGCGCCAGGCTTTAGGTTTCAATTTGCAATTTTGATAGATTTTCTTGGCGTCTTTGTGCTATATCAATCCCGGTTAATTTTTTACTTTTTCGTTTTGGGGGTGGCCTTTAAAATAAGCTGATGCTCGGAAACCACAGGGCAGTGGAAACCATTTCCACAAAGACAGATGGGAGATGACTAACTTTATTTGAACACTGTTTACGCTGTAGGCTTTGTCTGCTCGCTCTATTCAAGTACGTCAGTTGTGCAACATACAACTCAATTATGCAGCTCTTGTGTCCAACCCAAGGCTTGTGATGTGCACTGCGGATAACCAACAACATTCTCAAGTGAACAAAAAAGGGTTTTCAAAGAAGTACTGCTTAACTCCCAAAAGTTGTGGACTGCAGACTTGCAAAGAAAATAATAAACCAAATTATTTGGTGAAAAAATATAGGATTTACTTTGAGCATGGCAACAAATTATGACCAACGCGTATCGACCTAGAATGTCTACATCAGGGTCTGTCTGGCATAACATTCTCAAGTGTTAACACGTTTACAAAACAAATACCCATTCCTACTCTCTTGTGTTGCCACATTCCTTCTTTCTCTTGCTTGCTCCATTAACTTTCTGTTTCTCTGTTCATACTGTTCATGTCACTCTCATGCATTCTGTCTGTAACCTTTGAATCACTCAGCCAATCAATCAATCATTCTCTCTCTCTCTTTCCCCCCCCAGAGTGGACAGACAAGACATACAGACCAGTCAGCCCATCGTTCCATCTTTCCTGTTGTTTTTTGAAGTGAAACAGGAACCTCTTCTCTTCCCTCCCCCCATCCACCCAGAAGGAGGCAGGACGTGAGCAAGCATTGTGTTGTTGGAGTTTTAAGCAGAGTGTGCGGTGCATTAAAGACTGCTGATGCATCGGTTAAGGACTTGTGCCGCGCGGCTGAGGCCGCTCACCGCCTCGCAGGCGGCTGCTCAGACTCTTGGCTCCCAGCCACGGCCAATTACAGGCCACGCTGCCTCTGGCTCAAGGACGTTTCAGCCAATCAGGCGCTACACAGCGCCGGTGGCTTCGGAGCCCTTCCTGAACGGAACCAGCGCCAACTATGTTGATGAGATGTACTTTGCCTGGTTGGAGGACCCCAAGAGTGTCCACAAGGTAAGAGACGAAAACAAGAAGGACAGGTGGAGACACTTGGCTGGATCAGGACGGGAGGGCTCATTATAACCTCTGTGAATGAAACCTGTTGTTCCCCTCCTGGACGCTGATTGTCTGAGGACACGTTCTACGGAAGCAATATTCATGTTATATACTCATGTTTTTGTTTTAACCCATTTAGACCTGAGGCCGATTCTAGTTTTCTGAAAAATAACGTATTTTGCTATATCAATGGTTCTCAAACTTTTACATGTCAAGGACCCCCGAAATTATGTATTTGGCCGTGGACCCCCATTTCAAAAATATTTTGTTCTGGGGACGTCAAGAAGCAAAGATTTGAGTAAAAAAAAGAAAAAAAATTGAAAAAGATTTGCAGTCATTTTCACGATTAGATTACCTGTCAGTCACCCATTAAGCAAATGTTTGAAATGTATATATTTTTTATTTAAAGCAAACATTTTAAACTCAAATCTTTGCTTCTTGGGATTCTACAAAATGTCTTCTAAATCCTAACAGTTTTCTTTTGAAAAAACATATGTTGCTATATCAGTGGTTCTCAAACCTTTTCATGTCAAGGACCACTCAAAATGTATTTGGCCGCGGACCCCCATCTCAAAACATTTTGCTCCACGGACCCCCAGAAGCAAAGATTTTAGTTACAAATGTTCGCTTTAAAAAATATATATTCAAAGTTTTGCACACATTTTCATGATTTTTCCACAAAATAGCAGAACTCGTTACTGCAAGCGAGTGCCGCGCTATGAGCTTGTAGATCAACTATTTTTGAATAGCCAAAGAAATCTAAAATGACACGGATGTTTTCCCGGATTGAATGGGTTAACATTTTTGCAGGATGGTTGAAATGATTTCAATAGAAAATAGTGTTGGGGGAGGGGGGCGTGTGTGTGTGTGTGTGTGTGTGTGTGTGTGAGTGTGAGTGTGTGAGAGAGAGAGGGGCATATGATTGATATGGTTCTCAACAGTAAAGTATCACAGAAAATAATGCAGTAGTGGGAGGGGATTGAAGAAGCTGTCATAGGCGGGGCTCCATGTTGCTACTAGCTTTGCATTGAGTTGGCTAGGTAGTTAGTGCACTGCTCACAC
Organism: Gymnoscopelus braueri; assembly: GCF_963280865.1. Lineage (NCBI taxonomy): Eukaryota > Metazoa > Chordata > Actinopteri > Myctophiformes > Myctophidae > Gymnoscopelus > Gymnoscopelus braueri. The sequence goes on along the minus strand of NC_137608.1, from coordinate 11,711,099 downwards.
AAATTTGGTCCAAACAAATAAGCTGTTGCTTAGTAACTAAATTATTTCAGCAGGATACCCCAAGCCATCCAGTCATTCATTCATTCTAAGGTTTTTTTCTTTTTTGGGAATCTTTTCGAAATATACATGGTGACCATTTTATAAATGCCATATGACACTCAAACCTGTGAATGAATATTAATTTGACAGAGCTAGGGGGTTAAACTTACAACACCCAATAGCCGTGACTGACAATATTACAATTTACAATTTAGGCATTTAGCAGATGCTCTTAATCCAGAGCGATTTACAATAAGCAAGGTAAACACAAGGTAATACATCAAATGCATAGAAATAGTAATCAAGGATCATAGGTAAACCAAGAACCTTTCATCAGTCTAACAGTAGAATATCCACACAAAAAAACAATAATCTGTACATTGAAACTATACACACTATAGGATGCCAGGTCAACAATGACCTGGCATCTGTCTACATAAGATGCTATCTAAATTATACAGTAGGCTTTGCATAAGCCTGCAAGGTCATCAAGGCTATAGAGCAAGTGCTACGGCAAGTGTTATGGGCTAAAGAGGTGAGTCTTCAGATTACGGCAGAAGACTGGGAGTGAGTCTAAAGTTCTAATTGCAATGGGGAGTTCGATCCACGTATTCGGGGGGGGGGGGGGGTGTTTGTGTGTTACACCCAGCATTCTGATTCCACATTCTTCTACTGATCTTTGATCTAGTAGTATTTTATATGTAGGTCCATTTTCAATTAAGACCTGAGGCCAATTCTACAAAATGCCTTCTAAATTAAAAAAATCAGTACTTATCGTGCCAAGGACCCCGTGACTCTGATGGGCAGCAGCGCCCTCTAGAGGAGACAATGATGCTGTGTGAATTGTGCTGACTGAGGCAGTTGACAGCACCCAGACCATATGAAGGTTAGCTAGGGCTAATAATAACCTGTTGAATATACGTCGTACCCATGACCACCCATGACCCATGTGTGTGTGTGTGTGAGCGAATACATTAAAGCAGGCGTCGTCTTCAACGTTTTTCATGCCAAGAAGGACCCCCCCTAGCTGAGAAAGAGATGAAGCAGCCAGGGACCCCCCCCCCCCCCCCACTACATATTGTAGTACTACAAGATTGTGTCGCAGATTACACTTTTTCTTAGATTTCATAGACTTGTTTGACAGCACTATCATCAGTAGTATGTTGGATTCATGTTGATGTGTATTTTCAGACATCTAACCACTTAAACCATCAATACACTTTTCCTTTACCTTTTCGCCTCTGTACTTTTTTCCCCTGTACACCAAACCTCTTTGCCGAAAATAGCCTGCAAGGTGTTGTGAGCTTGTAGATCTGCTATTTTTGGCTAAAGTTGTCCTCAGAATAGGGATGCTAGGGTTCAAGTGGTTAATATATCCTATTACACAAAGATTTGGTAGCCGCCCTGCAGTAACTCTGAGGACCCGCTAGGGGTCACGGACCCCCTGTTGAAGACCCCTGACTGAAAGTAACCAGGTATGGTTAATAAAAGGAATATGAGTTTACATTTGGATTAAAGCTGGATTTACATTGGATTAAAGAAGCCGTTGGAAGGCCATAATAAAACATTTCAATTGAAATGTTATAAATATATGAACATATGGCATCATTCTATCTGGCATTTTAATATATACAACCGGCATTTTATCTCTGCCAGTCCAACAAACATGCAAGTCTTGCGTGAGTCGCTGCCAGTGCTTTGAGATCACCACCAGTGATTAAAAAGGTCAAAAAACCTCAACAAAATTACACACTTGTATTTAAAATAAACTACAAAACGTTGAGGTCTAATCCGACTACAAAAAGTCTGGAATCTAGATAAAGGGCAAGCATTCTGCTACTCTGTGTTTCAAGAAACTCAAACGTTGCCTTTAAGTGTGGTATAGAGATGTGTGTGTGTGTGTGTGTGTGTGTGTGTGGTATGTGTTCAGTCCATTTGAAGGAGTTGGTGAGTCATGTGTCTGCCACGTCCTGTTTCCACACACTGATGGGGCATGACACACCCTTTATACCATTGGTTCTCAAGTGTGGTCCGGGGACTCCCAGGGGTCCTTTTGGGGGTACCAGGGGGTCCCCAGCAAAATGTGTTAAAGTGTCACAATCATTTTAACCATATGTTATACTTTGGCTATTCAAAAATAGCAGATATACAAGTTCATAGCGCATCACTTCACTATGAGCTTGTAGATCTGCTTTTTTTGAAGAATCTTGAAAATGTGTGCGAATCTTTGAATATTCAGAATTTTGCTTCTGGGGGTCCTTGGCACAAAACATTTTCAGATGGGGGTCCACGTCCAAATATATATCAATTTGGGGGTCCCTGACATGAAAAGGTTTGAGAACCACTGCTTTATACTAAAGTCTAGTTTAAATGTTTTGTTATACTTGTCTCTTGTGATTATTATTGCACATGAGACTGTAGTCTATGTACTTAGTAGTTCACCCAAAAATTACTTAATTTTTATCAATTACATACCCTATAAAGCAGTGAATTCATGGAGATGTTTTTTTTTTTTGTCGCATTCCTAAGCCAATAATTTGATGACTCTGGTAGGAGACTCAAAAGGCTAGAAACTCAGTCTCCTACTACACTTAAGTCGCCTATTGACTGATGACCCGGTCATCAAATTATTGGCTTAACACATTGGGTGCCAGAGGTTTATTAAAATATTATACTTTGAGTGCCAGGACTTTTTAAACATTTTGAACCTTTTTCAAGTAGTCACAAAAAAATTTCAGTGATCACCGTCCTCACGGTGATCCCCTCATTACACACATACAGGTCTCGTACAATCGGGGGGAAAAATTTTAAAACATTCGGAAATCCATTCCATAGTTGCAGCCAGTTCAAAAAAGTTAAATTAACATTGTAAAAAAAAAAAGTGCACAGGAGCCGAGATACAGGTTTTTGAAGTCATAAGTTAACCAGGAGGTTTTTTCAAAAACCGTATATATACGGTTTTGGCACTCAACGTTAGTATGCGCAAAACCGTATATATACGGTTTTGGCACCCAATGTGTTAAGAATGCGACAGAAACTAAAAAATCTCCATGAATTCAAGGCCTCATGGGGTGTGTGTGATATGAAAATAAGAAGTGTTTTTGGGTGAACTACTCCTTTTTAATGTAGCTTACACTGACACTAGTCTAGCTGGAGAGTAATTCTCATATAGAAGTCTGTTCACATTAATGAGATCATAGTCCACAGGCAGATAAGATTACTAAGATTAAATGTACTTCAATGTCCCAACTCCCGTGGGGAGATTGGTTCTGAAGATTATCACTCTGCCCATAGGGATGTATGCATTGGCAGGGTGTTGTAATAGCTCTTGCATTGTGTTTCTGTCCGTGAACAAAACGACTTGAGAATGGATGGCTGGATCAATAGACTACCCTGAAAAGATAATACATTTTGAGTTAGAAACTTGTCAAGGTCACAATTTTGGTCAAGGTTAAAAGTATAGCTCAGGAATGGAGAGAAGTAGAAAAATACATGTTTTGGGCAGGGTTCCAACCAATCAGTGGAATTTCCAGGCTCCAGAATAACTGGTTTCCTGGTGACACTGACTAGAGTAGAATCACTTTTCCAGATGATGGTCACAGCATTTTGTGTTGACAGTGACAAATCTGGTGACAGTGAATTGGAGATGGTTATCAGTCATTAGGAGATTGTGTGTCACAAGCAGACTGCCGTGCTAGACCATGTAACAACAACATATATATGAAACACTGTGACATGTTGTCACATTTTCTTAGTATCATCAGACATGCAAACTTGTAGCTTTTCAGCTACAATAGCCGTTTTGAATCCAAATAGGGCATTTGTGTGACACCTGACCCGAAAAAAACATGTTGTCACCTTTTTCTCCTCAGGGCTGTTTGCATGCCTTTATCATTAAACAGAGTTATGACTGTCTACGTTAGTATGTTGTGGACCTTACATTCACCATGACTCAAGCCAAATAGTCCAGAGTCAACCCCCATCTCACTCCAACTAAACCGACCCTCAAACCAGCCAGCTAAACTCAAATACCAGACCAACATATTGATCAGTTTGCTAGCCTAATCTGTACGAGGGCTGTCAAACAATCGAGCTTCGCTTAATCGTCAACTTTGGGGGGAAAATGTGCAAGAGTTTGTAAAACATACATATCTGATCAGCTGCCGCTCAACTTATCTTATCAGTTGATATGGTCTTTGCACTGCACGGTACCTTCCCGCGACCCCACTTTGGGTCGCGACCCATAGTTTGAGAACTGCTGATCTAAAACAAGCCAAAACACATTCCACGTTCATAACATGGCCAAAAAAACAGGGACACGTTTCCCATGATTCAAGCCACATGATTATTTGTATCCGTCCGTCCAACATCAGGGCTTTTTGGGTGGACAACTATAAACTATTAGCTGACTGGACAGGTGGGCAACTATAATCTAGTGAACAATTTGCCTTGGCTACACCTTCTGATAGTTCTACTTGACAGCTAGTTTTCCAGCCTGTTCTGTAGCGCGTGTGTGTGTGTGTGTGTGTGTGGGGGGGGTATGATTCTCAACAGTAAAGTATCACAAATGTTCTGTTCTGCTGAAATCCTGGTGATTACTTAACGTCTTTCCTCTCCCCTCCTCCGCAGTCGTGGGATGTATTTTTTCGTAACGCCAATGCCGGGGCTCCTCCAGGGGCCGCCTACCAGAGTCCCTTGTCTCTGACGCTGCCAGCAGGGATGCCCAGTGCGGTGGGGTCCCAAACCAACGTCGACAAAATGGTGGAAGACCACCTGGCTGTCCAGTCGCTCATCAGGGCTTATCAGGTAGGCCTAACGCACACGCACAAAATAAACTCACTCACTGGTCAGCTGATCAGATAATATCCCAATAATTATGCACACTCAGTTTATTAACTATTGATGTTGCTTATGTTAATATTTAGCTAATATTGTCTCCATCTGTTTTGTTTCATAATGATGTATCCTGGATCTTTATGAACTGAGATTAAATTATATACAAGGGCTGATCAAAATGTTCGAGTAAAATGTGTCACAGGACCTGCAAACTGTGTCCACAATGCAACATTGTGATTGGATCCCACAATATATATAAACACAGTATTTATATACACTGTGTATTACACTCAGAGGACACACGTGAATTCTACAACAGAAAGGGCTCACACTCGTGGGTTTGACCGATCAATCTGATCAGTAAAAAAAATGTTGTCCCAATGAATAGGTTGATGATTTGACAGCATGCATCTCCATAAGCTAAAACAAAAGTGAGCGTTGCCATTCATTATCTTAAGGTTCATGCACCAGAAACATGGCTGCTTTTTGATTCCATAATAATAAAGGATCTTAATTCGCAAATAAGGTTGTTTTTGAGAACAGTGATTGACCAGTCAAAATAGTGTATTGAATATTGTATTGAACAAGCTGTAATAACAGGCTATTTGGAGTCATGTATTTATTGAATTGGGACAGTTCATATTAATCAACATATCAGGAATACATCAATGGGCCCGCTTCACTAAGCTGGTTGTAAATATCAGTGTAAATAAAGTGACTAAAGGAGGGTGTATTTTCTCTAAGCAAAAATCGACGTGCAATTCACAAAGGGGTGTGTAAATCCCTGATATGTGCGGAACTGCGGATCACAGTTGTTCCTCATTTTTGCCTGAAGGTCAGAGGCGCGTTCATATAGAAGATCCTTTGCATTGCTCCGCGCCCCCATTTAAGACCATAAAGCAGTTTACACTCAAAATATGGGTGTAAACAGCTTAGTGAATCGGGCCCACATGTACCTGAAAACACGGAAATTAGCGCAATTCTTTCACCGTAGTCCCAAAGCATAGGGTTGAGAGAGGGAGAGACATAGATGCACAGCAACAACAATATTAACAGCCCATGCTGTATAGTTCATGAAAACCCTCGATCTGCATCTGAGGATGTGTAATCACAATCCAGGAAATGTTTGAGACAAGAAAGCACAAAAACTCTGGGAAGAATTCAAGTTAGTAAACATGTGTTGACGGGACATGAATGCATATTGCGTACAGATGGAGAGGAGAAGAGGGGAGCTTGGTGAAATCATGGGAAGTCCCCTGGCAGTCTAAAGGCTATAGACGAATCCACAGTGCGCTGCGGTGTCAGACTCCTGCTGCAGTGGGCATTTCTGACACCGCAGTTATGATTGCGCCAGGGGAGCGCTCTGTGGATTCGTCTATAGCAACATAAATAAGGCTAATCCAATCCAAGGCAAGCCTGTACGTTTTGTTAGAAAGGAAAGTTTTAAGCCTACACCTAAATGTACTGTAGAGATTATGTCTTCCCTTTCCGACCAAAGCTGGGAGAAGTTTCCACTGGTCTGCTTCCCATTACACTTTTTGGAAATCATTCTTGGATTTCTGGGAGCGCAGTGTGCACATTGTAAAGCGCTTTGGATAAAGGCGCTATATAAATGCACCATTTACTTAACAATACTGCCAACCATTTTCCAAAGCATACAGTAGTTTGTTTGATATTGCATTCATTATGGTATTAAAATCAACTCACAGAGACTTGAAACTTGCCTCTGTACGTGACAGGAACATTGGGATAAATGCAGATTATCTGGGGAGATGCCTTTGAAGGGACTGTAGTACTGAGTGACTCTGTAAATACTGTAATAATGATGTATGTACATAAATTCTACATCTTCAAACATTGTGATCAGCCCTTGTAAACCAAGAGATACCATCTGATATTCTATAACTATGCTCGGCTGTCAACACGCCTACTTGTATACTAGTGTCTGCACTAACTGCTGGATATCTACTGTAGGATTTTGTATTGACAGTATACTCAGTGTATCAATTCATGTATCAATACAAGTTATCAGTTAATGATATAGTGTTTATAGTGCTTTAGCAATGTTTATTGCTTTTTGTAGTTTCATGATTAATGCACTTAATAGATTTGTTTTTAATATTTTGTGTGTGTGTGTGAGATGATAGTTTATTTGTGATATTGTCGTGTTTGTGATGTTGTGTGTGGAGTAATATTTTGTGTGTGTGTGTGTGGTTGGTGTGATATTGCTGCTTTCATGCTCTCTCTCCCTCCACCCTCTGCTTTCTCTGTTTTTCTCTATTGTTCCCTATCTTCATCTCTCCTCTACTTCTCCACCTCTGTCCTCTATTGTTCCCTATCTTCATCTCTCCTCTACCTCTCCACCTCTTTCCTCTATTGTTCCCTATCTTCATCTCTCCTCCGCTCCTCTACTTCTCTGCCTCGGTTCCTCTTTCACAGATCCGGGGTCACCATGTAGCCCAGTTGGACCCTCTCGGCATCATGGATGCCGATCTGGACTCATGTGTCCCTACTGATATTATCACCTCCTACGACAAACTGGGTGAGGAACAGATAAACATCTCTAGCTGCCAGCCAGCTCCCCTAGCATACTATCTGAAACCCTCTCATATGCTGGCCAACAGTTGGAGAAAATAATCTGTGTGTGTGTATTAGACCTTGGAATGTATTCATACAGATGTTATATCCAGGGCAGTACTTCTAGAATGTCATAATACTATAACACCATGAAGTACTTCTAGAATTATATATATTTGTAGGTAGAGGTTCCGCTTTAGCGTTGCAACCACCTCCTCTTGTCTGTGTTGTTTCGACAATGACATTACCTCCTCAACAGAACATTCGTCGATAATAATTCTTCCCATTCATAAACGTCTTGGGGATATTTGGAACTCCAATTCCATTCTTGCGTCTCAAGTTGTAAACAATGGCAGAGGCAGGGACGAGGAAATGGCTGTAGCGCTGAACTGGAACCCCTGGTTTTAGACAACATAATCACCGCTTTGGCCCACATCGGCCTAAGAAACGGGTCGATGCATTTCGAGATTGATTAGGAACAAAGCATTTTAGTTGATGAAAATACAAGTCATCTTTTGTTTGCGTCTTTTTAGAGGAAAGAGGCTTTCCAAGCAGCGCTACACAGATACAAATGTAAAGACAAAGACTAAGGAAATGTAGCAAAGAAACGATCACAATTTAAAAAGCACCTGGGAACGCAAAGCATAACCACAGCAACGTCTCTAGCTCCATGACTCTGTTCCTGAGATATGCATGATTATGTAACCTTGACCTCTTACCTTTTTTATTGTGAAATCTTCAGGGCAGCTTACTGATCATTCCAACCAATGAAATCATGAAAATCTTCCCATCTGTGTCAAGTTATTTTGTTTACACAGTACACACACACTTACGCATGCACGCAAACTCGTGTGTGTGTGTGTGTGTGTGTGCGTGCGCGCACGCACACACACACACACACACACACACACACACACACACACACACACACACACACACACACACACACACACACACACACACACACACACACACACACACACACACACACACACACACACACACACACACACACAGACAGACAGACAGACGGGACCAATTACAATATCCAGCATACATGAGGTCAGTGTAATAATAAATCTAATAATAAAACTACAACCAGGAAATAAAATATAAAACGGTGTTCTCAGAAAGTACATTTTAGAGATTTAACCAGTATTTGAGAAGCTTTCAGATATCAGACCCAGGTGTGGTCTGGCTCCTTGGTCTACTATTGGTGGGCCTTTTCTAACTGGGGCCAGCGCTAGCTCTTAGCCACTCTGCAGCTGGCTTTTTGGCTGCTGTTCTTCTTACCGCTCCGCATATTTTTGTTAGCTTGTGACTAATTTAGTTTTGCAGCATCTTTGAACTTTGTTACTGAATCTCCATTGTGCAGCATTGGCAGCTGGCCTTGATGCTGCCTTTTCTTTGAGCTCTGCATCTTCATTTTTCCTGCCTTCTATAAGCTGGTAGCTAGGGTATTTTAGTGGTTCTCAACCACAGGATTTTATTTTTTTGGGGGTGGGGATCTCTAGATGACAGTAAAGTGACAATTTAAGGACTTTTAAGACCTTTTTAATACCTAAAAAAAAAAAGACCATTACATCAAAAGTAATCGACAAACAATACTACAAAAACTGGTCAAATATTGGCCAAATTGTCAAATAATAGAAATAAAAAAGAAAGAGACTAAACTGAAAATAGACGATCTACAGAGCTTAGCACCCTCTAGACTTTGGGTAAAGGGCCTGTATTACAGATCATCCCTCCTCTCTCTGCCTTTACTTGTCTGTCAGGGGAATTTAAAATGGAACACTTGCCCTCTATACCGTGACCTACATAGTGAAATCCTGAGTGTTAATTTCAGTTAGCACTGAGGATTTCACTGTAGAAATATTAGTATTTCTGTGTAATGTAACAGCACGTATAAGATGGCGGCAGGGATTCCCTCTAGAGGAAGTGCTGAGGGGGAAGTCGCCAGCAACGACTTGTAACCATGCCATGATCCTGTAATGGTTAAACTAATATGGTAATGGCACTTGTAATGGCACTTGTTGTCATAATAAACCTTCTAAGAAGGGTTGGGCCTGTTTCAGGTTTTACTAGTCCAGTATGATGTAAGAGCTTACCCTGGTTCAACCTTATGCAAAGGTTGAACTAGGCTAGCATTTGCCATTATGGGATGTTGTGACACCGTACATTCTGGTTTTTGATTGTAAATAAACTAGAAGTTCGGCCGAACGTCCAGTCCCCCCCCCCCCCCCCCCCCGACCCCCAAAAGAAAATATCGTTTGGGGGTACAAAATCATGGGATAAAAAAATAAAATAAAAATACCCAGAGGGTCCGCCCCCCCCCCCCCCTTAGGGGTCCCTGGAGACCCTGGGGTCTCCAGGCCGTGACCTACAGACACGGCGAAGGAAAACTGTAAAGCCACAGCCACACATGCAAGATGTTGCACATGAACTCTTACTCTGCAGCCGCACTGAGGCGCTCCAACACAAACACTCTGACATTAAGCTTCACACAACAAACATCAGCAGCACACACAACATTCACCACAATGACAAACAAATTACGTCCGCGCAAAAATAAGCGAGGGCTCGCTTATTTTGGGGTTAAAAAATCGTGGGATAAAAATTTCCCCCAAAAAAGTTTTTAAAATCCGCGGACCCCCTGGGAGTCTTGGGACCCCCGCGGACCCCCGTGAAACATTGCGGACCTCATCGGCTGTTTTTTTTTTCATGAAGAAATTTCCCCCCAAAAAGTTTTTAAATTTTTTGTAAATAATTGTACGGACCCCCTGGGAGTCTTGGGACCCCCGCGAAACATCGCGGACCCCCGTGAAACATCGCGGACCCCATCGGCTGTTTTTTTTTCCATGAAGAATGATCGTTTTTCCCCTTCAGCCAATTGCAGTGCATTTTTGCCACCTCCGCGACTAATGTGACGCAACGGGACTTTTGAGATGGCCATGCCCAAAATAGGTTGCCTTATTCGGATACATGCGTGTGACTGCCCGCCCCTGCCGGTTCTCTGAATTTTTATTTTTAAATAGGCTCTGTCATGATTAATTGACCACATATATGAAGTGAAACAACTAAATTCTATCCAAACGATATCTTATAAGTAAATTCCGTGCCTCAAAGAAGAAGTTTGAGAGCTTTTTGAAGTTCTAAAACAGCAGAGAGAAGTGCGGAGAAAACTGCCCAGAGAAACAATGGCTGCCGTTCGTGTTTGGTCGGCTGCACTGAGGCTGCACTCGGATCCATTCGGGCTCACTCGAACTCGCCACCTGATTGGCCAACTTTTGCTGTCAATCACAGAACGATGAGCGACGACGCTGATAGGCTTGTCGGGTTTACCAGGCTAGGTTGTTGGTAGGATGTGTAACATAGCCGTTTGAGCATGCGCAGTGCTGAGGTTGGGTTGCCATGTCCAGGTGTTGTAAGCGTGAAGTGGGTGTAATTGGTTAGAGAAAGTGCGTCGACGCATGCGCAGTGCGCAGTGCGCAGCTTTGTGTTTTTTCATGAAGATGGTTGCTTGTTGCTCGCGCACAATCTGGCAACAGCGGTGAAAGACGAAGTCAAACCAGTGAAATCAAACCAGTGAAAGACGAAGTCAAACCAGTTACCTCTCGCGCATGCGCCTGCTTGCCAATTGTAAGTATAGATGTCTTTACCCCCAATGGCAATCTGGTACATTGGAAAACAATGAAAAAACTGAAAATCTAACATTGTGTGCATGGCCCTTTTTAATGTGAAAAAAGAAAAGAAAACGATGTGAAACATTTTGGATGTGAGGCTGATGGATGAGGTCATGAAATGCATTTTTGCATGCGATCAGATGGGATACAGTATGCTGCATGGCACTACAGATGGTAACAATGAATACAGGGCGTAGTCATAACCTAGAAAACAACTACATCCATATCATGTGTGCGTTCCCCCTTTTCCTATTATGTTCCACTTGGGTGCAGCTATATTACCTGCGTACGCCAATTAGTGGTATGATACACAAACAGGAGAAGGGCGCACACCAGTATTGATGAGGTGCTGCTGACCTTGGTAAATAAGTCTAAAAGTAAAGAAAAGGCAGCACACTCATAGCCACGATGCAGGATTTATTTAAAGGAATACCAACTTTTCGACCTGGAAAGGTCGTATTCAGGGATTGGACACACACACACACACACACACACACACACTAATGGTAGAGTATCTGTGAATAATATACTGTTACATAAAGGACATTCAATCCAGTATATCCTGGTAATACAACAACATCTAGTTTCTTTTCTACCTGTAGTTAGATTGTTTGCAGTCAGTAATGACAACAGTTAACAGGTTGTGTATTGAGGTGGACGCTGATTCATTAGACAGAAAGTATATGTTTGCTTTGCTGCTTGATGCTGTTGGCTGATCAGTTTGAGTGTTTTAGCTGAATGAGGTTGTTCGTGGCTTCAAGCTGTGGAACTGTTAGTCCTGGCCGGAGATTTTGTGTGTGGCGGTTTCGGTTTGTGTCTGTCGTTTGGATTGGAAACTGATGATGTTGAGCAGGTTTGGTTTAGTGTTTCTTTGGCCATGTGTGTATCTGTATACACACACATGGCCTGTGGGCCTTTGGGCTGTATTTTGGTTTGGTGTGTCTCTGGAGCTTGGTACTTGGGGCTTGGTACTTGGGGCTTGGTACTTGGGGCTGTGTTCTCTCATCAGCAGATGGACATTTGTTTACACTGACGGACATTTGTTTACACTGATCAGTGTTCTGTACCACTGACCTTCAATCATTAACTGGACAGCCTTCCATCTTTGTCTCCCTAAGGGCTATTTGTTTGCCTCTCAGCTGTTCTGTGACTGTTTCGGTAAAGGAAGAATACAAGTGGACCTCCAACTTAGGATGGTACGATAATCGTTATTAGCGTTTATTGTGATAAAAAACTCACAATAATCGTATAGCGGAGATTTAAATTTATCGTGAAATTGTCCTCCATCATACACTACGATGAATTCGCTTTTGTTGTGCTGCAAATCCAGTACCACTCGTAAAGAGCGCATTTGGTACGCTCTTATTTCACTCTACACAAATTCATTCGCCAAAAATAGCAGATCTACAAGCTCAGAACGTGCTGCAACGCGTTGTTTGCTTGTAGATCTGCAATTTTGGCAAGCGTTCCCCCCGGATGCTGTGCGCTTTTATTTATTTATTATTTACTTTAAAACGAGGCAATGAACTGTCCATTCCATTCCAAAACGCAGTCAGTGTAAATCTGAAATGTTTCCTTTTATTTAACGCTACAATGATGATCCTCAACTGCTGGTGTATTTGGGGAGAAGGTTACCTGTGCCGAACATGGACATGTGTGGAAACTCGGCAGTGGTATTTGTCATGTGGTGTCTATATCCAAAGCTCTGCATCCTCAGCATGAAGTTACTGTATCTCACATTCTCCACTCACTCTTGATTCCACCAAAACAAGTTCTGAAGTACCCTCTCCTCTTTTAAATCAGTGGTTCTCAACTGGGCTTTGCTTCATTGTCCATGATGTTGCCTGAAAAATATTAACTTGTTTAATCTGGGAACGCATCCGTGTTATTTTAGATTTCTTTGGTTATTCAAAAATAGCAGATATACAAGCTTATAGTGCGGCACAAATTTTTTGGGCAAATATTTGAACATATATTCTTTTATAGCAAACATTTGAACTCAAATCTTTGCTTCTGGGGGTCCCTGGAACTAAATATTTTGAGACGGGGGGGATCTGCGGCCAAATACATATCATTGTTGTTGTTTGTTTGCTATATCAAAAAGTATTTGGCCACGGACCCCCATCTCAAAATATTTTTTTCCAGGGACCCCCAGAAGCAAATATTGGAGTTAAACATTTTCACTTAAAAAGAATATATATATATTCAAAGATTTGTACAAATTGTCAAGATTTTAAAAAAATAGCAGATATACAAGCTCATACGTGGCACTGAGTGCCACGCTATGAGCTTGTATATCTGCTATTTTTGAATAGCCAAAGAAATCTAAAATGATACCCTGTGAGGACCTCTTGTTACCCACTTTTGGATCATGAGGCCAGGAGTTGAGAAGCCTTGTTTTAAATCCATATTGAGGGTACAAGGGAGATGGATGGAGGGGTGTGATGCAGAAGGCTGCTGTGCTGTGGTCAGTTCGATGTTGTTGGTCCTAGTAATAGAAGATTGTCACCCATTTGCTGTCCAAGATGGCTGAAAGCATCGAACAAGTGGTGAAATGAGTTGGTTTAAAAACATGTGGACACTCGGATATTCAGACTCCTTGATTGGTGTAGAAGTGAAGGTCATAATGTCATTAATGGTCTCCGGGCCTCTCTCTCCCCTGCCCCCCCCCCAAGACATGGATCGGTTACAGAGGAGGCTGGTCATTCTAACGGAGGTAGAAGGAGGTATGAAATAAACTGCCCTGTGTGTGTGTGTGTGTGTGTATGTATGTATGTGTGTGTGTGCGCACACGCATGCGCATACATAGGCAGCGTGGTACACAAACAATATATATAGGGAGGTTTGTCCCAACTACAGACAATATGTTTGTCATTTAACTTTAGACTGGAGGGTTTTTTAATGTATTTTTTCCTTCCTGAAGCTACAGTAATAGTGCCCTCTGTATGGACTCTTAAGGCCTTGACCACACTTAAATGGATATTTTTCTAAATGGATATTTTCGCCATCTGTTTAAAAAAAAAAGAATCCTGTCCACAAGACTGTAGCTAAAAATATATCTCTATTCACCCGTAAAGGGCAAATACACATTTAATGCAGAAACACGTTCCTGATCTGGACCAGATAAGGAAAGTGATTCTGTGTATAATTCTGTACATGCTGTAAAAAAAATTAAAATAAAAACTTAAGAAGGTTGTTTCAACTTTACATTTTTGAAAATTGTTGCAAATTTGTTTGTTGATATTTTTCTGGCTTTTTCTGCCTTTATTGATAGTATACAGTAGAGAAAGACTGTATAAGGAAACCGGGAGCGAGAGATGGGGAGTGACACGCAGCAAAGGTAATCGGGCGGGGGAATCAAACCCGCGACTCGCTGTCAGGCTGCAATTGAGCCTTCATGTGGTATGCGCCTTGTGGTATGCTAGACCAGCAGCGCCCCCCGAAATTCGTTCCAAAATCTACCGTTTCTGGTACACTTTAAACTGCAGACATTGTGGACTAAGTAATATTGGGCGCAGCAGATGGCTTTGCGCAACAGTTAAGTGGTGCAGTTGATGCAGCAATGCTAAGCTGGGTTGTTTGTTTGTTTAGCACTGTTACACATTGTAAAACAAACATAAACGACCCAGTATATCCGCCATTATTATTGTTGTTTCCTGGCGCATGCTCATTACAAAAAGCAACGATGGGCAATGGGCATGCACAAATTGGGCTGACACCATCGTCTCTCCAAATGCTTTGTTTTTCATGGCTACATGGTCCTACAGGAAACAGAGATTTTCTTTTAAATCTCCACTTTAGAAGGTGTTTTAAAACATCTGTGTTTTAGGCCCAAACATGGAGGAAAATATTCGTTTTGCAAAATATCCATATTGTGGACAGGGCCTAAATCTCAGATGTGTATCAGCAGGCCTTACAACTGTGCTAGCTTATTAGCTGATGCTTCTTGGCTTGTTCCTGTTCAGTCAACAGCACATGCACATATGCTTGTTGTGCAGAAATTCCCAGCTCTCACCCAGACTACTCTTATGCTTAATCCAAATGGCTTGATTTCTACAAACTTGCAGACATAAGGTGTGTTTCCTCAAAGTGCAGCTAGGGCTCCCCAATTCATTATATCCAGAGAGTCCGCTTGGGTGCAGACTTCAGACTTTGCTCGTGGGATTACGCGGAATTCATTGCAATAAGGATGACAGTATTGTAAAGGAACATCACAAAAACAATACTAAAATAAGCATTGCCAAAAAACAACCAAACCTTAAAATTATTAGATGATTTTAAGTGTGTTGATGTAGTGAGGTTTGATTAGATATTGCATAATAGGGCTTCTAAAGCACCTGAATCATAGGATCAGGTGATAAAAGCCATGATCTCTGAACGTGCTGTCATAATTAAACGTTAACCACATGAACCCTAGCGTCCCTAGAAGCTTGTTGCATCGCGTTGTGAGCTTCTGGATTAATTAATTACAGATCATGGTGTTTTTCAATGCATGGCAATGGATGAGGTCTGAACTAAGTCCTGTCTGTCTCATTAGTGCATTTTGTACCCTGGCAGCCTTGCTCCCTTGCAGACTTGATGTAGTAGTGATGCTGAGAAACGATGCTGAAAAAGTCTGCTTGTCAGCCTGAGGGTTGACTTATGGATTTGGATGTTTCTCCTTCACTCTACCAGCTAGTCAATAATTATGTACTGTATGGAAATCGCTGTTAGACTGGGTCCTTTGTTAGATTGTGCTGTAGCTGCTAAGATTTGGCTGTGTGTGTGTGTGCGGCATACTTGGGTGTGGTTGTAGTTTATAAAATACTGTATGGTAGTGACTGTGTTCAATACTGTATTTGGGTGTGGTTGTACTATACAGGGTGTGTTCAAGTTCAAATTCTATTCTGAGCTTTATGGTTGGTCGACTGGGTGCACTCTGTGTTCTATAAGGTCATGGTAATGTTCAGGAGTCACATAATGTGATTGGCTGATTAAGTGCAGTGTGTTCTATAAGGTCATGTAATGTTCATTATTCAATAGTCAGTAATGTGGTTATTTCAGTATTAGTTTAACAAATTATTTTTATCCTCATGAAGGTTCAAGGTTTCTTAATTGTTATGACTTCTGTACAGGTTCATGAGAGTAAAGTCCCTTTGTTCTACAAGGAATTCCTTTCGTTTTAAAGGTTCTTAACACTGTGTGTGTTCAGTGACGGTGAGATACATTTATAGCCCTGGTGGACTGGACTGACTTGCTTGCCCTCTTCTGCTCACATATCTTGTTGCTGGGGCATGGAGGTCAGATCTTGCGCATATCTGTTCACAAGCTGCCCTTTGAAGAGAGCGGAATGTAAAGAAATAAATCATTGGCCACATAAAGTGAAAACTTCATTTTATGAGACAATATTTCGGTCAGTGTGAACTTTACGACAGTGTAACTAAGATAAAGCTTACATTCTCTCTGGTACAACAAAACATACACAGACCTTTACTAGGCATGGCAGTTTTATTTGTATAGCACATTTCAACAACCAGGCAATTCAATGTGCTTTACACAGAACAACAAGCAAAGGAAACACAATTATACGATAAAAAATAACAGATACAGTTACAATGCAGAAGAGGGGGAAGTCAAAGAAATGAGTGGCAGCAGACCTGCAGTTTTCTGGGAGTTTGTTCCAGATATCTGGTGCATAAAAACGAAATGCTGCTTCCTGCTTCCCACGTTTCACTCGTTCACTATCAAACTATACTGGTTTCAACGTATCGTTTATTATGGACTTTGCACCCTAACTAAACCTAAGAGAGAACTTGTGCATAGCTGGTGCTACATGCTGCAGGACTTCAAAACTGTGCGTTTCGGTCCTTTGGTTGCCTTTTGGAAACAGAGGAGCTGTAGCATCCCTTGGTATTACTGTATTAACCTATCGATTGATCGCTTATATGCTGCCATTGATTATAATGTTAATGAGTTGTTTCCTCACTTTTTTTTTCTTTTCTTTTTTTTCTCTTTTGAACCCCCAAATACCTAATTCTGCCCCCAATCCTCTTCCAACACATCACTGGAACTGCTAATGCTGCAACTGCTGTTTAATGCAACAACCCCTGCTAATGCTATTGCTACTTAACTACTGTCTCTACTGATACTAACACAACTCATTCTTATCCACACACCCATTTTCTTCCTCTTGTTTTCTCCTGCCTTCATATTTCATGTCACTCCATCTGTCTCTTTGCACTTGACTCTGTTGTTTCAACCACTGGTCTGAATGACGTGCCTTCATAACTAACTACTTATCCTAATATAATATGATAATTCTTCAATCATTCATGCACTCACTCACTCACTCACTCACTCTGACTCATCTGCTTGTCTGTTTTTCTTTTCATTACCTTTTCCTCAATTGGCCTTAATCCATCACTCGTGTGTGTGTGCGTGCGTGCGTGTGTGTGTGTGTGTGTGTGTGTGTGTGTGTGTGTGTGTGTGTGTGTGCATGTCCATATCCATATCCTCTTTGCTTTCCTCTCTCCTCATATCCTCCCTTCGACAACCTTTCCTTCTTCCCTGCCCCCCCCCCCCCCCCCCATTCTGTGGTGCATTCTGGGACATGAAGAATTCTATGGGCTGAACGAGTCGGATCTGGACAAGGTGTTCCGTCTGCCGACCACCACTTTCATAGGAGGCGACGAGACCGCTCTGCCTCTCAAGGAGATCATACGCCGTCTGGAGGTGCACACACGCACACGCACACGCACACATACACACACTGTCAGCTTTTCCAAAAATCAAGTTCAACAAATTAAGACTACTGTATAATGGCAAAGGGAGTTCATTTAAGTTGTGCCTGTCTCCATTCAACAGCATGTCTTGGTTCTTTGTTTACCTAGTTTTGAGTAATGAGAATAATAGTCCAGGGCAGGCCATTATGGTACTTTGCTCCTATAATTGTTTACTCACACCAAAAGTGACTACAATCGACCGGTAGCCATTCATTTCCAATGGGTACTGGCTACACTGAGCCATTTGGATCAGCAAGACGCCTGGTGACAAGGTCACCGCGACCAAAGCAAGCTGAAAACATGAGCAGATGAGCAGTGACTAGATTCAAGTGACTCCAAATGATGGCCAATCAGATGGCAGATGTGTTTTGTAATTTGATATTGTACTTGTAGGTGAACAGCTCTCGAATTCTGTTAATGTTAAACTAGCTGTTGCAAATGTAAAATGAATTAATATTGAGCAAATACAAGGCCCATTTCTTGTCTAAATTGTTATTAGAAGCTATTTTTTAGGTTGTACTATATAGGTGATTTATAAATCTAAAAAATGGTATCGGTACATCTCTAGTAATAATAGTAATGCTAATGGTCATAATGTGTTTGTCTTGTAGATGGCGTACTGTCAACACATTGGAGTGGAGTTCATGTTCATCAATGACCTCGATCAGTGTCAGTGGATCAGACAGAAGTTTGAGAAACCAGGGGTCATGCATTTCACTTTGGATGAGAAGAGAACCCTGTTGGCCAGAATGGTTCGTTCCACCAGGTAAACTACCACTATCTTCAACCTGCATTCTAGAACCAAAAGTAGTACTGTATCTTCAACTACTGTCGACAACGTAGACCCACTACCTAGAACCACTATCTACATACACCCTAGAACAGGGGTCTTCAACAGGGGGTCCATGATCCCTAGGGGAGTTTTCTCTTAACATTAACCATTTGAATTCTAGCATCTCTATTCTGAGGAGAACTTTAGCCAGAAATAGCAGATCTACAAGCTCACAACGCCCCGCAGCGCGAGGCGTTGTGAGCTTGTAGATCGGCTATTTTTGTCAAAGAGGTTTGGCGTGGAGGAAAAAAAAGAGCAGACCAAGTACAGAGTGAAAGGTCAAGTTTACTAGTATTGACAGTTCAAGTGGTTAAATGTCTGAAAATAGACATGAATCCCATATACACTGATGACAGTGCTGTCAAACAAGTCTATGAAGCTATCTATGACAAAGTTGAATCAACAACACAGTTGTATACAATATGTTGTGTGGGGGTGGGGGGGGTCTCTGCTTCATCTCTCTCTCAGCTAAGGGGTCCTTGGGCTGAAAAACGTAACCCTAACCCTAGAACAGTTATCTACAACCTAGAATCATTACCTGTAACCATTATCTAGAACCTAGAATCATAATCTACACTTGTCAGTTCCCTGTGGAGAAGAGAAACCCGCTGGCCAGAATGGTCCTCCTCTCTACCAGGTAACAAGTTAATATAATACATATTAATTTGGCGGTCCTTCGTCCTTGACATGAAAAAAAGTTTGAGAAACCAACTGGTCTAGAACCATAACAATGTTGTTGTTCAGGTTTGAGGAGTTTCTCCAGAGGAAGTGGTCTGCGGAGAAACGTTTTGGCCTGGAGGGTTGCGAGTCTCTGATTCCTGCTCTGAAAACCATCATAGACAAATCCTCTGAGAACGGAGTGGAGAGCGTCATCATGGGCATGCCTCACAGGTACTGGAAACACGTACGCACGCACGCACGCACGCACGCACATTGTATTACTGTAGTTGAGGAGCATAACCATTTCAGAATGTCAGTTTTTGAGTGGTGCCAACCACTCCTACACTTGACTTTGTCCGGGTGTCCGTGTGTGTGTCCGGGTGTCCGTATGAGCACGGCCTCTCTGTATGTTTGAGCACAGCCTCAACAGCTGCGGCTGATTGCAACACAAAGATGCAACCAGTTACACTAATTATACACACACACACACACACACACACACACACACACACACACACACACACACACACACACACACACACACACACTTTTGAGTAAAAATACTTAAAATGAGTAAAAATACTTAAGATTAGTAAAAATACTTAAATATTAGTAAAGATACTTTAAAGTTCCTAAACTGAGTAAAAATACTGCAAATGAGTAAAAATACTTAAAATGAGTAAAAATACTTAACACATTCCATGCCAGAGTTTAATCTCATAATGTACTCACCAGTGCCAGCGTTTTATTGTTGTTTTTTAGTTTTTTTCATGTCGCCACAGACCTCGCTAAATAAGTTAAAAGTGCGCGTTCATTTGGTTCTAAACACACAGCGGATCCGTGAGAAACAACCAGCGAAAACAGTTTCCAAATCCGTGCCGCCATCTTGAAGCTACAGCCGACCAACGGTAAACAGTGATCAGCGAGGAGAAAAACAACAACCAGAGAAAATCGAGTTTTAAACAGGATCCCAGACAGGAAGCGGATACGATCGAAAAAAACGGAACCCGAATAATTCCGTTTCCGACCGGAAACCGGAAACGGAAATGGATCAAAAAAATTCGGAAAGTGCACCTGGGGCACTTAACATGGGAATCGGCGGTTCGCGTAGATCTACGCGACTGGCACGCTGCGGCTTTAAATAGGTTCGCGTAGATCTACGCGACTGGCATGCAATGTGTTAAAAGATGTTAA
Organism: Gymnoscopelus braueri; assembly: GCF_963280865.1. Taxonomy (NCBI): domain Eukaryota; kingdom Metazoa; phylum Chordata; class Actinopteri; order Myctophiformes; family Myctophidae; genus Gymnoscopelus; species Gymnoscopelus braueri. The sequence continues at coordinate 11,690,517 of NC_137608.1, read as the reverse complement.
AATGAGTAAAACACGTACAAATCTGTAAAAACATTTTAAAGTACTTAAAATGAGAAAAAATACTTTGAAGTCATCAAAGTCTGTAAAAAGTAACTAATGAAATGAACTCATGAAAGGCACCACTCTCTTCACACTGGGTGTGATTTTTTTTTTATATTGTTGCCATTTTAACCATAACCTTAACACATTCCATGCCAGAGTTTAATCTCATAATGTACTCACCAGTGCCAGCGTTTTATTGTTGTTTTTTAGTTTTTTTCATGTCGCCACAGACCTCGCTAAATAAGTTAAAAAGTGCGCGTTCATTTGGTTCTAAACACACAGCGGATCCGTGAGAAACGGCGAGCGAAAACAGTTTCCAAATCCGTGCCGCCATCTTGAAGCTACAGCCGATCAACCATAAACAGTGATCAGCGAGGAGAAAAACAACAACCAGAGAAAATCGAGTTTTAAACAGGATCCCAGACAGGAAGCGGATACGATCGAAAAAACCGGAACCCGAATAATTCCGTTTCCGACCGGAAACGGAAATGGATCAAAAAAATTCGGAAAGTGCACCTGGGGCACTTAACATGGGAATCGGCGGTTCGCGTAGATCTACGCGACTGGCACGCTGCGGCTTTAAATAGGTTCGCGTAGATCTACGCGACTGGCATGCAATGTGTTAAAGCCAGAAATGGGACCCGTTGTGAGCTTGTACTTCAGATAAGCTATTCTCGGTGCAAGACACCTAGGTATAAATCGGGCATAGCTCCACAACCCACACATAACAACCCACACATAACAACCTACAGATATCTCCATAAATGTACTTTACTGTTTTTATTGTTGCTTTTATTGGGTGAGGCCATTTAAATAAATAGCTGACTGAATTGAAATAATTCATGTAGAGGTTATAGGAATAGTTAATGACCTCTGTCTCTTGTCTGTCCCTGCAGGGGTCGTTTGAACGTGTTGGCTAACGTGATCCGTAAGGAGTTGGAGCAGATCTTCTGCCAGTTTGACTCCAAACTGGAAGCTGCTGACGAGGTCAGAACCACATACTAGATCCTGCTGTAGTTTCAACTATTACAGCCATGTAATGAAGTAGTGTTCATTGTGATTAGGCCTGTCACAAATATTAGATAATCGCCTAATTCGTCATTTGAGATGAGCGCAATTATTTTTTGCATAATCGTTGAAAAATGTACATTAATTTTCAAACATCTTCCCCAAAGATTCAGAAATAGCAGATCTACGAGCTTGCAACACGTCACAAAGTGACGCGTTGTAAGCTTGTAGATCAGCTATTTCCGCTATTTTTACATTTCTTTGAAACTATAAAATGATTAAATATGTCCGTAATTCCTTTGTATATTTAAGTTATTTGCCTTGTGCAATTTTTGATTACGAAGCCTAAAAGGCAAACAGAAATACATTTTGTATTTGTGTGTTCCAATGTTTAATGCTAAAAAATGACAATTAAATCCTTAATCGCAATCATTTGTGTGACAATTAAACGTCAACTTAAATTTCATAATCGTGACAGGCCCTTATTGACTGATGTGCTGTGGTCTTTCTTCTCAGGGTTCAGGTGACGTTAAGTACCATCTGGGAATGTACCATCGGCGTATCAACCGTGTGACCGACAGGAACATCACCCTGTCCCTGATGGCCAACCCCTCCCATCTGGAGGCCGTCAACCCCGTGGTCATGGGCAAAGCCAAGGCCGAGCAGTTCTACTGTGGAGACACAGAAGGCAACAGGGTGAGGGGGACAGGGATACATAAGGAATATGGATTGATTGAATACTTTATTATGAACATAGATAAAGAAGATCGATGGATTAATAAATAAAATTGACGTGTGTTTGTAGGTGATGTCTATATTGATCCACGGTGACGCAGCGTTCGCCGGTCAGGGAGTCGTCTATGAAACCTTCCATCTGGCTGACCTGCCCAACTACACCACGCACGGCACCGTGCACGTGGTGGTCAACAACCAGGTACACACACACACACACACACACTCACACTCACACACACACACGTTATTAAACAGGTACACACAGATGCGGATGTCATGAAGGAGTTAGTACATACACATTCACAGAGCTGTCATGAAGCAGGTAGACACACACACACACACACACACACACACACACACACACACACACACACACACACACACACTCTGCTGTCATTGAGCTGGTGCATTATGCTTGTGTTTGTTATTAAAACTGTTAACTAAGAAAAAAAAAGATTCTACTCTTCTTTGTGTTACATTGCAACTTAGAGGGAAGACTATCTTACGGAACTATAAAAGTTGTACATTTTCTGTCAGAAATAGTTATACATCCATATAGGAAAAGGTTAGTTTGGTATAAACTTATGAAAGTTGACAGCAGTATTTCAATGTTTTGCATTCACTTGGTATAAAACCTTTGTGACAAGTAGCAAAAATGTACTTAAAGGTCTCTGTTCATATGCACAGTATCTCTCTCTCTGTCCATAGATTGGTTTCACTACAGACCCTCGTATGGCGCGTTCGTCTCCATATCCTACTGATGTGGCACGTGTTGTGAACGCTCCCATCTTCCACGTGAACGCAGACGACCCTGAGGCCGTCATGTATGTCTGCAAAGTGGCTGCGGAGTGGAGAGCCACCTTCCACAAAGATGTGGTGGTGGACCTGGTAAAAACACACACACACACACACACACACACACACACACACACACACACACTGTAAACGCTTGGTTAGTTTTTGGAGACCAGCTTTCAAAACCTTCATATCGCCGCTGTCAGGCAGAATCTCCATATTTTAACTTTTTGTGTTTTTTCGTAAATTAACGCCTTACTTGATCATACCACAGTGTCACTCAAAAGTAGCAGATCTGCAAGCTTCGAAACGTGGCGCGAAGTGACACGTTTCGAGCTTGTAGATCTGCAACATGTCCCATTTCTGCAGCTATTTTTTAAATCGAAATCCTGAAAAGTAACAGTTTTGGACATAATGAGGTTTCCACCCGACAGAGACGATATGTTTAATCTCCGCCAGGAGATTCTTGCATTCGGCCGTGTGTGTGTCTGTCCACAGCTAATCTCTCGTACTACTCCACCAGTCAGCGTCATATTTATTGTGCACACACTGACAGCAGGCCAAGGATCCTAAATTCGGTCAAACGACAACTATGTCACTTCTGTGAATGAATCATTGCATAGAAATCTTAACTCCAGGATATGAGATATGTGTATAATTGTAATAATTACCCGACGTCTCTGCTTAACGATAGATGCAGTGGTGTGTTCTACCGTGTTACGCTACATACGTAGTGTGACCTGCAGAAAACTTTGGTAGCCAAGCGTAGCCATCCAGAAACCGTCCGAGGACGCGTATCTGATACGCTGGAGGAGGGGCTGGGGGCAGCAAGAATGTAAACTTCAGTTCAAATAGCCTTTTTCATGTGATAATGTTGCGTCTGAGGTGAAGGCTTATGTGGCTATTGTCTTGAGGTGATAATGACCACTGGCCGTTGCAGTTTTGAAGTAATTCACACATTAACTACTTATTTAATTCGGCGACCACGTGCGCGTACATACGCGGGCATGTGCAGTGCGTGTGGGAGGGAATAATTATAGTATGCCCTCCGAAAAAACCTAGAACAAACCACTGGATAGATGGACTAGGCAGCAAAGTCACCTTCCCCCCCAACAACACCTCCAAACACGTCCACTGTTGGAGCATCACAAACGAAGCCGCGGTGATTAATCGCTCATTGCTTAATAAAAGATGAGTGGAGGAGTGGGCAATTCACGCCCTCAACAACACCTCAGTAGGCTAGAACAAACAAAATGAGTCACCAAAAAAAGCTCTATTTGCCCACCCACCCAAAATGAAAATCCTGGCTACGCCACTCCTTTGTAGTTGATAATGTACATCACACACAGACTACAATCATAGATGTACTAATGTCTTTTTCTTTTGTCGTGTTTGTTTTTGTGTGTGTGTGTGTGTGTGTGTGTGTGTGTGTGTGTGTGTGTGTGTGTGTGTGTGTGTGTGTGTGTGTGTGTGTGTGTGTGTGTGTGTGTGTGTGTGTGTGTGTGTAGGTGTGTTACAGACGTATGGGTCACAATGAGATGGATGAGCCCATGTTCACTCAGCCTCTGATGTACAAACAGATTAAAAAGCAGAAAGGAGTTTTACTGAAATATGCCGAGAAACTGATTGCAGAGGGAGCTGTAAGCAGACAGGAGTATGAGGTATGCACACAGTTTCCATGCCTGTACTGTATGTATCAGATCCATGTCAATTTACTTAGTAATTCAACTGGTTTGATTGAATAATTTTTTTTGACAGTACAGTTTGTACAGTCAAAAGATATGCTAAAAGGATAACTCAAAAGCCCTAGGGGGCTTGTTTCCATTATGGTCCATTGTACTCAATTCATCAGTAATACATATAATAATTTAAATAATAATGGTGATGTTGGCTAGCTAAACACCATGTTCTATACTCTCTCTCTCGCGCCCTCTCTCTCTCTTCTCCCCCCCCCCCCGTGTGTGCAGGAGGAGGTTGCTAAGTATGATAAGATCTGTGAGGAAGCGCACGCCCGCTCCAAAGACGAGAAGATTCTTCACATCAAGCACTGGCTGGACTCCCCATGGCCTGGTACTAACCTCTGACCTTTAGACCAGCTTTATCTGACCTGAGACAGACAGAGGGAGGGATGGGTGATGAGAGGATGGATAAATGGAGGGATTGGTCAATGGATGAAAGGATAGGTGGATGAATTAATGGATAGATGGGGGATGAATAGAGGGATGTGTTTCTGAAAGCTGTAACACTGTTTGATATCTGTCTGTCTGTCTGATTGATCGTGTGTGTGTGTGTGTGTGTGTAGGTTTCTTCACTCTGGATGGACAGCCTAAGTCAATGAGTTGTCCTTCAACTGGTCTGTCTGAAGAACAGTTGACTCACATCGGAAACGTCGGCTCTTCTGTCCCTGTGGATGACTTCACTATCCATGGAGGTATAAACACTCACAGTTCACAACCCCCCAACCCCACACACACGCACGCGCTTACTTGCTTATGGCAGTCCATCGTTGTCGATGATGACTTCATATCTCCCGGGGTACACACACACACACACACACACACACACACACACACACACACTATACACAGCACAACCACACACCTGTCTCAGTAAAGGCAGAGAAGTATTTACTAAGTGTGGCACCAGGGGGCAGTGTTTCATGAAATAAATATGGTGCCTAAACAAACTAGGGGTTAACATTTTTTTTCAATCAATTCCTTTGATAGGAAAGGAGGTTTTTGCCCAACAGCAACGACATATTAGCAACATGGGTTTTACAGAAAACCCTATATACTTGGTTAACCGGTGTCCCCCAGGGATCAACATGTAATACTAAGTGTGTGTGTCTGTGTGTGTGTGTGAGGTCTGAGCCGTATCCTGAAGGGCCGTGCGGAGATGGTAAAGAACAGGACGGTGGACTGGGCTCTGGGTGAATACATGGCCTTTGGATCTCTGCTGCAGGAAGGGATCCATGTCAGACTGTCTGGACAGGACGTGGAGAGAGGAACCTTCAGGTACACACACAAACAGAATCCTTTTTTTTACGCATTTAAGCATCTATGAGGCTAAAGATATTACCACTATACTGGTACTTGTCAGTATATGTCAACGAGTTAAACACGTCCACTTGTTCCTCAAAATATTTCGAGATCCATCGAGATAAGAGATATTTAACATTTTAGATAATTGATTATATTTTAGCCTATGATAAATATGGAAGAAAAGGGGAGAGGGAGTCCCGCACACTCTCTTCACTTATAAAGAAGTTTATTTAGGATGCAACGTTTCGGCCGCTTGGACCTTCATCAGGTAAAGGTCCAAGCGGCCGAAACATTGAATCCTAAATAAACTTCTTTATAAGTGAAGAGAATGTGCGGGACTCCCTCTCCCTTCTCCCCTTTTCTTCCATATTCAGCATTTATACTTCGACGCACCTGTCCGTTTGTAGGTGTGCAAAAGGACATATCCTAAAAGCCTATGATAAATATAATTGCATGATCCCAGATTCTGCCTGCCTATTTTTTTACCAGGACTTTATATACTCTCTCCTCTCTCCTATGCCCGTCTTTGTCTCTCTAGTCATCGCCATCATGTTCTCCATGACCAGAACGTTGACAAGAGAACCTGTATTCCCATGAACCACCTCTCTGAGAACCAGGCTCCTTACACCGTCTGTAACAGCTCTCTGTCTGAGTACGGAGTACTGGGTTAGTACACACACACACACACACACACACACACACACACACACACACACACACACACACACACACACACACACACACACAAACTTTAGCAATTTATTCATGTCCACATGGAGGAGAGCATACAAGGACACAAATATTAACTCATTCAGTGCCTGACTTATTTCTGGCTGTTTGGTTCTAAGTGCCAGAGCCAAAATTCATTGTAAAAAAAAGTGCTTAGGAGCCCGAGATACAGCCTTTTTCAGTAAGAAGTTAAACAAGCAGTGAATGGAGCAGAACCTTTTTTTATTTTATACAATTCTTTTTTTTTGGGGCGTCTTAGACGTCCAGTGGCCCAGGGCTTATGATACAACGGACGTCTTAGACGTCCAGTGGCACTGAATGAGTTAAAGATACAGTTAAGGTTACAGTTTACTATTTACAAATGGAGTCCAAAGGAAAGCAGGAAAGCACTCACATCCCAACTAAAATGTACAGGTGCTGAACAAAAATACGTACACTGGAGAAGGAAGGGAAGTCTGCACACTGTTCTTAGCTCCTAGTAGAAAAATATTATACTATAAATAAATATTTTTCTACTGGGAGCTAAGAACAGTGTGCCCGACTTCCCTTACTTCTACAGTTAAGGTTACATTCATAAAATCATGGTATATGTCTTCATGATACAATAAGCATATCACTTAGTACTCTATAGGTATAAGTAACAGTGTCTCTGCCATATGTGGTGGCTATCAATTATGGCAGAGACGGCACTGTACTTTGCCAGCCTTTTTGCCTTCTTTTTGGGCATCCCAAGTTGTTGAAACCCTCTAACAACCAGTCTGTGGGTATAATGTCCTAGGCTGCCAAATATAAAAACAAATAGTCTTCACCTATAGCCCAGCTCTGAGATGGTATGTGGAAGTGGTTGGTATTCAATGACCTTGGTCATAAAAGCTTCCTGTAAGCTAGGTACAAAGGTGCAAGCTATGTCTAATACTGACACTTCTCTGGACTCCTCATCAACCACAACAACATCTGGTGTATTAGCTGTCCAAGATGTAGAGATGTCTGGGTTATCACAGAGGAATTACACAGGGATGTTTGTACATTCTCACTGAGTATGCATGATATTTTGATGTCCATGTAACAACAATAATAATCATCCTCATGTTATTACTGTGTGTAGGATTTGAGCTGGGTTTTGCCATGGCCAGTCCCAACGCTCTGGTCCTGTGGGAGGCCCAGTTTGGAGACTTCCACAACACAGCCCAGTGCATCATCGACCAGTTCATCTGTCCCGGACAGGCCAAGTGGGTCCGACAGAATGGAATCGTCCTGCTGCTGCCACACGGCATGGAGGGCATGGTAACATACACAAACGCACACAGACACCAGTGTTGATTTCGTCGACTAAAACTATGACGAAGAATGTTCGTCAACTATCTTTTTTCACTGACGGAAATTAGATAAAAACTGAATAAAAAGTAAGCTACGATGACTAAAACTAAGACTAAATATATTAACAATTTCGTCAACAAATAAAAACTAGACAAAAATGTTAGGGAGGGACTATAGTGGAGAAGAGATCCAATAGAACTAAAAGACAAGTTATTTTATGTTTGGTTGCGCGTGGTTGTCGTGCTCTGAAAATTGCAGCTCTACAAGCTCACAACGCGTCGCAGTGCGACGCGTTGTGAGCTTGTAGATCGGCTATTTTCAGCATGCAACCAAGTGTAAAATCACCCATTACGACGCCACAAGGCACCGCCAAAATACATTTTCGTTGACTAAATCAACTGTAGATTTAGTCAACTATAATCTTATGATATTTAGTCGACTA
>NC_137608.1:11667408-11677408 GCF_963280865.1 Gymnoscopelus braueri | reverse complement strand
AGATGGCCTATTTTCACAATATTTATCTCCGGAACCATGGAAGTCAAACAATGTAATGCCTCAACTCCTACAATTCTAAGTGCTTGTCAGGGTGGGGGTTAAAATATGATTATTTTGGGGGGTCCCGGCCTGAAAAGGTTGAGAACCACTGCTATGCAACATTTGAACAGTGTGTGTCTGCGGATGCTTCTAGCGGTGGAGGGTAAACAATGGGCCCAGACTGAACCAACTTGCTGCCATTGCCTTTGAATGCAGTATTTGGATTTCACCAACAACCTTTCAGATTTTATAGATGGAAAGTGAACGCTATACCATAGGAAATTGTCAATAGTCCCCTGGATGAAACTCCACTTAGACTTCAAGAGATTATCTTGAAGCCTAAGTGGAGTTTCAGAGAAGCTACACTTACAGTACTTAGGCTACTCTTACTGTAAGATCCAGAAATACAACATGACTATGAAATACCAAAAGGGAGAGAAACCGGAATCACAATTATACCCTCCATGTTTCAGAGAGGAGTAATATGTCTTGGTCAGGTTAGTTAGTGTGACACTGAATAAATAAGATTTGGCCCAAATGTAAATTAGTTAAATTTACATTTTTGTCTTCATAAATATACAGTAGGCCTACTTGAGTACATTTGAAAAGTAAATAGCATTAAAACTATTCTTAGGTGTACGATTTATTTAAAAAGTTACTTAAAGGTGTAGATTCTTTGGTTAAAACAAAAAGAGGTTTGTGAAGAAGAAAAAAAGATGGTCTATATTATGGCAGTAGGAATCATCGTTATAGTCTCTCCAGCTTTTCAGCTGAAAATACTATTTCAGGTCGGGATACCAATTTTATCCAATCAGGAGAGAGAACTCATACAGGCTACAGGATAAACAAGTGAAATTGGACGTGACAAAACAAATAAATAAATGCAGACAAAATTGAAGCTGATAAATGAGTTCCCTCTCCTGTCTGGATGAAAATGGTAAGAGAAGAGACCTGTACACCCCTGAGGCTGTTACTGAACAAACAATCAGAATATAGAGCATTTATTTATTTTAACAAAACCATTTTTGTTGAATAAAAAAAATAAAAACACCTTTAGGTAACTTTTTGAATTAGAAATTCAAATGAGCTAAAAGCTGAATTAACTGAGCAAATTTAACTTGTTGAATGGTGTAGCTAATGTATGTAAAGTTAGTTTGTAATGTTATGTAAATATAATATGTAATGTGTCATGTCATGTAGAAGCCAGCCCTTCCCTAAACAAGTTCCACTGAGGTGTCCAGTTCAATCTGGAACTCTACCACATGCAATGACAATTCCATACAGCAGAGGGAGCACTTGATATGTACAGTACATACAGTTAATGGTACAGTAGCGTTTCCATCAACCAGAGGAGTCACTCCTGCTCCTTTCCTCTCCTCCACCTGTCTGTCTACCATGGAAGATATAGGAGGCAGATGATGTGAACTTTATTTACTTTAAATGGATAGTTCACCCAAAAGAAAACGTATTTTCTATCAATTTTAGTTTTTTGTCGCATTCCAAAATTTGATGACTAGCGGTACCGGAGACACAAAGAGTCTCCTTTGTGTCTCCTACTGGTCCGCTGGTCATCAAATAATTGGTTTAGGAATGCAACAAAAACAAAAAATATACATGAATGTCTCCATGGGGGGCCTAATCGATAGGAAAAAAAACTACTTTTTTGGGTGAACTATCCCTTTAACCACTTAAACCCCAGCATCTGTATTGTGGGGAAAAAAAGAAAATTGCAGATCGACAAGTGTACAATGCATAAAAGCATTCCCCACAGTGACAGAAAACAGAAAATACACTAGCATGAGCCCTGAGGGATTCCGCTCAAACCATATGGTGTTTAAGTGGTTAACCACTTAAGCCCCGTAGGCTACACTTCATTGACCGAGATCCCCCAAGGATCTATATTCTCACCCTCCTTTTTTTCCTCTACACCAAATTTCTCCACCAAAAATAGACGCTTTACAAGCTCTCAATGCAACGGACTTTAGCCGAATGTTCACCTAATATGACAGTGGTTCTCAACCTTTTCAGGCCGTGACCCCGCAAAATAATCATATTTGAACTGGGGACCCTGAGAAGAACTTGGATAGGAGTTGAAGCATTACATGAATGTGACTCTGTTCCATAGATAAATATTGTGAAAATAGCAGATCTACATGCTCACAATGCCTCACAATTGGCTATTTTCCAAATGTTTGCATCTTTCTTAAATGATTTGGCCAATGTTTGACCAGTTTTTAAAGTAGCCTATAGTTTGTTGATTACTTGATGCTGCTATGGTCTCTCTCTCTCTTTTTTTTTTAAGGTATTATACTGTAGGTCTCAAAGGTTCTTAATTGTCACTTCACTGTCATCTAAGACCCCCCCAAAATCATGTGGGGACCCCCTTGACCCACAGGTTGAGAACCACTGTAACATGACATAGGATAGGCTACCCAGAATTGGGACGCTACTAGGCCTCAATGTGGTTAAACAGGTTTAACCACGTTCAACCTGGCGAGCCCTATTTTGAGCACGCCATTATAGGCAGAACATTGTCACAGATTTTGCAGATCTACAAGCTCACAACGTGTTGCATCATGATGCGAATGGATGGTTCTTAAAGGACCACGTGGCCCATTTTCAACCTATATCTTCATACAATTGGTCCTCTCACTAATGCTCGTTATAAGATGGTTACCATTTCTGTCTGTCGTGAGGAGTGCTGTGGACAGTTCTGAAACCTGCCAAGATTGAAAACGTTCTTCTTTTTTTTTATCCTGTCACATGTGTTCCCTCTTCCCTGCACACTCAGTGTGATCTGTGTGCTCACACTATTCATTACTGATCAAGTTACTCCCATCTGCAACAATCTTTTGGAGATAAGTTTGAAATAGCAGATCTACAAGCAGATCTACAAGCTCACAATGCGTCGCATCGCGACGCATTGCGATCTTGTAGATCGGCTATTTTCAAATGGCCAAAATGGTTAATGGTATATGTTTTAGGTGTATGTTTTGTAATAATAATACAAAATCTACAAAGTAACTGGAGTAGAAAATGTAGCAAGCAGAAAATGTAGTGGATTAGAAGTAAAAGTACTGAAAACTGGAAATACTTCAGTAAAGCAAAAAAATACCTCAGAATTGTACTTAAGTACAGTACTTGAGTACATGTGCTTAGTTACTTTACACCACTGCAACAGACACAGCCAGTGGGTGACACATTATCACACAAACAGTTACACACACGACACGACCAGTGATTCACACATTGAGCTACAAAGAAACGGGGACACACACATGACATGACGAGTGACACATGACACTAACGGTGACGCACATGACACGACCAATGACACACATGATGACACACATGACAGACATGACCAGTGACATATCTGGAAGCCAAAGTACAAAACATTTCTTCACCCGTATAATGTGTTAACTAACAGGCAACATTTTGAAATTTTGTGTACAGACACTACAGTTAGAGCAATGAGGAGCCAGGAAACTACACTTTACATTACATCGCTGACCATGTCAATCCTACATGATTCTTATGATTCCCTTTGTAATTATCTCCACAAGGAGATTATGTTTTCACCCCTGTGTCTGTGTGTGTGTGTGTGTGTGTGTGTGTGTGTGTGTGTGTGTGTGTGTGTGTGTGTGTGTGTGTGTGTGTGTGTGTGTGTGTGTGTGTGTGTGTGTGTGTGTGTGTGTGTGTGTGTGTGTGTGTGTGTGTGTGTGTGTGTGTGTGTGCCTGTGCGTGGCTAATCTGCTGAGCCGATAAGTCTTCTTTTTAAAAGTTTCTCCACCACATTTTTCGAGTGCTTGGATCTCTTCTTCTTTTTTAAAGTTTACAAGTCCCGCTGATCCAAGAAGCACCATACACCTTTAAGACACCTTTTCTCCGGAATTGGCACATCTTGACAATTGCATAGTCAACTTCACACAAAAAGGTGGGTGAAAAATAAAACAGGTCAGAGTTAAATTATATGAGTACAGTGAATATATACATACGGTGCATGGTCTTCAAGATACACCACAACATTGGGATACCCATGTACCTGTCAAAATACTTCAAAAACTTAAATGAAGTCCACAATCACCAGAGGCAGCTCCACTGATCATGTAAAACCCAGATTTGGCACAAAAAAGGGAATGAACTCGTTCTCATGCTATGCAACAAAAATGTGGAATGCCCTACCAAAAGGAGTAAAGAGTAAAGTGTAAAACCCTACTCACTTTCAAAACTGCCCTAAAAAATACCTTCAGGAGGCTGCAAACTGGCCCTGTCAAAGTCTTAACCTAATCCCCCCCCCCCCCCCCCTCCTCGAACTGTTTATTGTACATATTTCTTGTTTTTCATACCAGTACCCTGTAAGCTGATTGTATGATGTTCTGCATAGTGGTGTATATCTGTCTGTTTTCTTAAATGTATCATGATTTGAGTGCGTGGGGATCTCATTTTAAATGAGCCGTTGTGCTTTTATGGGCGATCCAGTTTAGAGGACCTAAATAATAGTCTTTCTAAATAAAGTACTTCAATCAATCAATCAATCAATCAATCAATCAATCAATCAATCAAAGAACAACAGCAATAAATAGCAAATGATATAGGAACATACATTAGTACCATGGGGCGTATAGTCTCACATGCAGGTGAAACAGTTTAGCAGCAGTTATCACACATGCAATCTGCATAGAAAAGGCCATCAATCACACAGGTGGCCTGTGTTGTCAGGAAAGACAGGCAGTGCACAGCATGCTTGCTCAACAGTCTAACTGTAGCCTGTCAAATGGCAGCACAACTCTGGTGGCAGAGTGTTGATTTTGACAGCAAATTTTGATTTAGTTTTAGACATAGTCTTTTGAATAAAATTCCATCATAGTTTTTGTCGACAAAATCAACACTGCTCTGGCGGCAGAGTTTATGCCGCCAGAATATGATCTACGTTGGAACATAGTGTGGTCTTTGTGACCTGCTCCACTGTTGTCCCACGTGTACAGACAGATTTGTCGCAGAGCCCTTGGCAAACATCCCTATATATACTACCAAAAACAATGCTTTTGGTTGTTGTATTAACTTATTCATTTTCACCCATTCAGTGATGGATTTGTATAGTTCAAAAACAGAGAAATACTTGTGCAATGTATTTTTATCCAATCCATGTCCAATCCAGTTTATTTATAGAGCACATTTAAAACAACAGCGTTGAACCAAAGTGCTGTACATTCAGTAAACAAATGTAAAATAGTAATCAGGGGAAAAACACATAGAAGGTGCAGCAACACATTGCCAAACGGAAACAGCAACTCTCAGTCTGAATCATCGAAAGCCAAGGAGTACAAGTGAGTTTTTAAATTTAAACACAGGTTTGAGACGCTCTAACATTTAAACAGATAGCCAGTACTAGTACAGTGTAGTTAGTAAAGAGTATTTATTTGTTTGTATAAATCTGCAAATTACAGTTTGCAGAGTTTGTTGTGGACGTAAGTCATATGATCTGCGTTTTATTGCCTGGAGACAACACGTGCGCACACACACACAAACACGCACACACACGCACGCACACACTCTCACACTCACACGCACTCACACGCACTCACGGTACGCCCTCTGTCTCATTGTGTGTTTTCCCTCTCATTCTAACTCCCCCCTTCTCTCTCTCTCACACACACACACACACACACACACACACACACGCACACACGCACACACACGCACACACGCACACACGCGCACACACACACACAAACGTACGCACGCACGCACGCACGCGCACGCTCGCTCGCACGACACACACACACACACACACACACACACACACACACACACACACACACGCACACGCACACACACAACCAGTCAGAATGTGCTGAGTCACTGTAGTGAAGTGAGTCCTTCTTTCTTCCTTTTAAGGTGATTTTACATTCAGTCCAGACTAACTCAGCCCTCCAGAGGAGCTGGTCTCAAGTCAGTTCAGATGACGCTGCGGTCATAGGCAACTCAACACAGTATAGCGTTAAATTGAGGATTTTACCGCATATCTGGAACGAGGAACACATAAATGCCGCGAAAACACAAAGGGTTCTTTAACAGTTTTCAGTTCAGACACAACTTGGCTCTGAGACAGATCTGAAAACAGAGATTGATCCGCGAGAGATTTAATTAAGCCCCGTTCAGTTATACAAGACTTGCAGGCAATTTGTTGCCATATTTGATTTTGGTGTTGTGTGTGAACGTGCGCTGAATGTTCAGTATCGGCAATCTTGTTTCGGCATTCATGCCTGCTTGGGACCTACAACATTGCAGGCAAAGTCTTTGCGGAAAGCAAGAGAAAGGGAGAGAGAGGTGGGGATGGAGGGAGGGAGGGAGGGAGAGGGGAGGGGGACTAAAGAGAGGGGGGAGAGTGAGAGGGAGAGAGAGAGAGAGAGAGAGAGAGAGAGAGAGAGAGCGCGAGAGAGAGAGAGAGATGCTGTGTTTACACTACATTACCAGTATATTGCTGGATGCAAAAATGTACATAAATTGCCAGCATAGGCAGGGAAGATCAGTGGAAGAGTTGTTCACACGTTGCCCTCCTTGCTGTCATCTGCCTATTACCAGTACAGTACTTAAGCCCCGTTCAGATAATATGAAATGTGCAGGCAATGTGTCGGCATATTTGATTTTGGTGTCATGTGTGTGAACGTGCACCGAATTTTGCGTGCCGGCAATCTTGTTTCGGGCATTCATGCCTGCTTGGGACCTACAACATTGCAGGCAAAGTCTTTGCGGAAAGCAATGTGAACACGGGCCAAGAATTGGATCCATATCTGAACAGTGAACACATGTAGAGAGATGTGACTATAAGCATGCAAGATGGCATTTGGGGGACGACCAACACTTTAAGAAGGTGCGCCTGCACCTGCCACATTGCAACAGCTAGACCAGGTGGCTGTGCTGCTGGTCATGAATAATGTCTTTTTCCTGTAGCCTAATATCTCCACATGTCCAAGAAACATCTGGGATATCTTGGGCTCTCACACTCACACGCACTCACACGCACTCACAGTATGTTACAAAGTGCTTAGCAACATAAAATGAAACAGTGAATCAAAGATCATAGACAACTAGAAAAAGTGCTCCTCGGAGCACAGGTCTCCGCCAGGTCAGGTAAGTTATTGTGGCCTCCTGGTGGCGCTATAATAGGCCAATGTGAAAAGGGTGGCATTTCTTCCTCGGCCTAGTGGGAATGTGCGTGAAAATTTTCACGGAAATCGCACGCCGCGTTCATGATTTGAGACATTTTGTTCAAAACGGACCAATCCTGCAAACTTTGGAAGTCAACCTTAGCCAATCAGGATGGAATATGAAATATCGGACAGATGCGTGATCACATAGAGACTATAGAGATACTGTGTACCGATTTGCGTGATGTTTGGATAAAATCTGAAGGATTAATATCCAAAAATGTATTTGACATAAGTCGGCCTCCTGGTGGCGCTGTAAAAAGCAGATGTAAAAAATGCAGTGCAGATGTTTTTCCTTGGTCTCTAGGGAGTAGGCGTGCAAAGTTTCACGCAGATCGGTGCAGTTATAGTTAAAAATGCAAATCGGCCTGTTATAGCGCCACCATGAGGCTGATGTGAAAACTTTTAAGTGCCATTTCTTCCTCGGCCTAGTGGGAATGTGCGTGTGCAATTTTATGGAAATGGCAAGCTGCGTTCATGATTTGAGGCAGTTTGTTCAAAACGGACCAATCCTGCAAACTTTGGATGGTAACCTTAGCCAATGAGGATGGAATATGGGAAATCGGACAGATCAGGGTTGATCACGTGACTATAGAGATACTGTGTACCGATTTGCATGAGGTTTGGTTAAAAACTGTAGGAGTAATGGGAGAAAATGGGTTTTGCACAAATCGGCCTCCTGGTGGCGCTATAACAGGCCCATGTGAAAAATTTGAGGCAGAGGTTCTGAATTGGCATCCAGGGAGTGTGTGTGCACAGTTTCGCAGCGACCGGGCCAACGGTGCCGGAGATTTGGTGCTAACACACAGACAGGACACACGGACGGACGGACGGACGGACACACGGACACACGGACGGACGGACAGGGGCGAAAACATACTCTCTCGCCATGCCTTTCGGCCTGGCGGAGACAATTAAAACAATAAGAACAACACTTAACAACAGTATCAGTGAGTATAGATGCACCAAATTTCTGATGTTTAGGAGGTTAAGAAGGCCTTTCTATAAAAATGGGTCTTTAATTTCGATTTAAAAATGGTAATGGAACTAGCTACCCTGAGGTCCAATGGGAGGCTGTTCCAGAGTGTAGGGGCCCTGATGGCAAAGGCCCGATCACCCTTGGTCACCAGCCTAGACATAGGAACATCTTGTAGGGCCGCATCAGAGGACCTTAGGCGGCAGACAGGCACATGGCCCATGGGGTTGTACAGTAGCAGGTCAGTTAGGTATTGTGGTGCCAGGCAATTAAGAGCTTTAAAAGTTAACAATAAAATCTTAAAATCTATTCTAAAAGTTACTGGCAGGCGGCAGCCAGTGCAGTGCAACTGCCGGGGTTATGTGCTCTGATCTCCTAGTCCCTATACTCTGTTGGTTGGATACCTTCATAAAATTCTTTATGTGTGTTTGTTGCCAGGGTGCAGCAGGTCTCCCCATTTCCAGCTCAAATCTGGATGCAGTCCAGGGTTCCTACCATCTTGTTGGGTCACTGATGTACAGGACTGGTTTATTTCAACACACTCCTGCGCCGTTCCTCTCGCTCCTCATGGGACCAGGAGGATAACCTGATGTCCTTAAACGAGGACATGGAGACAAATCCACAACGTCCTCAAATGCATTTTTTGAAGACAGGTTCGAACTAAAAACGATTGTTGTGTTTATTATTATTATTATTATTTAACTTTATTAAGTCAAAGGAATAACAAAAATAAATTAAAATGGTAAAAATCGATGGGTGCTGAGGGCACCTTAATCCATGCTCTTTGGCACTGATGCTGCAATTGAAAGGTTCTGGAAACAGGTCGATAACACTTGACGGGTTAGATTTTCCCTTTATGCCCAAGGCTGTACTTACAGCTCGTCTGCCTTGTGGTTAAGAGCGTCCACTCTGAGATTGTAAGGTCGGGGGTTCAATAATCCGCCGCAGAGCATGTACCAAAGACTATAAAAGTGGTACCAGATGCCTCCCTGCTTGGCACTCAGTGGTGGAAAGTAACTAAGTACATTTACTCAAGTACTGTACTTAAGTACAATTTTGAGGTATTTTTACTTTACTGGAGTATTTCCAGTTTGCAGTACTTTTACTTCTACTCCACTACATCTCAGAGGCAAATATTGTACTTTTACTCCACTACAATTATTTGAAAACTTTAGTTACTAGTCACTTTGCAGATATAAATGATTATATTATAAAACAAACATTAACCACTTTAGCCCTATTTTATACCTAGGCTATTTAAAAATAGCCGATCTACAAGCTCACAACACGTCGCATCGCGACACGTTGTGAGCTTGTAGATCTGCTATTTTCAAACATTTTAGTACTTTTACTTTTGGTACTTAAAGTACATTTTGATACCAATACTTTTGTACTTTAACTCAAGTAATTTTTTTATTCCAGACTTGTACTTGTAACAGAGTACTTCTAAATTGCAGTATTGATACTTTTACTTAAGTAAAACATTTGAATACTTTTTCCACCACTGTTGGCACTCAGCATCAAGGGTTGGATTGGGGCTATAAGTCCCTGTGACATACTAGAGTCATGTCCACGGGCTGTAGTTGTACACCAAGCTGTCTCACACTGAAGGAAACAGGAGATAATCTCCTGACCTATGGGGCACATCATGGCTCAGAAACCGAAACCGTTGGTTCCCGAGCCTATACTTACTGCTGCTGGGAGACTGGAAGCAGGTTGCAGCCCACTGTAATGATACAGATTTCATCTTGACTGCTGTCTGTCATGGTTG
>NC_137608.1:11625550-11662208 GCF_963280865.1 Gymnoscopelus braueri | reverse complement strand
ATGCCCCCCCCCCCCCACCCCCCCCCCCACCCCTCTTCTCTCTGTCTGCCAATCCGTCAATACAATTCAATTCAAAGAGGCATTATTGACTTGGGAAACATATGTCTTACATTTCCGAAAAGCAAGTGTGGCTAGCTCGCCAAAAGAATCCCCCCCCCCACTGTTTTTCTGTGAATATACCTTATACTGCTCCTAGTATTGATGATTTATTGTATAGTATCTATATGTCTTTATATGTCTATATGTCTTGAATACACAGGACCACAATGGAAAACAAGCCCTCATGGCTTTTTTGTGTTATCCTTTTAGCATTATTGTATAACTGTACCTCTGTACGTTTTGCAAACTGTTAATAAAGTATTCAATCAATCAATCAAAAATACAAATAAAAACAAAACATCTACATTCATTACCTTTAAAGATATAGGGCCGACTAGATCAAAGAATTGTGTGAATAGAGCTGACAACACAAGTAAAGATAACGTCAAATAATAATTGCAACACTTTTAGTTTTCCAAATGTATTATTAAAGTTATCTTCTCTGTACAGTATAGTTAAAGATGATTACACAGATTGACTGTTTTTTTTTTTTTTTACCGCGGCTATATTCCATTGGACATCCTTTTCCAGTCACAGCAGCTCACATATATAGCTGCTGTGTTTGCACATTGATATACTTCACCCAGGAGATATGGGAGCTTCTGTTTTCCCTGTGCAATGTAATGCAATGTAATGTAATGTACTCTATGTCTGCTTGTTTTATGTTTTTCTGTGGGGACTGTGGATGTAAATTTGCATCTTTGCTAAATCCGGTGTATTCATTGATGTAATTGATGTATTGTTCATTAATATGCAGTGTCCCGTCTAAATAAACAAATAAAGTAAGTAAAGTCATTTTAATCATTAGTCAGGTTATCTGCCTCTGTCTGTCTGTCTGTCTGTCTGTCTAATTTATTTGACCCCTTGCCAACTCTCTCTCTCTCTCTCTATCTCTCACACACACACAAAGGCGCGCGCGCACACACACACACACACACACACACACACACACACACACACACACACACACACACACACACACACACGCACACGCACATGCACGCACGCACGCACACACCAGTTTCATGACCTCAGATTCACTGTGGACACGTTTTATTGACCAATAAATAAACATTAGTCATCTGTGCTTAAACATATTGACACATCTTGGTGTTGCCAGGTAGGGTAGTAAAACAATTCTGTTCTTTGTTGTGATTGGCTTTAATTAATTAACTGAAAGGTGATTGGCTAATTTCTACAGGTAGGTGTTCATCATAATGACATTCTTCGCCCTTACTGATCTTGATAATATTTTACTGTAAGACTGTTTTATTATTATTACACATTTTATTATATAGTTAGTAGCTATTCATTATGTAATTGTGTCTTTATTTCAGGCTAATCGTGCTCTAGTGCCGCTGGCAGACAAATCCTCGATGTGATCCCATCGTCATGAATAAATTACAGCAGCTGTGTGCCAGGGAAGCAGCCTGGCACCCACTGGGAGATCTTCACCAAAAACACACAGACATGCAGAACAATCCAACAGGAGACATTATGGGTGCGTTCGGAAATACAGCACTGAGCGCACTGGCCAATACAAACTAATAGGCGAGTGCGCTCCGGTGTGCAATATCCGAACGCACCCTATATGTCTGACCCTGTGTCTCCCATGGGACTTGTCCCAGTAGGGCAGTGGTTCTCAACCTGTGGGTCGGGACCCCCAGGGTCCCAAGTGATTTTGAGGGGGGGTCCCCAGATGATTAGTTTAACTTGCAACATTGTTTTCTCACTCAACAGTAAACAAACCAACATAAGTGTATGCAGGGTATCTGCATCTGCATGTTTCTAAAGTCACAATTTAATGACCTTTAAGACCTTTTTAATACAGCTAAAATTAAAACATTACACCATTTCTGCATCAAAAGTAATCAAAATAAATAAACTATACTATAAAAACATTTTCAAACATTGGCAAAATTGTGAAATATTACCTGAGAAGGTAAAAAAAGTTGCGAGCCGAGGCGTTGTGAGCTTGTAGATCTGCTATTTTCACAATATTTATCTGTGGGACGGAGTCAAACTAAACGCAATGCCTCAACTCTTACAATTCCAAGTGCCCGTCAGGGTGGGGGGTCCCCAGTTCAAATAGGATCAACAACTTCCATTTTTTTTACATTAACCACTTGAACCCTAGAATTCATTTTTTGAGGGTTACATTAGCCGAAAATAGCAGATCTACAAGCTCACAACGCCTCACGCTTCGAATTGTTGTGAGCTTGTAGATCGGCTATTTTTTGGCAAAGAGGTATAGTTGTAGAGGGAAAAAAGAGCAGACCAAGTAAACAAACAAAAAATAAAGTTTAATCTGAAACACCATTTTATAAGGGGGTCCCTGCTTCATCTCTCTCAGCTAGGGGGTCCTTGGCCTGAAAAACGTTGAAGACCCCTGCTCTATGGGGTTCTAAATTGACCCTTACAAGTCTGTAACTGACAGTATATCATTCAGAGTTAAGGGGGAGACCTTGAAATTTAAAAGGTTTGAGAACACTGACTGCTCTGGATGGTCACTATGCACCCCCCACCCCCAATCACCATCCCCCCTCCCCCCTCTGTCTCTCTCTACCAGCAGGGAGGGAGGTAGAGACTAGAGCAGAGAGAGAGAGACTACAGTAGCTCCACCACAGCTCCAGTCTACAGTTGCAGTAGCTCTCTGTAGATTAGATGTTTTATCTTTCCCCAGTCCAGTGCAAGCAATGCAAAAAAAGAACACAAAAGTGAGGAGTTAAAACATGGCCATTAAATGTGCTTCTCGTCGGTAACGAGGAGAGGAGTTGTTAAAGAAGACTGCACTGGAGTATTAAAGAAAGAAGACCAAAGGGGATGATGAGGTCTGAGAACAAGAAGAAGATCTAGAAGAAGGATAATAGAACCAGAGGAGGACCACACAGACACAGACACAGAGGAGCTAGCTTCTGGTAGCTAGCTGAGCTGAGGCTGATCTGGGGGCAGCAGTACAGCAGCAAGACATCCAGGGTTTTTTCTTGGGGGGGCTTGTATGGTATTGTTACTCCCTCCCATGGCAGGAGGACATTACCGGGATCTATTGGACGATCTATCCTGGTTTGTGGTGTAACAACAAAACTGATCAATAAGGGGATCGATCAATAAGGCGCTGATTAATGATCCGGAGAGAGAGAGAGGTAGAGGCTGCTTCTTGTTGGATCTACTACTTGGGTCGCAGGACACAGCAGAGGAAGTGAACAAGGTAAGAGAAGGGTCGACAAATAAGTATCGGATTTACAAGTCGTTTAGTGGGATTGATTAATGCGTTTGTGGTGTTTTTAATGGGATTTAAAGGAAAGGAACCACCGGTTAAAGAGAAAGGAAACCGTTGAAGCCTCGGGTTTGAATGCTGTTCTGTTGCGTATTATTGGCGGTGGCTGCTAACTGATACTAGCCTCCATTGTCACACACATACAGCACACAGTCCTTTAGCTAGGCTAACGTGCTAAATGCTAGGCCCTAGCCTAGGGTAATAAACAGGCCAAGGATGCGTCAGTGACGTCGCTATCGGCGTTGCCATGTCCAGCTTATTTTAAGCGGCTTTGGGCTTCGTTTTCTGTAAAGTGGCTTGTAAATATTGGGTTTTGTTTTGGCTTGTTTCTAAAAGTTTAGTTGCTTATTTGGGCTTGTTTCCTAATGTTTCCTAACATTTTAATGTCATGGACCCTCCGATTAATATGTATGTATTTTGACCCCCATCTGATAATGTTTTGTGCCAGGGACCCCGTACCAGATTTGTGTTGTTTATAGAATGTTTCAAAAATCTTTAGTCTTTTGTTGTTGTGGAAAATAGCAGATCTACAAGCTTACAGATCGGACCATGTCTACAGTAGTAGGTTTAAAGTGCCCATGTGGCCTTGTTTTCCCAGATCAGGTTGCTTATTTCTCTCACGAAATATGGCAACACTGGTCGCCATGTAGCGTCGCCGTGAATTCCAGAAAATGGCTCTGGCCGTGAATCTTAACAGGGGGCGTCACTCACACTTCCTAACGTGTGTGACATGACACCACGGACGCATCCTTGGTGTCTTTTTGTGTATCATCCCAGGGCTAGGTAGGCTATACTAGCCATTTAGCTAACACAAGCTAGGGTTTCTCCTTGTTCCCATTTGTGTGTGTGTTTTTTTTAAATGGCTGTTTTCGGGGGAAAGTCGTGTTGTTGGCCGGGGTTTAGAGACTCTAAACAACCGCTGAAACACACGTTTTTGTTTAGAGACGGTTGTTTTACCTAGAGCCGCTTCGTTAGCACGTTGGTGCTAATTAGCAGGAAGCAAAGGCATGATGCTAACCCGCTGCCATTGTAAACAGTGGCGTGTGGAGGTAACTCGTTAGCTGGTAATAATGATAATAATAAACTATTTTTTATACCACCTTTCATTCAGAGTTGCAGTTCAAAGTGCTTCACAGGCAGCACAGAAATCAAATGCCTCACAATTTCAGTCAGAAATGAACATAGCAGAGAAGCAGACACAAGGCAAAAACACAGAATATACATAAAATCATGGACATATAACACAAATAAAGATAAAAGGTCAGGCATAGGGCCAGAATAATAAGAAATTCTTGGGAATAACATTCAATAACTTAAAAACATAGCCCAGGGAACATAATTGGTAGTATAGCTGCTTTAGTAGTAATAACACAGGCATAGCACTGGTGGTAATAACACAGGCAAGACAAGTGGACGTGTTTATCATATTTAATACGCAAAGGTAATTCAAAGTGCTTTGAATAAAGCATAAAAATGTGTTTTACGAGAAATAATATAAAAAATAATAATAGAGAAAATAAATAAAAGGGCATAAAAACAGTGGTGGAAAAATTACTGACATGTTTTACTTAAGTAAAAGTATCAATACCACTATGTAGAAATACTCAGTCACACAAGTAAAAGTTCGGTATCACAAATTTACTCTAGTAAAAGTGCAAAAGTATTGGCATCAAAAGGTACTTTAAGTACCAAAAGTAAAAGTACTCAATGTGCAGAATGTCACGAGTTTAATATGTATACAAATCTTTTGAAAACAGCAGATCTACAAGTTCACAACACCTCGCATCGAGCTTGTAGATCAGCTATTTTCAAATAGCCGAAGTATATAAGGCTAAAGTGGGTAATACATGTTTTGAAATAATAATCAAAATCTAGAAAGTAACTGGTAATTAAAGTTTTCAAATAATTGTAGTGAAGTAAAAGTACAATATTTGCCTCTGAGATGTAGTGGATTAGAAGTAAAAGTATAGGAAATTGAAATAATCCAGTAAAGTAAAAAACTCCTAAAAATTGTACCTAAGTACAGTACTTGAGTACATGTACTTAGTTACTTTCCACCACTGCATAAAATGAATAAAGTTAAAAGTGCAATTGCAGATGCACTTTTACTTAATTGCCATTGTATATTCAAAGATTTGCAGACATTTTCAAGCTCGCAGTGCGGCACAAAGTGACGCGCTGTGAGCTTGTATCTCTGCTATTTTTTTAATAGCCAACCAATGTGCTATATATACATAGATCAAATCTAAAATGACACAGATACTTCCCCGGAGTTAAGGAATATTTTATCTGTTCAGCTACCACATGTAGACATAGGTAGTTACTTAGTCCTTGTTATTGTAGTAGAAGCGATGTCAATAACAGCATTGGTAGTAAAGGTACACAGTGAAATCATATGGGACAATTTGGTTCCATTCATACTAGACTCTTGTGTAGTACAGCCACAATATAGTGACTTTTAAACTGCCCTCCCCTAACATTTTCATGCAGTTGCAAGTCATTTCACAGCCACGGTCTGTAATACATGATGGGCAAACTTTGCCCCCCCCCTGCACTATGTAACGTTCCTCTTCTACCCCAGATTTGAATCCGGTTTCCTGCGCAAGTGCTGACAGTTTTACCTCTGCTTGCTTGCTCGGGGGATAAAATGTAATCTTGACAATCGTGTCAGATCCTGTGTCTATAGGTGAGACATGACCTTTGACACGATCTAAATGTCTCAATAGAAGAGCAGGGAGACAAAACACAACCACCCCAATTTATATATTTGTATTAACATACTCTACCTGCAGATTGGACAAATTTACATTTTGTTCATAAAAAAAGTAACATAGTGCTGCTTTAGTGTGGCCCCGTGGGTCAATATCTGAATACTGATATATTATTGCAAGTTTACAGATCACCCATTCTAATTACTACAGTCTGAGTCTATAGTAGTTTAATTACTATTACTTATTTGTATTGTAGTTTTATGTCTATCGTATTTGTATCTAAGTTCACAAAGTTAATATAAGTATGACTAAATGCATTTGAAATTAGATGCAAATGTTACACTGAATAACCGGGAACGCATCTGTGTAACCACTTAAACCATTATTTTATACTTTTTTAGCTACTCAAAAATAGCAGATATACAAGCTCATAGTGCGGCATTCGAGCTTGTAGATCTGCTGACAAATCTTGAAAATAATTGTAAAGCGCCTTGGATAAAGGTGCTATATAAATACAAAATGCACCATTCAAATATTTGAATATATATATATATATATTTTTAAAGCAAACATTTTTAACTCAAAACTTTGCTTCTCTTGTGTCCCTAGAAAAACATATTTTCAGATGGGGTCAGCGGCCAAATACATGTAATTTTGGGTGGTCCTTGACATGAAATAGTTTGAGAACCAGCGATATACTCTAGTAACTCTAGTTCTGAAAATACGTTTTCAGAAAACTGTTAGGATTTAGAAGACATTTGTAGATGCCTTCCCGGGTTGAATGGGTTAATATCCATTTATTAATACATTTGTGACTATTATAGGCTATTTGAGTGATGGAGTTTACAGTATACTATGGGTGAGAGTACAGGCATGCATAGACGCAACAATGTGGCCTCCTGGAGTGAGTGTGGAAATGTAGTGTCCCTCTCCATCAGTGGTTCTCAACCAGTGGTCCGGGGAGGGGGTTCCAGGTGGTCCCCAGCTAAATGATGGAGAGTTGGTAACCAAATGGACCCTTATAGATAGATCTTTAACTCTTGAGAGCGTAAAATGACCCTTACGGGTCCATTTGGTTTCATTTTACACTCTCAAGAGTTAAATTATCGTTACACATCTGCATTACTTAATTAAATAATTGTTATTTTGATCAACGTTTGCCTGTCATCTCTCTTATTGGTACCAACATCAATACAACATGGAATTGTGGACAAAATCGTATCCAATGATAACAAAATATTCTTAAGTCTTGGGTCTGAGAGTCTAAATCTCATCAAACGGTGGCTCAAATGCCCAATAAATAATGGACCTTGATATTAAAAGGGTTGAAAACCACTGCTCTCTCCATCATCAAAGTTGCCCACCCCTTAGCACAACATTATTTTACAGAGCTGTGGACGGAACTGGGTGGAGTGGAGCACTTGTACACAAAGTCAGTGGCTGCCTGGTTGTATTGTACTACAAACCTCCTTATCTTCACAAAAGATTCTCTTGAATATCGTTGCTGTCAGGCAGAAACCTCTTATCTCCATTTTTTTTACTTTTTGTATTTTTTCCTTAAATGAATGCCCTACTTGATCATACTACAGCCACAGCGGCACACGAAAGCATCAAAAGTAGCAGATCTGCAAGCTTGAAACGAGGCGCAAAGTGTTTCGAGCTTGTAGATCTGCTACTTTTGCCATTTTTGAAGTTGAATCCTGAAAAGTAACAGTTTTGGTTTTGGACATATGAGGTTTCCACCCGACAGAGACGATATAATCTCTGGTAAGGAAATCACAAGTGCATTTTTAAGGGAAGTCTTTCAAACAGTGGATTTGAATTTGGGTTCACGTTCCAAATGAAAGGACATTAGGAAAGTCCTCAAATCAAATGTGTGCCAGATTTTTTTAAATTTCTTTTCTTGGGCCAATCAATTAAATCACCAGTGTCTTTCTATAACCACATAACTTAGGCTGACCAGAGACAGAATTACTTTAAATCACCATTAAATAAAGACTTAGATGTGAGGGATCTGTTTTAATTAGATACAGGCTAATTTGGACTTCACAGCATGTGGTTGCTGGAGTCACACTAGACTCAGAACATGCTGTTCATAAAAACTTGTTTTTGGGGTCCAGTGGGTTTGAAATGGCTTGAAAAACCACCCTGTCTTAATCTATGGGTCTAGACTAGTCTGCAATTATCGATTATCTTCTTAGCGATTATTCTGTCAAATACCTTTTTGATTAATCGAGAAGCATGTTTTTGTTGTTGTTAAACGTCAATTAATCGATTAACCACTTAAGAGTTCTTTTATTCTCACACAATGTGTCACGTTCACGTTGTGAGCTTGTAGACCGGCTTGTAGACTCGATTAACCACTTAAGAGTTCTTTTATTCTTTAAAAAATGTGAAAATTGCAGATCTACTAGCTCACACAATGTGTCACGTTGTGAGCTTGTAGACCGGCTATTTTCACCAAAAAGTCTTAACTTTTTTTGGTGTTCTTTTTCTTTGATAATCAATTAAATGGATTAGTTCAAGACAAGAGTGAACTAGTCTAGATCCCAGATGGGGTTCTGGGCCCCTATCTGATGGGTCCTTATGAGACCACAGTCCTCTCCTAACATGTTTTAATCCATTAGGACCGGGAAAGAATCTGTGTAATTTTTTATTTATTTCTTTGGCTATTCAAAAATAGCAGATATACAAGCTCATAGCTCATACTATGAGCTTGTAGATCTGCTTTTCTTTTGATATTTTTTAAATAAATTTGTGCAAATCTTTGAATATATATATATATATTTTTTTTATTAAAGTGAACATTTGTGACTCAAATCTTTGCTTTTGGGGGTCCCTGGAACAACATATTTTGAGATTGGGGTCCGCGGCCAAATACATATAATTTTAGCGGTCCTTGACATGAAAATGTATGAGCACCACTGATATATAACAGAAGTTAAAAAAAATAATAATTATAATGTTAGGATTTAGAAGACATTTGTAGAATCCTCAGAAGCAAAGATTTGAGTTACAAATGTTTGCTTAAAAAAAAATATATATATGCAAAGATTTGCTATGAGCTTGTATAACTGCTGTTTTTGAATAGCCCAAAGAAATCTAAAAAATGACACAGATGCGTCCCCGGTCTTAATGAATGAAGTGCTCTAAAACTCCATCTGCTCCACTCTGTCTGATCTGGTGTTGTTCCCATACCGGTTTACCAGTATCAGAAAAGCTGCCGATAGATACTGCCTAAAATGCTGGTATCGGTATCAGCGAGTAGTATGCCAGTCTAATGCAGATCCGATACCACGTAATTTATCACATGATGATGATATTTCATTTACAGTAATATTTTTGAGTGCTTCAGTTGTTGCTGTTTTATACTCTCTATCATTCTATTATTTTACTAACTTGTAGCTGCACTTTAATTATTATTAATGTAATTTTTATTGATTCCTATATCAGTCGTTGTCAAACTTTTTAATTTCAAGGACCCCCATAACTCTGAGAGTTACAAATGGATTACGGGTCCATTTGGTTCCATTTGTACACTCAGAGTTAAGGGTCCATTTGGCACCCCCTCACCGCCTGGACCCCACCTTGAGAACCACTGTCCTAGGTACTCGGTATCGACCGACACACAAGTTGAAGGTATCGGTACTTCTCTAGTCTGATCCACAACAACCCCTGCATTCTTCTTACACATTCTCTCTCTCTCTTACCTCGTTCTCTTGCTTTCAACCTCCTCCTCTCATCCCCTCGCTCTGCCACCAACCTCCGCCTCCTCTCTTTCTCTCTCTCTCTTTGGTGAATCAGACTGTGTGATATGAGTTCTCTCTCTCTGGTTGCCATGTCAACAGACAGGTGTGTAGTTTGATGCGTTGTCTACTCTTTTCACTTACCCCGCCAGTGAGGTGAAGAGGCGAAAGTGACCCTGAATCATGATTTTAATTGACGACTAGTTTTCACAGAAATAATTGCAATTGACTATTTAACTTGTGTTTTTTTACATTAGAATATATAAATAAAAATGACAAATAACTGAAATACACAGAGAAAGGACTGACATATTTAATAACTATCTATGACATTAACACAGTCCAGTCCTTTTCTTTCATCTATAAATGCACTTACCTTTCAAATATGCTTCCTACACCTTTTAAAGAATATTTTAAGACCAACGAGCAAGTTCATAATTATAATACTTGAAAATACGACAATCTCCTTCAGCCGTACCACTCATAGCCATTTCTCCATTAAAGACAGAGGTTCTTTACTCTGGAATACACACATACTTATTGCCAACTCCTCATCTTCACTCAGTAACTTTAAACATAGACTGAAGGTCAGCCTGATGAATCAAGCCTCTCCACTTGCTTCTACCATGTAATGTAGCCCTACTTCTGCATACACAGACATCATGGAAGAAGACGTGTTTAAGACCACAGCAAACTGAGTGTATATTATATTTCACTATAATAAAACATAGACAAACATTGTGTGTGTGTGTGTGTGTGTGTGTGTGTGTGTGTGTGTGTGTGTGTGTGTGTGTGTGTGTGTGTGTGTGTGTGTGTGTGTGTGTGTGTGTGTGTGTGTGTGTGTGTGTGTGTGTGTGTGTGTGTGTGTGTGTGTGTGTGTGTGTGTGTGTGTGTGTGTGTGTGTGTGTGCGCGCGTGTGTGTGTAGTAAGCTGAGCTAGATTATTCAGAACAAAGAACGGAAGTTTTTTCCCTTTTGTGAATACTTCCTCATGTACTTCCTGCCATAACTTTCTTCGGTATGAGAGGAGAAGACTTCTCTGAAGAGAAGAGATCCCTTATAACAGAGATAGTGGTGTAAATATTAAGGTCCATCATTAGTGCTTTTTTAAACACAGAACCACTCAAAGCCAGCGCAAGGAATATGGCATCATGGCCCCAGTGTGTGCTTTTTCATGGCATACCGGTGTTCCCAAATCAGAGGCATGATGTGTAGTGACGGTGTCTGTGTGTAGTGTTACTCTATGCTACAGCTGCTGGTACATTCTATACATTACACCAATACAAAACAGACTGATGATGTAGCACAGGGGTCTTCAACGTTTTTTTAAGGCCAAGGACCCCCCTAGCTGAGAGACAGATGATACAGGGACCCCCACTACATATTGTATTCATGTTAAATGTGTGCGTTTTCAGACATTTAACCACTTAAACCCTCAATACTTTGTAAACTTGACCGTTGGCTCTGTACTTAGTCTGCTCTTTTCCCCCTCTACACCAAACCTCTTTGCCGAAAATAGCCGATCTACACGCTCACAAGCTTGTAGATCTGCTATTTTTGTATATAATGTTCCCCTCAGAA
Source organism: Gymnoscopelus braueri (assembly GCF_963280865.1). Lineage (NCBI taxonomy): Eukaryota > Metazoa > Chordata > Actinopteri > Myctophiformes > Myctophidae > Gymnoscopelus > Gymnoscopelus braueri. Next base: position 11,650,795 of record NC_137608.1, on the reverse strand, counting down.
TATGGATGCTATCGTTCAAATGGTTAGTGTAAAACTCCCTATCACACAAAGATTTGGTGGCCCCCCTGTAGTAACTCTGAGGACCCCCTGTTGAAGTCCCCTGATGTAGCATACTGACTGCAGGCAAAGAAGCATATTTTCCCCTTCCCTGAGTATCATAAAGGCTTGTTTTCCCCAAATAAGAAGAGCATGCTAAAGTTGCATAACCCACTCAGTTGTTGTCAAAAAGATAATTGTAAAGATACAATACTCAAAGTAATTTCACTCCATCTCCCGTTGGGTGATGGAGTTTGCTCGCTCGCTCTCTTTCTCTCTGTCCCCCCTCTCTCACACACAACCATGAGATGACACATTTTGCCCATAGTTAAACATTGACAATAGTCTAATCATTTATTTCACAAAGTACAGACAAACATATTTATGTAATTGTTTATTTAGACTAGGCCCTATTCCTTCGGGCTAATTGGGTTTAAATCTGTTGTTGCCACACTGTCGGGTCAAGAGGAGTGACTTGGATCTCACCCCAATGTTCTCAACAAAATAACAGCTTTTGTATTTTTCCATTGAAAACATTGTATCTGTCTATAATGACAGCCGGTCAGGTCAGGTCGGATTGTGAAAATGGATACATTGAAGCAGGTTTTGGCGGTTGTAGTTGAAAAGAAATGCGAGCGGGTTGCAGGACCAGGTAGAAAATAAAAAAGACAGACCCGTTCCAGCAGTAGTGTGCGTGTAGTGTGCAGTGGTGTAAAGTAACGACGTACATTTACTCAAGTACTGTACTTAAGTACAATTTTGAAGTATTTTGACTTTACTGGAGTATATCCAATTTTCAGTACTTTTACTTCTACTCCACTACATCTCAGAGGCAAATTTTGTGCTTTTACTCCACTACAATAGTTTGAAAACTTTAGCTACTAGTTACTTTGCAGATATAAATTGTTACATTATAAAACATAATTTTACCACTTCAGCCTTATTCTAGGCTATTTGAAAATAGCCGATCTACAAGCTCACAACACGTCACATCGCGACGCTTTCAAACATTTTAGTACTTTTACTTTTGGTTCTTTAAGTACATTTTGAGACCAATACCTTTGTACTTGTACTCAAGTAAATTTTGAATTCCGGACTTTTACTTGTAACAGAGTACTACTTCTCCATTGCAGTATTGATACTTTTACTTAAGTAAAACATTCGAACACTTTTTCCACCTCTGGTCGTGTGTCAGATGTCGATGCCTAGCATTACAATGGCGGATAATTCATGTGAGCAACGTGTTTGTGTGTGATCTGAAATACAATGGAGGATACATTTCAGAGACGCACATGGGTTTAGGATTGTACATGCAGGCGTTTGTAGGGTTGTCATGATTATGACATTTTCCTTGATTAATTAATTGTCGCTCAATTGATTGCGATTAATTTTAATTGTGTTTCTGTCGTTGAGTGGGTTTAGGAATTGTCCAGGCAGACGTTCAAGCTTTCTAGGATAAAGCCTCTCAAAAATTGTTGCACTTCATCATCTTAACACATTAAATCCGGGAACGCATCTATGTCATTTTAAGATTTATTTGGCTATTAGAAATAGCAGATCTACAAGCTCAGCTCAGATCTCCAAGCTCATTAAAAAATAACAGATCTGCAAGCTCATAGCGCCGTGCCATGAGCTTGTAGATCTGTTATTTTAGAAAAATCGTGCAAAGAAAAATGTGCAAATCTTTGAATATATATTTTTTTAAGCGAACTTGAACATTTGTAACTCAAATCTTTGCTTCTGGGGGTCCCTGGAACTAAATATTTTACAAATGTTCGCTAGTTTCACGATTTTTCAGAAATTGCAGGTCGACAAACTCAAACTCATAGCGTGCTATGAGCTTGTATATCTGCTATTTTTGAATAGCCCAAAGAAATCTAAAAATGACAGATGTGTTCCCGGTTTGAATGGGTTAATAGATGTTAATTTGTAAAATGTTCACAGCAATTAATGTTTCTGTACTTAAGGATCAAAGGATGATTCTATCCTGAAGCATAACCCAAAGGTGACTGACGCTGCTTAGGCTTACAGCAGCTAGTAGTAAGAGGTGTAATTAAAAGTAACTCGCACCAACTAAGGGCTGTTATTGAGGTGCAGATAAAATCATAATCATTATTTTTGTCGATTAGAGACCATGTATTTATTCAACTTAAATCTAAAGTAAAGTGTTTCAACAGCTTTGTATGTTAAACTGTCCTGATATATGTAATGCAGTAGGCCTATAGGTCATAATGAGATTAGCTCAAACCCATCAAATTAACAAGGGGCATAAACAAGTCCTTGGGGAGGAGTTTCATATGTACACACACACACACACACACACACACACACACACACACACACAGGAAGGTTTTACAGTAGGTGTCAGAACAGAAGAGTATAATTATATTAACCCATGAAGAACGCATCTGTGTCATTTTAGATTTATTTGGCTATTCAAAAATAGCAGATATACAAGCTTGAGTGGATCTGCTATTTTTTTGAAAAATTGTGGAATATATATATATATTTTTTTAAAAGCGAACATTTGTAATTCAAATCTTTGCTTCTGGGGGTCCCTGGAACAATTTATTTTGAGATGGGGGTCTGCGGCCAAATACATATAAATTTTAGGGACAAGGTTTGAACACCACCACTGATATAGCAACTTACGTTTTTAAGAAAACTAAACTAAAACATTTTTAGAATCAGGCCTTAATGGGTTAATAGTGTAGCTTTTGTTTCAATGAAAGGCTGGTGATGACCTCTGACATTGACTGAAATTGTTAAATATTTTTTTCAATTAAAAATATATATTTGGAAACAATAACAAAATCCATAGAGTAACTGCTGAGACCTTCGACACAAACAACATCTCTGAGGGTGTATGTGTGTGAGTGTGTATGTGTGTGCGTTCAGGAATGTGTGATCACCCCTCCCCCTCCTCCTCTGCACTATAAACGGCCCCTCCCCTCTGTCTGCCCTTTAACCAAAACACACACATAGTACACTAAAACCCACACAAAATACACACGTAACAAGAAGACACAACCACACACCAAGACACACATTTGACAGGGGGGGGGGGGGTGCTTTGTGTCATGTGACACTACTATGTTCTGTCCAGTCAGCAGAGTTCAAGTCAGTGTTGCTTAGCAACCACCAATTAGTTCCAGGAAGTAAAAGACTGGAGACAGTCAGTCTTGTACTTCTAGTACTGAATGTCTGAATGTTTCCTCGCTGTAATACCAACTTCATATTACAGTACTACTACTACTACTTAACCACTTAACCCATTCAATATAATTAATATTGTAATTCTATAACCATTATTTTATACTTTGGGCTATTAAAAAATAGCAGATCTACAAACAAGCTCATACAAGCGTGTAGATCTGCTACTTTTGAAAAATCTTGAATACTTTTGCAAATCTTTGAATATATATTCTTTCAAGCGAACAAGCTTGTAGATCTGCTATTTGTGCCCCAAATGAAGGAGTTAAAAAGTGTCTCTCTGGGTCTTGTTCATGAGAGTGAGGGGAGGATGGGAGAGGGAGATCAGCCGGAGATTGGATTGATTGATTGATTGAATACTTTATTAGTCAGAAATGTAAACAGCACATGGTACAGTCAGACATTTAGGCTAAAAATAAACAAAAAAAGTCCTGTGGAATTTGTTTCCACTGTGATCCTATCTATGTATTCAATGAATCAACATGGCATACACAATGTACACATGACATCAACAAATACAAAACACTATATGTACAAAGGAGAAAAAGGAAAAACGGTGGCAGTGAATGACACCTCCTTTCTATGGGAATTTACATATGTGAATACATTTACCTCCCCTTGTGGTCTCCTGATAGATGTTTTTTCAGGCTAATTTCGAAAGAAACCAGTGATGCACATCCTTTAACCCATTCAATATGGAAACGCATCTGTGTCATTTTAGATTTATTTGGCTATTCAAAAATAGAAGATATACAAGCTCATAGCGCGGCACCGATGAGCTTGTAGATCTGCTATATTTGAATTTTTTTGAAAATGTGTGCAAAATAAATCTTTGAATATATATTTTTTTAAAGCGAACATTTATGAAATATTTTGTTCCAGGGAGCCCCCCCCCGCCCAGAAGCAAAGATTTGAGTTACAAATGTTTGCTTTAAAAAAGATCACGATTTTTCAAAAATAGCACTTGATGACGCGCTATGAGCTTGTATTTTTTAATAGCCAAAGAAATCTAAAATGACACAGATGCGTTCCCGGATTGAATGGGTTAATGGATGGTGTCAGGTCATTCCACATTTTGGTGACAGAGCAGTAGCATGAACATTTTCCCATGTTTGTTCTATATTTGGGCGGTAACGAAACTACCAGATCGTTGTCGCTCCCTCAGTTTTCAGTATTGAGGTCAGAGGTATTAATATACACACACATGGCAATCAAAATGCCTTGGTTGTACAAAAAGTGAATTAAAATGCACGAAGATATTAGTGCATGTGTATCTCTATTCTCTACCTCACTCTAACCACCCTAGAAACATTACTGAAAGAATGACTTAAGCTTTAATGACAGCATTGTTAAAAACTAAAACAAATGGCACATTTGAGAAATTATTCCGATTCAAACTTTACACACATTTCTCAAAATCAGATCCCTTTTCATTCCTTTTCAAGAGTTAGTGTTGAAGTGTCCTTGAGCAAGACGCTGAACCCCTAATTGCTCCCGATGAGCAGGTTGGTGCCTTGCATGGTTTCCTCCGGCCATCGGTGTACGAATGTGTGTGAATGGGTGAATGTAATGCACTATCTATGTAAAGCGCTTTGGATAAAAGCGCTATATAAATGCACCATTTACCATTTTCATTTGTGACAGTTTCGTTGTCCCCAAATCGATGGAAAGAACGGCAACTTTTAGTTTATTTCCCCTTTCCGCCTCCCATCATTTTACAACATCTTATCACATTCAAAGTCCTCCGGTTTGAAGTGCTAAGTCAAAAGATGGTGTCCGGGGTGATATATTTTTGGGGGTTTCTTTCTAACAGCTAACACTCCACAATCCCTTACTGGAATGAAACAGTAAGATTTCCTCCAGCTTGCTTCTATTTTGCTCTGGTTGTATAAGGAGGACAAAGAAGTCTGACAGGATGGAGAGATGGGAGAGTGGAGGTGAAGGAGAGATGGAGGGGAAAAGCCGTATAGATGGAGAAGAGGAAAGGGATGAGGAGAAGAGAAATGGAGCGCGAATCATACCAATAATAAAGAATGAATATAATTATGAAGGATAGAGGGGAGAGAGGGGGGGGGCTGTGTGTGTGTGTGTGTGTCCGTGCACGTGTGTGTGTGTGTGTGTGTGTGTGTGTGTGTGTCTATTTATAGCTGTAGCTCCTCTAAGCACATAGGAATCTGGGAGACACACACACAGTACACTGTGCGGTAAGGAAGACAAAGACAAACAGAAACACCAGTACATTTCACTATGTTCCAGTACATTCCAGTACATTTCACTATGTTACAGTTCACAGTGGTTTTTGACCTTTTTTAATGCCATGGACCCCTAAATTGATATACATTTGTATGTTTTGTGCCAAGGACCCCCAGAAAGGATTTGTTTTAAAAAAATGCAACATTTTCCAAACACTTTCAAGATTTTTTAGAAAATGTTCAAAAATAGCAGATATACAAGCTCGCAGCGCGGCACGAAGTGACACGCTGTGAGCTTGTATATCTGCTATTTCTTTAATAGCCAAGCCAACATATACAATATGGATAAAGGGGTGAAAATGTATTATTAACACCTTTTGCTGGGGACCCCCTGGAAGGAACCCCCTCAAGGACCACTGGTGGTCCCCAGACCACTGGTTGAGAGACCACTGTTCCAGTACATTCCAAGTACATTTCAGTATGTTCCGGTACATTCCAGTACATTTCCAGTACGTTCCAGTTCATTCCAGTACATTTCCAGTACATAGTGTATGAGACATTTCTGGCAGTTCTACAAATAGGAGCGGGCACAGCGCCATCTTTATAAACTTCGCTGGTAGTATTAGTGGCTAGTACTGTGCTGTACATCCCATAATATGCCAGACGGACAGCATGCATATTACAGTCAGTAATAATATTTGGGAATTTAGGTTCTTAGGCCCTGCTTGCAATAAATAATATGATGCTAATCCGTCTAGTCTGCGAGTTTTTGCTCACAATTTTGCTTCTACACTGTAGAATCTACAGTATACATACATATACTATAACCTACATTTTAAGCTATTTCATATAGAGATGCACCAATTGCAATATTGATGGCAGATCTATAGTTATTCAGATCTATAAGCTTGAGCTTGTAGATCAGCTATTTTGCAAGTCTAAAATATAAAATAAAAAAATTAAATCATTGAAATTTAAAATATATTATTTTAAATGCATTGATTATTCAGTTATGTAATTGAAAGAATAATCGCTAAGAAGATCATTTCCTGTCAGTATTGTGTGATCTCAATGTGTGACCTTACAGTGCCATGATGATGACCCACAACAACCCTGGAAGTGCCTTGCTCATAGGGAATGGGACATAGAGTTGAACTTGCATGCTCTTCTCTACTCCTGCTAACGTCTTGTAAATGTGTTTGTGTGCAGGCTGTCATCTGTCGGAGGAGTTTGGGGTCACTCGCCCTCTCACCATGAACCCCCTCAACCAGATGAAGACAAATCACAGGTATGTTTGTGCAGCATGCTCTCACACTATAGGGTTAGGATTGATTGATTGATGTACTTTTATTTAGTAAGACATGAGAATAACAGTACATGGAAGTACAAATTCACAATACAAGGTCTACTAAACTGGAAGACTCATTAAGCACTGAGCTTGTTTAAGATGAGAACCCCATGCACACAAATCATGATGATCCTTTAGGATCCTTCAACGATTCCAATTCCTTTAACCCATTCAATCCGGGAACGCATCTTTGTCATTTTATATTTTCTTTGGCTATTCAGAAATAGCAGATCTGGGGCGCCTGCTGGCCTAGCGGTCCAGGTGCATACCACATATGCTGGTAATCCAGGCTTGACAGTGTGTCGCGGGTTTGACTCCCGATTCCGACGACGACCTTTGCTGTGTATCACCCCCCCCATCTCTCTCCCCATTTCCTGTCAGCCTACTTTCCTATCAATAAAGGCAGAAAAAGCCCAAAAATATTTGTAAAAATAAATAAATAGCAGATCTACAAGCTCATAGTGCCGCGCTATGAGCTTGTAGATCTGCTATTTTTGAAAAATCTTGTTAATGTGTGTTGAATATACAATTTTTTTTAAAGCGAACATTTGTAACTCCAATCTTTGCTTCTTGGGGTCCCTGGAACAAAACATTTTACAAATGTTCGCTTAAAAATATATATTCAAAGATTTGCACAAATGTTCAAGATTTTTCTAAAATAGCAGATCTACAAGCTCATATATATCTGCTATTTTTGAATAGCCAAAGAAATCTAAAATGACACAGATGCGTTCCTGGATTGAATGGTTTAATGATTCCCTTTTACCGGTCCCAATTCCTTAACGGTTCCCTTCAACGATTCCTATTGGGGGTTCCAGATGGTCCCTTACGGGTCCATTTGGTTCCATTTGTAGCCTCTGAGAGTTATGATGGTCCTTGAAATTAAAAGGTTTGAGAACCACCGGTATTGTATTTGTATAGCAGACGTTAAGTCCACTTAACCAGCTGTGACAATGTGATAAAACCGGTTCTGGAAACGGTTCCAAATGTGATGGAACCACAACCGATTCCAGTTCCTCAATGTGGGATCCATTTCCTGTGGTTCCTCCGGTTCGGGATCCCAACCCTAGCTCACGCACTCACTCACGCACTCACGCACGCACGCACGCACGCACGCACGCACGCACGCACGCACGCACGCACGCACGCACGCACGCACGCACGCACGCACGCACGCACGCACGCACTCACTCACTCACTCACTCACTCACTCACTCACTCACTCACTCACTCACTCACTCACTCACTCACTCACTCACTCACTCACTCACTCGCACGTGCACAGACACCACCAACACAGTGTGTGTTTTGTTTCTTATCAGTGACGGTTCGTACCCTTATGACCCCACCTCCTGGCAACAGCAGAGCAATCAGCCCACAGGATCCCTCTCCGTGGTAACCACCGTCTGGGGCGTGACCAATCCCTCGGCCAGCCAGGTATGACATCATCATGTAGGGCACTGTTTACTCAAACAGTAGGTCGGGACCCATGTTTGGGTCGCGGAGCAATTTTTATATTTAAGTAAATATCCTCTTTTTTTAGTTTCCCACATTTAACACATTCATTCATTCAGGTATGTATTAATTAATTAATTCATCCGCCACTGCTAACGATTTTACCTTATTTTGACGATCCACCGAAATTTATTTTCAACACGGATGTAAACAAAAGACGAGTCTCTTCTTTCCACCGGAAAAAAAACATTGTAACGGCAATCGTAAAAAAATATATAGCAGATCTACAAGTTCATAGCGTGGCACTCGGTGCGACGCTATGAACTTGTAGATCTGCTATTTTTGAATAGCCAAAGAAATCTAAAATGACACAGATGCGTTCCTGGATTGAACGGGTTAACTTCCCTTTTGTCTAGGAAAAAAATCATTTCCAACCAGTGCTAGACTTGAGAAAGCTGGTTTTGCTGTCACTTGAATTTGCTATATCTGCCGTATTTGCGGGTCGTGCGTAGTATGTTATCGCCTCTGTCATCAAACCACACGATGTTTGATCGATGCAAAGCCAAAATATAGATTCAGAGCAAATTATTATTTTGTGCAAGCTACCCTCGAATTGCAGTTAAATAATAAGATTAGTTGTAAATATATACATAAAGTGTAATGTGTGCAAAATGGCAAATAAAAGACATCAAATAGCAGCACATATAAAATATGTACTGTATGTATAAAATATATGGGAATGGGGATTGTATTCGCAGTCATATTATACACAGTACCAATGTAATGGAGCCAGTGGAGCATGTAAGACCGACGGCGAAAGGCCTCAGTGCTTAACTATAATATATAGTCTCTGTCGGGTGGAAACCTCATATGTCCGTAATTGTTACGTTTCAGGATTCAAATTCAAAATAATTCGAGCTTGTGAATCTGCTACTTTTGTGTTTTTGTGTGACGCTGTAGTGTAGTAGGGGCATTCATTTACGAAAAGACACAAAGTAAAAAATATGGAGGTTTCTGCCCAACAGCAACAATATATTGATTGAGAATCATACGAGACAAAGATGATGTACTAAATATTAATAATAGTGAAAACAATATGTAGATCCCTGTAATGATAAAAAAAAAAGCTTTTCCCCATGGAGATGTTTTTTCACTCTTGTGGAAATAAATACTGCCTTTGGGCTTTATAGTGTTTATCCTTTTTATTTACCGTATGTACTGTATTCATTTATATTTTATTGCATTTATACCTATTTCAATAAAATTTCAAATCGCTCAATCCTAGCTGGTTTCTGTTAGAGTTAGATTTAACCAACTGGCTCCGGTGATTGTACATCATGATAGTTTGTGGCCACAACCAAAGGAGCCATTTTCCAAAGATACGTTTGGGGGCTTTTTGGCCTTTTTATTTATAGTTTTACAGTCGAGACAGACAGGAAACGGGAAGAGAGAGAGACGGGGAGAGACACGCAGCAAAGATCGGGACTCGATCCCGCGATGCGCTGTCAGGCTACTCTGGAGCCTGCGCCAGCAGTCCGGGCCAGAGTCATTTATAATAATGCATTTGTTTTGCATTTATGATATTGTTCGCACAGAACTGTGTGATATCCTGATCTCAGAAGGACACTGCTATCCTGAACGCAGCATTGACTTCTGAATGGGACAGTTCTTGACGCAGACAGAGCTAATTAAAACCATTTTACTCTCTTTTATCTCCCACTCTGTCCTCTCCTTCCTCACTCTCTTTCTCTGTCATGTCCTCTCCTCTCCTCCCTCTCTCTCTCTCTCTGTGTCCTCTCTCTCTCTCTCTCTCTCTCAGGGTCTGATGGGCCCAGGTTCTAGTGGAGGTTCCATGATGCCTGGTCAAGGGAATCCAGGCATGGGTGGAGGTCCAGGCAGTTACATGGGCCAGCAGGGCTACCCAGAGCCCAACAAGAGCTACCTCAGCCAGGCCATGTACCCCAGAAACACTGGGGGTTACCCTGGAAATACGCCCTATGGGGGGAGGTATGTTAAAGCCAAAGACGAAGATTGATTGAATACTTTATTAGCAGTTAGCAGCAAAAAAAGCACAGGAAAGTACAGTTCAATACAAGGTCTGCTAAGAGGATTTTAAACCCAGGAAAGCCTAAAGGTCCTTTCACACGGCAAGCGGCCAACGCGCCTATGTAATTCATTTTCAACGAGAGGCGGGCGATTATTTGGAATGCGCGGAGAAGTTGAGGGGCGGTGAGGCGAGCGGGAGTGGTCCCGTGGAACTTTCGCGCGCGTGCTTGTTTTTGCACGCGCGCACGGGCGGCAAGAGCTGGATTGTGGTGAGATTATGTTTTCACCGCACCGCGCAGGAGGACAAAACAACAATGATCGCGGCGCGGTCACCGCTGATCCGAGCGGTAACGCCAGCGTCAACCGCTTGCCGTGTGTTACGACCTTAAGGCTTGTTTCCATTGGGGTCCTTTGTACTCAATTCATCGAAGCATTTAATGACAGACAAATAGATAAATAGAGAGAGAAAGATGATGGCAGGGAGGAGGGGGTTAGGGCTTTCACGATTATGACATTTTAGATTAGATTGTAGATCCCTTTTTAAAGGGAAAATCTTTTACTCAAATCTTTGCTTCTTGGGGTCCCTATTACAAAATATTTGAAATGCGGGTCCACGGCCAAATACATATAATTTTGGGGGTCCTTGACATGAAAAAGTTTGAGCACCACTGATATAGCAACATACTTTCTATTTAGACCTCAGGTCTAAATGGGTTTATAACTTTATACTTAAAAAAAATACATTAGTTGTGGAAATAGCTGATGTACAAGCAGCTTGTAGATCTGTTTCCACTATTTTTGACAATGTTTGAAAATACATGAAATTTTTTCTACATGAAGGAAACGATTATGCAAAAATAATTGCGACTAGGCGATGATGTAATAATTGTAACAGCCCTAGGAGGGGTGGCATGTTAGATGGATAAATTGATTGATTGATTGATTGTTTTGTGTTGACAGTTACCAGTCCAGTGGAGTCGGTAACCGTGGCGACTTCACCCAGGCAGCAGCAGCTGCAGCGGTCGCCGCGGCAGCAGCTGCCACGGCGACCGCTACAGCCACGGCAACAGTCGCCGCCATCCAGGAGAAACACAACCAGGACATGAACTATGGACAGGTGAGTGGTGAATTAGGAAGCTTACAGTCACCGGATAGAGCAGTGGTTCTCAAACTGTGGGTCCCCAAAGAATTTTTGGGGGGTCCCCAGATAATTTGCTTAAACAGTAAACAAACCAACATACAGTATAAGTGTATACAAGGTATCTGCACATTTCTAAAGTGACAATTTAAGGACCTCTAAAATGAAGTGGGGAAAAACAGCCAATTAGGCTACTGCGTGAAAAGTAATCAACAAAATATACTATATATAAAAAAGCCCAAATTACCTAAGAAAGAGGCAAATATTGTGAAAATAGTCCATTCAAAATTATGCTATTAACCCATAGCAAAAAATGACACCCATCTGTGTGTCATTTTAAGATTTCTTTGGCTATTCAAAAATAGCAGATATACAAGCTCTATGAGCTTGTAGATCTGCTATTGTCTTCGTTAAACAAAAATACATTTGCCTGGCTAGTTGTTTTAGTTTGTTCCTTGTGTGTCTGTTTGTCTCTCTGTGTTTTTTTTCTTTTGCGTGTGTGCATTTGTTTTACATCTCTGTTCCTTCCAGATGGGTGGACCCGGTGGCTACAACCAACAGTTCATGGCCCACGCTGGCCCTCGGGGACATCCTGGCATGGGTCCAGGAGGCATGGGCCCCAGCCCCGGGAGTAGGGGCCCCCCCTCCATGGGCCCCATGTACGGAGGCCCCGGTGGGGGAGGCCAGAGAATGGCCCAGCACCCCAACTACGGCCCTGGACCCCAGCAAGGCCCCTTGCGGCCCCCACAGGGCCTCAAACGACCCTACAACTCAGAGGTAACACTTAACGCTGGACTCCTATTGATATTTTTTTTTTTGGGCCGAAATCAAATCGACCAATATCGATATTGCAATACAAGTTTACTAGTAGGGTTTACCTTATACCATATAGGACCATAATGGAAACAAGTCCCGGGACTTTTGTGTTATCCTTTTAGCTTAATGTCTGACTGTAGCACTCAGTGTTGATTTCGTAGACTAAAACTATGACGAAAAATTTCTGTTGACTACCTTTTTTCACTGCCGAAAACGAAATAAAAACGTAATAAGAACTAAGCTATGATGATTAAAACTATGACTAAATATACTGACAATTTCGTCAACAAATAAAAGCTTGACTAAATGTTTGGGAAGGGCTAGTGGAGAAGAGATTCAGTAGAACTAAAAGACATCATGGGTGCACGCGGGTGTCATACTGTCATAGACCGAAAATAGTTGATCTACAAGCTCACAACTTTGAGAGCTTGTAGATCGGCTATTTTCGGCACGCAGCCAAGTGTAAATCATTTCGATGCCATCAAGGCACCGCCAAAATTATTTTTTTGTCGACTAAATCAACTGCAGATTTAGTCGACTAAAATCTTGTCTAAACCCGATGTATTATTTTGCTATCGATATTGTATTTTTAGGTTTGATATTGCCGATGCCGATATGATGACCAATTTAATTGTGCATTCCTAAATACATCATCTATTAATACATATCCTGTCTTTAACTCATTTTCCTCCTCTCTCTTCCTCACTCCCCTATCAGTCTTTTCCAGGGATGGCTCAGCAGTATGGTCCAGGTCCAGGTTCTGTTGGTCCCCAGGGTTCAATGCCAGGTTCTGCTGGTCCCAACCACCCAGGACCCGGCCCGTACAACCTGCAGTACCACACAGGTCCGTCTATCTGGCTGGCTGCCTGTGTCTCTGTTTGTCAGTGTGATATACAGTACTAAAGATGAAGATAAATACAACTTTATTGTCCATAAAATTGTATATAAAGGGGAAATTTGCCACACTGGCATCCAGCATACAAACAATAAAAACTAAAGCAATAAAACACAATATAAAATGCATTCCCGTAACAGCAACGGTGATCATGGGCTACAGGGATTGTGTGGTAGGGTTATTTAAAAATGTTCTTATTTATAATATCCACTGACCTGTAGACCATGGTCAGGGTGTGTTTACTAGCATTGAAACCTCTCCGTTTCCTGAGAAGATAGAGCTGCTGCCTTGCCTTTTTATAAATGCTATCTGCATTGGTCTACTAGTACCAATGTTTGGTCTTCTATTAACCACTTAAACCTTGTAGACTTGGTAGACTGAACCTGAGTTTGGCTCTGTACTTGGACCACTTTATCCATCTACACCAAATATTGGCTATTTTTGGCTAATGTCCCCCTCCCCCCCATACATAGATGCTGGGGATGAACTGGACATGTCCTTCTCTCCTTCTGTAGGTCCTGGTGGCCCAGGCCCCGCCCCCCAGCGCTCTGGCTCCTCCCCTTCCTACCAGAGCCACAAGATGCCCCTCCCACAATACAACCCCTCGGGCCCTCCCAGCTCGCAGTACTACAAGGTAAATGTAGAATAGAGTAGAATAGAAATGACAACTCTGTTGTTACCCCAATACAACTTATTCAGTCGTGAGATTTTGTTTTGCTTTAATCCCTGGTGTGTGTGTGTGTGTGTGTGTGTGTGTGTAGCAGGAGCAGTTTAATGGGCAAGGTGGCACTTTAAATCCGCTGTCTGCAGGGGGGCAAACTGGAGCCTACAACAACTTCAACCAACCAAGTGGGGTGAGACACTGTTTGTGTGTGTGTGTGTGTGTGTTCAGTTTTATGTTTGTGAGGCATTCTGAGCGTAGATCGGCTATTTTCACTATTTATCTGTGGAACCGAGTCAAACTAAATGTAATCCCTGGGTAAAGGGTCCCCAGTTAAAATATTATTCTTTTGGGGGGGGGTTCCTATTTTTGGGGGTCCCCAGTTCAAATATGATTATTTTGGGGGGGTCCCCAGTTCAAATATGATGATTATTTTGGGGGGGTCCCCAGTTCAAATATGATTATTTTGGGGGGGTCCCCAGTTCAAATATGATTATTTTGGGGGGGTCCCCAGTTCAAATATGATTATTTTGGGGGGTCGCAGCCTGCAAAGGTTGAGAAGCACTGTTCTAGAACACAACAACCACCTGGTACTGGCACCAGCCAATAACAGATGACCAGTTCAGTGCCCTGCTTTCCACACAGGTCTGGGGTTTGGTTACCCTTTAACATTGCTCTCTCTCTCTCTCTCTCTCTCTCTCTCTCTCTCAGCCCGGTCGAGTGTTGCCAGGTTACCCCAGCTCTCCTCTCCCTGGTAACCCGACACCTCCCATCACCCCGGGAAGTTCCATGGCACCGCCCTACATGTCGCCTAACAGTGACGTGAAGCCGACGCCTTCTTCCTTCCTGCCAGACATCAAGCCAAATATGGCCAACCTGGTGCCTCCCCCTCCTACTGGTAGGTACACACACACACACACACACACACACACACACACACACACACACACACACACACACACACACACACACACTAGTGGGGGCAAAAAACGTTCATTTCAGTGAACGAACGATTTCGTTCACGGCAATGATTCGTTCAAATGATTCGTTCACTTTCTCGTTCAGTAGCGCTTCCGATCCCGGCGGAGCGTGTGGGCTACTATATGCATGCAACTGTGTGCATCTGATCCCACTGACATGACTGTACTGTCTGCACAGAAAAACAGCACTGTCATTCACCATCTAAATGCACTATCTTCTTTGTAATATAATAATGTGTAGAAGTAATAGATAACTACAATGTATAATGTGAAGTTATTTTTATTAGTCGATAATTATTTCCACAAATGCAATATTTTATTTCAAAGCAGCCTAAGGCAGTACACTCATATGACTATCGATTTCCAACCATGTCTTTAACTTAATGTAGTTCATGAATAGTAGCTGTAGCATACTATTTATTTGCATCTTCTATTCAAACTAAAACGTGTTTATTGACCAGTAGCTATCTGTCCTTTGTCTAGGACCAAAACCATGCATATTTATTTCTTTTGATATTTAAATGTGGTGCTAACACTATCTGTCTTGTCCAGGAAGAGTAGGCTACCTTTATTTCAATTCAAATAGCAATACGCATGCATGTCTAGTGAAAAACTCTACCACACAGCTGTCTTGTCTGGTGGTCTGTCTGTCCTGTGTGCGAGGGCATGAACGAAATTGTGAACATAACAGTTTCGAGAAGTAAACGGGTTCGTTCACGGCAAATAACTAATTCTTATGAACGAATCGATCATGACCGACCCATCACTACTAACTAGGTACCAAGGTGATAAAATGTATCCATCCAAACGAGACATGAGACAATAATGTTGAAACAACTTTTGTTGACTTCCTGGTTTGTTAACAGGTAACCCAAGCGACGACCTGCGGCTGACCTTCCCCGTGCGCGACGGCGTTGTATTAGAACCCTTCAGACTGGAACACAACCTGGCTGTTAGCAACCACGTCTTCCAACTCCGAGACTCTGTCTACAAGACTCTTATATTAAGGTACTACACAGACAACACATTATATGTACTCTATTCACCTTATTCTTGACCCTTCTCCGGGCGGCGCCATTGCCCTTTTCTGCTACTTCATTCAATATTTGTCCACTTCCTCCCTAGTAGGCTGCAGTTGTAATGCAGGTAATCAGTGTGTTGCCAGATTTTGCAAGAGAAACAAGCAGCCAGGTCTATGAAAACAAGTTTTACCACTTGACATCAGCTATTTGAAAATAGCAGATCTACAAGCTAACAATGCGTCACATTGTGACATGTTGAGCTTGTAGATCTGCTATTTAAAAAAAATATTGGGGATTTTTCTTTGAACATGAACATTTTAACAACAAAAATCTTGTATGGGGGTCCCTGGTACAAAACATTTTGTGCCAGGGACCCCCATAAGAGACGATTTGCGTTGTCAGCCATTCAGAATTCTTCACAATCCTTCCAAGATATTTCCCAAGAAAAATCACACGTTGTGAGCTTGCAGATGAGCTATTTTCGAACATCTTAAATATAATGGGGTTAAAGTTGGTTAAACTGTTCCTCATTCTGCTGGGGACCTCCTGACCTGGAACCCCCCTCAAGGACGCCTCAGGCTCCCCGGACATTTATTCAGAATCAGTAGACTCCCGAGTCAACTTTATTGTCACGATTACAGCTGTGAAAGAGTGGGTGAAATCATTCATTTTTTTTGTGCAAGCTCTCAACTTGGCAGTTACAGGAAGAGTTAGAATAGGGAAGAGAGAACAGAGAGGAAAGGAACACCTATTACAGCACAGATCAAATAACAGGAAGGCACAGACAAATCAAATATACAAAGTCCAATTTTCACAAGGTGCATGATTACAAAACAATTGCAATGGATAGGTGCCACTAGGGAAGGCAGAAATGCTTCTTGTGTAGGTGGAAAACACATCCAGCATATCAATGCTGTCGGGTGGAAACCTCATATGTCCAAAACTGTTGAAATTCAAAAATGGATGTACAAGCTAAAAAAAATTCGCGATCTTGTAGATCGGCTACTTTTGCTACTTTT
This sequence comes from Gymnoscopelus braueri, assembly GCF_963280865.1. Lineage (NCBI taxonomy): Eukaryota > Metazoa > Chordata > Actinopteri > Myctophiformes > Myctophidae > Gymnoscopelus > Gymnoscopelus braueri. Next base: position 11,633,974 of record NC_137608.1, on the reverse strand, counting down.
GTGTGACACTTGTAGTTGTACGAAGTAAGTAATTTACAAAGAAAACATAAAGTTATATGGAGATACAAGGTTTCTACCCGACAGCAACAATATAAAAATAGCAGCAGTTATATAATATACAATCAGAGTGTCATGTGCATGCCTGCATGGTTAACACATTGACTGCCAGGAATTAATTAATTAATTAATCCGCCTTGCCAGCGTTTCTACCTTATTTTGAAGATCCACGGAGACCCACGGAAAGCCACGATGTGAACACGGATGTAAACAAAGCTGTCTGGGGGAGGGAAAGTCTCGTCTATCCACTGGAGCAGAAACATTTTTACCGCGTTCGTCCATTCTGTTGTAATCGGCAGTTGAATATGGCTCGTTTTCATCAAAAAAATAAGAAATCCGAGCCAGATGTGTTTTTCTAAATGTCATAACATGGGAGTCAATGGAGTTTTTCTTTTGGGACGGCCTCATTTCTGCTTCAATGATTCTCTCGCAGTCAAGGGAGCATTCATATGTTGCCCAAGAGCACCCTCTAGCGTAATCACTGAAAACATGAATTGTCTTTTTAAAGGACGCATATGTGCGTTCTTGGCAGGCAATGTGTTGGCATAAATATATGAAAAACTAAACGGAGCATCGTGTATAAAAGCACAGTTTCATGGTTGAGTGGCAATACGTCATGGTGACAGGTCTCAGCGCTTGTTCAGCAGTCTGATGGTTATCTGGTGAAAACTATTCAGAAGTCTGATTGGTGCGATGGCTCTTGATATCCCGGTATGTTGCTTGCCTGGCTGTGGTTGCAGCATACGGTATGAACAGTTTGTGGCTGTGGGGTGATGAATGACCTTGATGATTCACTCAGCCTTGGCTGCACAACGTTTTCTCATGTATTCCCTGAAGGGAGGGAAGCTCCCCTCTTTACGATGCGCTGGGCTGTCCACAGTCCACACCACCCTTTACATATTATATACATTATATACACTATACACACACACACACACAGTACACACACACTCCCATATAAACTTCATGTACTGAAATACTGATCATTCCTTCCTGGTTTCATGAAAATCCACCATTCCATTCTATAGTTATTATGCTCACTCACACACACACACACACACACACACACACACACACACACACACACACACACACACACACACACACACACACACACACACACACACACACACACACACACACACACACACACACACACACACACACACACACACACACACACAGTGCTTTGTCTTCAATGCTTAAAGCTGTATTTTATTTATTAATACATCTTTAGAACTGTCTGTGTAGGTTTTCCTGTGTGCCGTACTGACTGACTGACTGTCTGTCTCTCTCTCTTTCAGGCCAGACTTGGAGCTCCAGTTTAAATGCTACCACCATGAGGACCGACAGATGAACACTAACTGGCCGGCTTCTGTCCAGGTTAACTAACACACTTTTTTGATTATTAATCAAATTATTTTATTATTAGTTCGATTTAACTGTTGCACCCCTAACACACACACACACACACACACACACACACACACACACACACACACACATACACCCACACACTCTAGGGCTGCAACTATCGATTATTTTCATAGTGATTATTATTAAATTTTCGATGAATAATGGACACACACACACACACACACACACACACACACACACACACACACACACACACACACACACACACACACACACGGCTGTTACCAAACAGACTGGAGTTATATAATGTTCATTGACTCACACAGCCCCCTCTCTCTCTCTCTCTCTTTGTCCTGTTCTGCTGACTCCAGGTCAGTGTTAATGCGACTCCGTTGACCATAGAGAGAGGAGATAATAAGACGTCTCATAAACCACTGTACCTGAAGCAGGTCTGTCAGCCTGGAAGAAACACAATACAGATCACTGTCACCGCCTGCTGCTGTGTAAGTATATGCACACAAACGCTCTCTCTCACACACACAAACACACACACACACACACACACACACACATTTCTTCTATGGAAGCATGTTCCGCAGCGAAAATAGCCGATCTACAAGCTCTCAATGTGAGCTTGTAGATCTGCTATTTTCAAACATGTTGGTACTTTAAGTATATTTTGATGCCAATACTTTTGTACTTTTACTCAAGTAACATTTTGAACACAGGCCTTTTAGTTGTAACAGAGTATTTTTGTATTGTGGTATTGCTACTTTTACCATTTTGGGCGTGAACCCCTATTTGTAACTATACCTTTCAGGACTGGAACCCCTTTTTGGTACAGTATATAGCAACATACATTTGTTGTATTTTTTTAATAAATATTTGAAGTTTCAGGTCAGGATTTAGAAGGCGTTTTTAGAATCGGCCTCGGGTCTAAATGGGTTAAATATCTGAATACTTCTTCCACCACTGCGCACACACGTACACAGACTATATATGTTTACCTTACTGTCTTGTTGACATACATAACACAAACTATATACTGTATTATGTAAATATGATTCTGACTGTCTGTCTGTACATGTCTGTCTGTCTGTCCAGTCCCATCTGTTTGTTCTTCAGTTGGTCCATCGTCCGTCGGTCCGGTCTGTCCTCCAAGGTCTGATGAAGAAACGACTGCTGCCTGCAGAGCACTGTGTCACCAAGAGTAAGTTACCATTAATTCACCTCTTCGCTGAACACACAGAACTGTGTTTTCATTAACTAACCTGTTCTCTCTCTCTCTCTCTGTGTGTTCAGTAAAGCGTAACTTCAGCAGTGGGACCATTCCAGGGACCCCTGGGATGAACGGAGAGGACGGTGTCGAACAAACGGCTATCCGTGTGTCTCTCAAATGTCCAATCACGTTCCGACGCATCCAGCTTCCCGCACGGGGTCACGACTGTCGACACATACAGGTCAGACCAACAACAACAATAATAATAATCATCATATGTATAATATCGTACCTGTTGGGGGACGGGACGCCTCATATGTCCAAAACTGTTGCTTTTCAGGATTCAAATTGAAAAGCAGAAGATCTATATGAGCTTGTAGATCGGCTATTTTTGTTACTTTTGTGTGACATTTTAATGATTTTATATGATGAAGTAGGGATTTTTGTAAATGAATTACAAAATAATTCATTTACAAAAAAAACTTAAACATTTGAAATATGGAGGTAGGAGGTTTCTGCCTGACAGCAACGATACGTGACTGCATTGTGTTTACACTAAATAATTGGATCCTCCTCTGATTAAGACAATACACGTTAGTAAAAATGTTTGTAAAAATGCAGTAATTATACCCTGCTCCATTTATGATCAATATTTCCATATTATGACCACGTAAGTTAAAGTAAACAGTCGCCACTGTTTGGATTCCATAGAAGTCAGCATGTCTTCTATGGAAGCATGTTGCGCCTCAAAAATAGCCGATCTACAAGCCTTCAATGCGTCGCCCTGCGATGCATTGAGACCTTGTAGATACGCTATTTTCGGTTGTTATTTAAGATTAGAGCATTTAAAGTGGTGGTATAATCCATGTGACCGCTCCAGGTCAACTGGTATATTACAACCTGATTAAGCCAGGAATCAACACAGTAAATACAGTATCTGTCTTGTCTGTCTGTCTGACCTACCTGTCTGTCTGTCTGCCTTCTCTCCATCCAGTGTTTTGACTTGGAGTCGTACCTACAGTTGAACTGTGAGAGAGGGACGTGGCGCTGTCCTGTATGCAAGTACGTCTCCCAGAACACAGATATATATCTGTTTTTCTTTCTCCATTTAGTTTAGTTAATTTTAGATTTCTTTAAAGCTACGTTTCCAGTTTCAGTTTAGTTTGAATTCTAGTTTTCTTTGACATTATCATTTAAAAGACGTTCAGCGTTAATTTACGTACTTCAGGCCTTGTACAAAGTTCTGATCATGAACTGAAAAGAACGAAATACTTAAACATGAACGTGTTTTAAATACACACACAAAACCGTTAAACAGTGCTTGTTCCATGTGTAAACAAAAAGGTTGGTGAATCTAACCAGAGAAATAAAATTGAATGCAACAGCAGTCCACTCGGTAGTGGATTGCTGGCTTACAATCATCTAACAAACTGAAGGGTAGCATTACAAAGCAAAAAGGAAATTCCTTTGATGGTCTAGATTGTTGTTTAATGTTTGCCTACTACATAGCAGGCACAATAATTGTTACATTCATTCAGCTATGCACTCACACTTAAACGTCACAAGACAGCGCCTTGGTATTTATCATAATATGAGCAATTATCTTATAAGAATACGTATACACATTTATTTACGTAACACAAATAAAAAAAGTTACAGTGCTTAAAACTAAAGATAATAAAAGAGCTTGTAGATCTGCTAGTTTTGCCAAATGTTCACCTATTTTTGCCTCATGTTGTTCACCTATCATGACCTGAACAGGGAAGCTGGGGTTCATGTGGTTAAACAAGTTTTGCTAACTTCCTCTGTGTGTGTGTGTGTGTGTGTGTGTGTGTGTGTGTGTGTGTGTGTGTGTGTGTGTGTGTGTGTGTGTGTGTGTGTGTGTGTGTGTGTGTGTGTGTGTGTGTGTGTGTTGTGCATATGCAGTAAGACAGCTCTGTTAGAAGGTTTAGAAGTGGACCAGTACATGCTTGGAATCCTGATCTATGTCCAAAAGTAAGACTTTATTATTATTCTCTTCTCCTTAGTCCTTGTATGTGCCTAATGACTATGCAGTGGTGTAAAGTAACTAAGTACATTTACTGTAGAATTTGATCATCTTTACGAAACCGCTTCAGACCTATATACCTGTATATGCTTTGGTGATGTGGCATTGTGAGCTTGTAGATCTGCTATTTTCATAGGATCTTTATACATTTGAAAACTTGTGAAATGGGACCCTCTGCATAATGAGTACTTTCTGCTTTTGGTACTTTAAGTAAATTTTGATACCAATACTTTTGTACTTTTACTCAAGTAAATTTTGAATTCCGGACTTGTACTTGTTGTGACAGACTATTTCATGTTAGTACTTCTTCCATCACTAACTATGTTTCTAAATGTGTGTGTGTGTGTGTGCGTGTGTAGTTCGGAGTATGAGGAGATCTCCATAGACCCGGTGTGCAGCTGGCGGCCCATTCCAGTGAAACCGGACCTGGGCATCAAGGAGGAGTCGGACGGGCCGGTGCTGAAGCGCTGTCGCACGCTCAGCCCCAGTCACATGATTCTACCCAGCGTCATGGAGATGATTGCGTCCCTAGGCCCCTCCCCCTCGCTCTCCTCCTCCCACCCGGCCTCCAACTCGGCCTCTGGATCCTCCCCCATGCAGTACTCCTCCCTGCCAGGCGGGGGCGCCTCGGGGGCCAACAACGGCAACAACGGTCAAGAATACCCTGGACAAGGTAGGATCGATGGATGGATTAATGTCTTTATTGCAGACTCATGGTCCATAGAAAAACATACAATTACATACAACCAGTGGTGGAAAAAGTACTCAGTTTACAGTTTACTAAGTAAAAGTACCAATACTGCAATGCAGACATACTCTGTTACAAGTAAAAGTCCAGAATTCAAAATTGAGTAAAAGTACAAATGTATTGGAAACAAAATTGTGTTAAATTACCAAAAGTAGAAAGTACTCATTATGCAGAATGTCCCATTTCTTTTGAAAATAGCTGATCTACAAGCTCACAATATGTCGCAATGCAACGCATTTTGAGCTTGTAGATCTGCTATTTTATATGCTATTTATATAGGTCTCAAGTGGTTGTAATGTATGTTTTGTAATAATAATCAATCTACAAAGTAACTAGTAACTAGTTTTCAAATCATTGTAGAAAAGTAAAAGTACAATATTTGCCTCTGAGATGTAGTGGAGTAGAATTAAAAGTACTGAAAACTGGAAATACTCCAGTAAAGTAAAGATACCTCGAAATTGTACTTAAGTACAGTACTTGAGTAAATGTACTTTACACCACTGCATACAACAATAAACATAAATAAAAACTGTCCAAATGAACATGTTAGACGGGCCATTTGTGACAGTTATAAATACAGGCTTTTAGGCCAATGTGTCCTAAGGCTAGAGGAGTATCTAGTGCAGCTCTTCACAGGGTTGCTTACTACAGTATACTGACAATGATGCTATTCACAGACTCATCCAAGCGACGCATGAATCGATGCATTAGGTTCCGAAGAACCACTTGAAAAGTATTGACTCTTGCAGCCACAAACATTTCACTCGCTCTGCACCATCTAGGCCTTTTTTAGTAAATGTCTCATGGCATCATTATAGGATATGGATGGATAGAAAGAGATAGAGATGGAAATTAAATAGATAGATAGATGTGCGTATAAAATGATTTATGGGATATTAGGCATCCTGTAAATAACAGAATTGGTTGTTTGAAGTACAATGAGAAACATTTTCCATACAGGAAGATGACTCACTGTAGGATCAGGAAAAAGATGGTCAGACTTGCAGTCTGCACAACTGGGCGTCAACACACACGCGCACATGCTCACACACATATACGCACGTACACACACACACACGCACGCGCGCGCGCAGACACACACACAAAAACCCTGCAGTCTCCAGTGCATATTCCAGTTTATATTGTTCCAGTTCAAATGTTAGATCAGGGGGCTACAAGTAGAGTGGGCACCTCAATGTAAAATGTTCTATTTTGACCAAAATGTTAAAACAGTAATGTAAAGTCTACATGATTTAAACATGAAAACAACATCATTATCAGACTTAAATTAACCTTTGTGGCAACTGTAGAAATATTAGACCTTAATTGTGAAATGTTCAATCCTGTTCTAATCATGTATCATGTATACTTAAAGGGGAAATCCACCCATTTTCAATATTTAACTATGTCATTAATATAGCATAAAGGAGTTGTGTGGAAATAAGAAAAAATTTAAAAAAAAATTAACATTGCAAAAAAATTTCACATTGCAAAAAAATTAACATTGCAAATTACACTGTGATGACTCATCATGGTGTAATTTGCAATGTTAATTTTTTTGCAATGTTAATTTTTTTTGCAATGTAAATTTTTTTTAAAATTTTTTCTTATTTCCACACAACTCCTTTATGCTATATTAATGACATAGTTAAATATTGAAAATGGGTGGATTTCCCCTTTAACATTACTTAAGTAAGTAAATAATAATATTTGTTTTAACATTTTGGACCAAAAAAGACATCGAGGTGCCCACTCCTCCTGTTACTGATCAGGGCTGTCAAACTGGCTGAGATGAGAGGATTTATTTTTGGGGGCAGACAAAATAAATATTCATAACCATTTATTAGCCTTTGTATCTGACAGCTCATACTCACGCTGCTCTCTCTCTACCGCTACTTAAAAAGACAACAGACAGCAGTTAACGCCACGCCACTCGACTCGACCCCCCACCCCAGTCTGTCCCAGCACGAGTCCCAAAGCAACGTAGTTCATTTCTCCTCGTTGCAGTCAGTCTGTGTCACTCATGGGAATAATTACAGCTGAACATGGACACGTAGAATGACAAAATATTTGAGTTTCAGAATTGATTTAATCTCGAGTGAAAAAATAAGACACACACACACACACACACACACACACACACACACACACACACACACACACACACACACACACACACACACACACACACACACACACACAGACAGGTAAAACACACTTTTTTAAATCCTGTCAGTTTTTGTTGTTGTTTTTTTACGTTCTGTTTATTGAATTTTGTTTTTTTTACATACTCACAGGTCATATAGGCATGTACTGAAGCAAATAAACAAGGTATCTCAAAACAGTCAAGAAAATTAGTGGGTAACAGGATAAACAAATATTAAGAGTAAGAATAAAAGATAAATTGAATTAGGTATAAACAACAGCAAAAACAAAACAAAAGCAAACAACACACACACACACTCTTATCACAGAAGATTTGGTCCAATTTTGTAGCCTACATTTACAATTAGTTATTTCTGTATTTGTGTCTGGCAATGTTTGATTTCAACTGATTTATTCATGGAAAGGCTGGGGCTACCAAAACGGTGAATTGGCATCATCATTTAATCTTTCTTGTAGCCTGTATGTTCTTGCCAACAGTAAGTTAATACCGACCATAAAAGGAATGCTTGCTAGGCAATCATTTAAGGCAATTCAAAGTGCGATAGATAGATAGTTGATTGCTGATCAAAATACGATCATTGATGCGACTTTTCAAACTGAATAATAATAAAAGTTTACATGGTTTCTTTTCTCTGTTTCTGTCTCTTCTAGTCCCTCCTTATCCAAGTCAATCCAGTGTGTTTTCGGACTTCTCCACTGGTCCAGGGACTCCTGGCGGGGTTGGTCGGGAGTTCTCCTCCCCTGGTCCTCCACCTCCTCTCTCCTACCAGGCTGATCTCCCCAGCGGTCTGCTCACCCCCGACAAACCTC
>NC_137608.1:11600550-11623050 GCF_963280865.1 Gymnoscopelus braueri | reverse complement strand
TTTTTTTTCCTGTTTTTTTTAATTATCTCTGAGACAAAAATCTATTTGATCCTTCATCGTCATTCCCTGTCAGAACGACAAACTACCTTTTTGCAGATGTCTGTGTGGGTCGGTTTTTGGATCGGTTGCCAGCAATAACAAAGCATGGGACAAGACACTCTTAAAACCCCTGGTCCTCGGGGACCTCTAGTACTGCTGGTCTTCTACTAAGTCTCCAACCAGGTGAATGCAAAATACTTCCTGGTAGGATGGAAAACCAGCAGGACTAGGACTGAGGGCAGGATTGAAGAACCCTACTAGACGAGATAAGACGGTTTTCGTTCTTTAAGCCCATTGGACCTAGGGAAACGTATTTATGACGGACCTCCTTGGCCGCACTCACACATAAGCGAGCGGCAACATGCCAGATACGTTGGGGGGGTGTGGGGGGGGGGGGGGGGGGGGGGAGAAGGGTGGACGCGGTCATTTCAATTAATTTCCTATGGAAGTCGCGTGGTTTTCAAGCGTCCGACACATAGATATAGAAACCTTGGTAGATACCTCATTGGCCTCTGCAGTTCATTGGAGTGTCTTTTCCGGGACTTGTCAGAATCTAGTTGTATAAAAATATCCCGTTATATATTTATACAACTAGATTCTGCCAAGTCCCGGAAAAGACGCGCTGTGATTGGCCAGTAGTCAGGAAGCTTGCCTTCTCCAAAATGGCGCCCGAGATGCAGACGCCTCAGAGCCGGAGGAGGCGTCTACCTTTATATGTCTATAGTCCAACATGCCGCAGGGGAGGGGGAAGGGGAGGAGGGGCGGGACACTTGAAAACCATGTGACTTCCATAGGAAATGAATTGAAATGGCCGCGTCCCCCTGTCTCCCCCAACGTATCCGGCACGTCCCTTGAGTTCTGTCCTTCTCCAAGTATGGTCCGTTGTCTTGGCATCTGGCCTCCAGGGCTTGGTGAGTGATGCTGGTTACAGGGCTTTCGGAGGGTGTGACCGACCGACCAACCGAGTTCCACCTCCGCCTTTCGGATCAGTCCTTCTCCAGGTGTCCACACATTGCTGACGCAGTCCCTCCAGCTCGATCAAGAATCCTCCTCCGGAAGCATTTATTGATAAATCATTGTCTGCCTTTGTCACTCTCCCCGTCTCAGAGCCGTACTACAGAAGCACAGGCCCTGACTGTCTTGTGAAACAGCCACAGCCCCAAACATTTACGCAATGGGATGGGAGTTTTTTAAAAGATGAATTTAGGATCAAATCCTGTTGGATAACAGACATGGGCAATGCTGCGTGTATCTAGCCTGGTAAACCATCCCGGTCGCAGATTTCACATTTCACATGGAATGTGAATTCCGTGACCAGGATGGTTTACTAGTCTAGCATGTATCAGCTGCAGCAGTCAGTGCTGGCCCTCATAACCCTGACCTTTTAGACACCTCAGAAACCACAGCCACTGTAAGTTATTAATGATCATCATCATCATCATCATCATCATCTTCATCCTGAAATTCTATGTTGTACATTGATTGCAGTCCAAACGGTTGTGATGTAATTTTCTCTGTGTCCCGCTGAACAGCTGGGGGCTTTTGAAAAATGTCCATTGTCAATCAGTATGATTCAGTAACAATGATAATAACCTTTTTAATTTAATAAACAGAAGATAAGACAGATGGCGAGAAGGAAAAGTTTGTTCTAGAACTGAGAAAAATTTACTTCACTTGAGTTTGTAATAAATATTTTATCATGTGTCTGTGGATCCCACCAACAGTAGATAAAGTGTTTTACAGGAAAACTGGTGTCTCACAAAGGAACAAACTTACTGGTAATCACATTGGTTTTAATTGATCACTTTGAATTTGATCCCAGTCTTTCAAACATGAAGTGTTAAGATACACTGCAAAATAATAAAGACATTTATAAAACAGCAAGCCTCACTGAGGGATGCTGTTGGGTACGTCAGCATACAGGATTTCAATGATTAATAATGTTTACGATGACTATGATGGTTATTTTTTGATTGATTAATGTATTAGTCAGAAATGTAAACAACACATGGTACAGTCAGACATTTATGCTAAAAGGATAACACAAAAATGTCCTGGGGACTTGTTTCTATTGTGTTCCTATGTTGTATTCAATTCATCAACAGCATAAACATAACACAATAATACACATCAACATATACTTTAGTATTGAATAACATATAGGTGTATAACCACTAAGATGGTTCTCATAAGAACATGTTTATGACTCGTTTGGTTTATAGAGGCCTACTTATTATAGCTATGAGATTTATAATCACTAACTTGTTTGTAAAATGTGAATGTATTATTGTGACGGGCTGTTCAGGAATTCATTCAAATCAGCACAAAGCAATGTGATAGAAAGGAATGTCACAACACCTGCTGAAGGCTTAATCAACCACACCCAAAACACACACACACACACACACACACACACACACACACACTCACACTCACACTCACACACGCTCTTGCTTGATCCAACTTGCCCTTGCTTTGCACCATATCAAAGCACCAACTTACAGTAGGCCTGTACAGTATATGGGCTACATTGGGCTTACTATATCATAATGGCAATACCAATCATAGTCTGACATAGACATAGATGGATGGGTTTACTGTCCTCAGAGAGAAGTTCTGTAAATATTCAAGTTAATACATAAACCATATTTAGGTTCATGCTTTTACAAAGTTAAAAGTAATGTATATTCAAAACAAGAAATACACCTGGCTGGTTATACATGTATTCATGGTTCGTGTGTGGATAAATATGAACTGAACATTCTGTACTTTTCTATCAAATAATTCTCTTTCGAGGGAAACTTTTCCTCTCTCTTCTCTTCTCACTGCGGACACATGGACCGCGCCCTGATTGCGGCGCGCGATGCGGAATTGCCTCATTTCCCGCCCGCGCGCGCTGTTTGGAAGACACAGCTGTCAATTAACCATGGCGCTCGCTGTTTTGGGCACGACTGAGCTCGGGTTCACCTCGCTTGGTGCGCCGAGCGGGCGGTGCCTGCCGTGGCACGGCGGTATGCTGTGTGTGCTGTTGAGTAAATTTAAGTACATTTACCCACTAGTACTGAGTACAAAGAATTGTACTGAGTCAGTAAAATGTTGAGATACTTTTACTTCTTGATTATTTCCATTTTCCGACACTTCTACACTCCAGTGCATCTCACAGAGGCAAATTAGTGTTTTTTACTTTATTATTTGACAGCTTTAGTTAAAGGTAGGGTAAGTGATTTTCTTTGGTTAAAATAAGTGTTAAATAGCTTTATATTCTGATAGCACTCATTGCTATAGAGTGTTTGTTCAGTAAAAGGAGTCTCCTTGTCTCTCCAGCTCTTTATAAAACAGAAAATGCATTTTCGTTTCAGTTTCATTTCAGATTTTATCCAATCAGGATAGAGAACTCAATCAGGATATAGATTAAACAAGTGAAATTGGAAGTGATGACACTAATAAATGAGCAGGCAAAATTGGAACTGGAACACTATAAAAAATGAAGCATAAAATGGGTACTTTCTCCTGATTGGCTGAGATTTTGACACCTACCGAAAAATGTATTTTCTGTTTATTAAAGAGCTGGAGAGACTGGGAGACTCCTGTTACTGAACAAACACTCTATAGCAATGATTACTATCAGAATATAGTGCTTTAACCTTTTAACAAAATACTTTTTGTTTTAACCAAAAATCACTTACCCTACCTTTAACTAGTTACTTTAAATTATTGGTATAAAAGAAACACACTTTAACGACTTTAGCCCTTTTTATACTCTTATTTCATCATTATAGCTGAGTTCAAAACCTATTTTCACAACAAATATATTTTTTGGTAGGCTTACTTTTACTTTGCTACTTGAAGTATATTTTGATACCAATCTTGTGTACTTTTATCTCAGGTAACATTTTTAATACAGGACTTTTTTATTATTATCTAAGAGCATTTTTATATTGTGATGGTACTTTTACTTGAGTAAAAAATAATTTGGATAGGCAACTTTAAATGTCCCGTGGTAGCCCCCGCCCGGCCCTACAACAACACCATGCGGGCACAGGACGAGGACGTGTCTCAAACCAAACCCACCCTCATAGGGGGCATGTCTGGCGTCAGGGGGGCGGGGCGGTCCGCTGCAGCGGCGGCCGTCGATTCGCCCGGGCCCCGCGTCAATCAGACGCCCCTGCGCTCTAGTGCGCTGCCATTCGCCCTGCCCTCGCTCGGACACCGCCCACCGGCGCGTTATATAAAATCGATCGACGCTCCTCCATCTTTTTCGGTTCCCTGTGGTCAAAGGTGTTTCGTCTCCTCGCCGGAAAACGCGTCCCAAAACCAACAAACCTCCATCCACACACACACACCACCAGACGAACAAACATGGCCCTACCCAGAGTGTTCTTCGACATCAGCGCCGGCAGCCAGCCCGTGGGCCGCATCATCATGGAGGTAAGAGCCAGCAGAGGAGCCTGGGTTAGGGTAGTGAATGGTGGTGGTGGAACCCGGCGTTCACACTGCCTGCCTGTAGCCGCCGGTTAGTTCGCCTTTTTTAAGCTAACCGTTAGAAGCTCCTTACACACCGGGGGCGATTTTTTTAATGCGAATACGTTTTTTTTAAAAAACCTTTATAAAGTCAATGCAAGCTTCCATGGAGCTAAAAAGCGTCTTTTAATTATTCGGAACGAGTCCGAATTTTGCGTATATTCGCATAATCGCCGGTGTGTAACCACCTTAGTTTTCCTGTTTAACATAAAACCGCTGCATTGCATGATTGAACCTCATCATTTGGTTCGGTGCTTTCTTTTTTTTTTATTATAACTTTGTACAGTTTTTTTTTACACCATAATGCGAGTCCATGACTCGTGTCGCCTTGTGTTTAACAGTTTTTTTCCGTTAGCTGTGATGCTAGCTGTCACGAGCCGCCTGTCGTGTCTCTTTGAAAGAAGGGACCAACCAACCAACCACGTGTGCGTCGCTCGTGTGTTGTCGCTTGCCAACAAGTGAAGGGAGCGACGCGTCGCCAACGTTTGTTCGCTTCCATTGTCCAGCTTGCATTACTGTGTTTTATACAAATTAATGGTTTTTTTTAATAACGGGTTAACTGGACTTTGGTTGTGAATGAATGGACTGAAGGGACGCGCATGAAGGCGCGTGCAGGCCGCGCTTTTGTTGCATTGTGTCTCGCGACGGCCTGCGTGAGGGGGAGGGGGGGCTCGAGCGCAACCGGCAGAGGAAAACTACTCGCTGAAATTACTTTCTAAATGTCATTTTAAAATGATTTAAAAAGCCCGTTTTTTCACGTCTTCCTTGTGCAAGCCATGACTGTCATTTAAGGTGTTAAGCAGTATGTTAGCGAACGTTGTGCCGGGTTGTGTTGTTACTCCTAACGGGAGGGGAGGAGAACCGATGGTCTGGAAGGTTCCATGAGGAGGAGGAAGGGTGGAGGTGGTGGGGGGTTTCACTTGACTTTTTCTGCAGAGAAGTGCAGATTGTGCTAATGCTAACGTGCTAAATTCGCACGCAACGTATCGTGAATTGACGGCAGTGCCCCTTCATTGCATAAGAGATGCGCCCTAGTACTAAACTGGCATAATGTCGGTTCCTTCCGCCTTGTCACTTGATTATACGTGTGGGCGCACCTTTCTTTAGTGTTTTGACGGGACATCGCATATCAATGAAAAATATACACATTGATGCAATGTAAATACAAAGATGCTAATTTACATCCGCAGGCCCCATTAAAAATAAATAAGCAGCCAAGAGTACATCATTACAGTACTTAACACAGGGAAAACGAAAGTATACTGTACATGAAATAAAACGTATACTTATACTACTTAAGCCACTAAAACTACTAAAGCCATAAACTGAGCTGACTGCCTGGTAGGGTTAGCGTGATGCCAGGGAGGTCCAGCCATTTTGTCGATACCCGGGCATGGGACTCACTGCGGTACTAAATGAATGTGAGGCTTTTTCTATTCTCACGTGTGACGTTGGTTAATTTATGGGACGTATTGGCTCAGCAAAAAAAATAAAAAACGCACACACATTCCTGGTGGTACAGCGTGTACGGACAACACACACATTAGGCCTAACCACCACCACCAGGAAATCAATCGCACTGCGGATGTAGGAGGTAATCAGAGCTGCGTGGCTTTTTTTATGAGTAGTGAATTCTAGAAGTGTCGTAGTAGCCCTTTTTTTTAAAGCCAGTGATTCTCAACCTTGTCAGGCCGCGACCCACCAAAAATCTAATTTGAACAGGGGACCCCCCCCACCCACCCTGACAAGCACTTAGAATTGTAGGATTTAGTTTAGGCATTACCTTTTTGGTTCCACAAATGCATATTTTTGCCTCCATCTTATATTATTTGGCCAATGTTTGACCAGTTCTTATAGTAGTTTAATCTCCTTCTTTTACAGTCTTGTTTTAGTTGTTTCATTTAGATAAGAAGTGTTTATTTGTCTCATTTAGAGAAGACAGACAGAGGTGGTGTTCATGTGAATGGTGCTCTCTGTGGTTGTAAACCTTTTCCTCCGTCTTATATTTTTAGCCAATGTTTGACCAGTTTTATAGTTTGTTTACTTTTGATGCAATGTTTTTTTCTTTCTTGGTATTAAAAAGTCCTTCAATTGTCACTTCACTGCCATCTGGGGCCCCCCAATCATGAGGACCCCCCTGATGGTCCTGACCCACAGGTTGAGAACCACTGCTCTAAGCCCTGGGTGTGTGTATCAGTCGGTTGTGGTTTCTCTCCTGGAGTCTCCCTATAGAATTTCATTACTTCATGTTTGTGTGGTGGCGTCACTGCAGTGCACACACAGCAGCACGCACACACATCCACCATTCAGTGTTGCATTTAAGCTCTGATCATATTGTATTTAATTTCTGCATGTAAAGCATTTCTGTAACACCCCCCCCCCCCCCCCCAACTACAATGTTAGTGAACTCATTCACTGAGACCCCCCCCCCCCCTTTAAATCATGCTATTCAGTAAACTACATTCAACCTGGCATCCCTATTTTTGGAGATGTCTTTACAGGCAAAAATGTCAAGCTTAGAATTTAGATCACAGCATTTCTGCCCATTAGTAAGTTTTTAACTTGTACATGAAAGAGTCATTGCAACAGCAAGGCCATATGTCAAATTGCACAATTGGGGCACTTCTTTTTCCTCCAGTGTATTACACAAATTAGTTTAAGGCAACATTTAAAAACTTGAGTCGAAACTGACCGTATGCAACTATGCATTACTGACCGTATGCATTACTGCAATGTTCATTCATCTTGGCCAGCAATAGGCCTGGTACAGGGGGGGTGGTGATGGAATATTAAGTAATGTCCCCTCTCAGAGCAAAGTGCAGTGCAACCAGTAACTAATGTTGGCTCAGAGCCATCGAGGGAATGACAGCCAAATGCTGAACTAGAGTTCACACTGAAGTTCACTATGTGGGGAATTAACTGTCTCAAGACTGGTAATGAGTTAGATGCTGTAAATTCTTGAAGGAATTGTCTTCAGTGCCATAAGTAAAGTTGAATCGCAGCCTTACTAAAACTGTGAATCAGGTTTATCTTGTGTATTTTTAACCTAACCAAGTGAATTTGGCGGCATTCATCTTATGCGTCAACAAAAGCGTCTCTTTTTAAAATTGGATGTGTTATATTATTTTTGCAGCTGCGCTCCGATGTGGTTCCCAGGACAGCTGACAACTTCCGTGCACTGTGCACCGGGGAGAAGGGCTTCGGCTACAAGGGCTCGATCTTCCACCGTGTCATCCCCCAGTTCATGTGCCAGGTGAGATGAAACTATGTTCTCTTGGTGTCATTTGACGTGGTACAGGCGTGTGATTTGTACGGGTGTGTGTGAATCAGTGTTTGGTTCTTAACTGGAAACATTCCAGCATAATGCATCTAAATTGTCTGTCCCAGTCTTAAAGCCCAGCCTCCAGTATATTTCTTAGTATTTTACAGCGTTTTGTTTTCCATTGCCAACCCATTGTGCTTTATATAAATTCCAGAGGCACCAGACGATTTTTGCAAAAACGAAGCACGTTTTGAGAGTATAAAATGTTTTCTTTTACGGCTATTTGATTAAAGTGACAACTTGTTGCGATAGTGTTAAGGTGATGTCAAATAGGGGTGTAACGATTTCCCCAAACTGACTGTGGACCGTGGGTTCTGGGTAAAGTGTGTGTGTGTGTATATCAAGAACACTATGAAGATGCTATAACATAAATTAAGTACATGGACAGTGGGCTTTCTTGGCAAGATTGCTAATGTAGTTCACATGTAAAGGCCAGACCGCACCAATGCAACTCCTTGCAACATGCAACCATTATCCCCAATGGCAGTTGCAAGGAGTTACCTTGGTGTGGTCTGGCCTTAATATTACAAATGGCATTCTAACAACCACGGTAGACATAACTTGGTTGC
Source organism: Gymnoscopelus braueri (assembly GCF_963280865.1). NCBI lineage: Eukaryota > Metazoa > Chordata > Actinopteri > Myctophiformes > Myctophidae > Gymnoscopelus > Gymnoscopelus braueri. The sequence continues at coordinate 11,614,599 of NC_137608.1, read as the reverse complement.
TTTAACATTGATTCCATATTAAAGGCATTTTGGCTCGTTGAGAGTTAAGACCGTTTGTAAACGGCCTCAGAGCTAATTGAGGTCTGCTGTTTCACCTACCAAGTTTGGTCCTGCCTACATTCAGGGTATCTGTGGATCCTTAAAAGTCTAATGTCAAATAACAACCTGTATGCGACTACTGGGAAGGCTTGATAAATATAATGCTCTGCTCCAGGAGACCCTAGCAGTCTGCAGGTCATTGCATATCTAGCCGCAATGTCAAATGTAATGTTTGAAATGGTGTGTGTGTATATAGAGCACCTGTTAATCTGTCCTGTGTATCCCTGCAGGGTGGCGACTTCACCCACCACAATGGAACCGGAGGCAAGTCCATCTACGGGAGCAAGTTTGCTGACGAGAACTTCAATCTGGTTCACACTGGCCCTGGCATCCTGTCCATGGCCAACGCTGGACCAAACACCAACGGATCACAGTTCTTCATCTGTACCGAAAAGACCTCCTGGTGAGTCTAATGTCAAATGACAACCTGTATGGAACTACTGGAGAATCTGTCATTTTAGCGTTGGCTATTAAAAAAATTGTAGATGTACATGCTCACAGCGCGTCACTTGGTGCAGCGCTGTGGGCTTGTACATCTGCTATTTATGAAAATGTATTTCAAAATGTTAGAATTTGATCTCAAATCCTCTCTTCAGGGGGTCCCTGGCTCAAATCATTTTCAGTTGGGGGGGGGTCTGCGGCCAAATGCATATCATTTTGGCCTGAAAAAGTTTGACAACTACTGATTTAAAGACTTTTGTACAACCGGCCTCAGGTCTTAATGGGTTAAGCCCTTTATACTTTAAGACAAATGGGGATATTTGTCAGTGTACAAGCTCAAAACGTGATGCATTGTGAGCTTTTAGATCTGCTACATTTCCCTTTTTTTTCATCTATGATATGCCTAAAATAAATGGACCCCAGAAAGTGGTTAATGTAGGTGTGCCCGTTTCGTCCTCCAGGTTGGATGGGAAGCACGTGGTGTTCGGTCAGGTGGTGGAGGGGCTCGATGTGGTGAGGAAGGTCGAGACCTACGGCTCCCAGAGCGGGAAGACAAAGGAAAAGATCACGGTCACCGACTGCGGACAGCTCTGAACACGCCCACTTCACCTCGAATCCTGCTAACTCCACCCACCCTACCCTCACTAGCCCCTCCTGCCTTCATTCAACATTCCTGTTCCTGTCTGTTGATTGACCACCCCACCCCCACCTCCATGTTGCTGCATTTGTGACTTTGCCTTATAAGTTTCTTTTGCATTACTTTTTGTTTTTCAAAAAGTCCCGACGGTTTTTTGTTAAGTCAAATAATTAATGATAAAAATAAAAATTAAGGGAATTTGATTCCTTGAAGACTGAATCATGTGTTTGTCATCTTGTCCTCCATAGTTTACTTGTAGACTTGGATGATGTTCTAAATAGACATTTTGGTGGCGATTTAATATAGAATTTAGTTGGTCTAGCTGACTTAATTCATACACCATGGCACAACTGTAAGCCACTGACTTATTTTGGCTAGCGACACATCAAACTACATTATATAAACTGGTTATTGGTCTGAATGGCATTAATGGTACCACTTCTAAAATGCTGTTTATAAAGTAACGAGTTTAGTGTTCATGCCCAACGGTACTGTAGTATGCAGGAAAGGCTCACTATGTTAAGCCTATAATCTGTGAACAGGAATGCTACACACACTAAAGTCCTTGTAGTGGTGCAAGTAACTCATTAATGTACTTTTACTTGAGTAAAATATAGTTATTTTGACTTCACCCCGCTACATCTCAGAGGCAAATGTTGTACTTTTACACCCATTAGAAAATGTTTAGTTATAGATTATTACAAAACATAAATTGGCCACATCCAGCCCTATATATGCTGGCTATTTTCAAATGTTAGATCTATAAACTGAGCATGTAGATCTGCTATTTTCAAAATTTTTATTCAGAATGATGCTTGTCCAACGGGATATGTTGCATTTGGTACTTTATATTTTGATGCGATTATTTTTACTCAAATACATTTTTATTACCGGACTTACTTTAAACAGTATTTCCACATGGTGATACTTTAGTAAGTAAAAAAAATGTGTACTTCCACCACCACTGTTGGCCCATGGCAGAAGAACCCAAATGACGTCTTCGAGAGACATAAAGGTGACCACACACTGGTAGCTAAAGTGCCTATATTTTACTTTGGACACAGGAATGAAAACGAACCATTCGGCAGCTCTTCCTCCTTCAGGGTATACAGATTACAAGTCACGCCTTAATATGGTGCCTAAGAAGTCATTTGTTAATTCAACCAATCCACTACATGGGTTTTAATAACTCATCCCTATGAGAGCAATCAGGAACAGATGCTCCGTCTCATAATCTGCTATTAGCCTATAATCCTATTTATATAATCTGTCGCATGAGTAGCCAGTCTAGCCACTAACCCAGCAGTATTCGGTGTTTAACCTGCAGTGTTTTCATGGTAACCAAATAACTTAGTTCATACAGAAGACAACAGTTTGTGTTGTGAGCTTGAGTCTGCAGGTGAATAGGCCTACAATTAATATATTGGTAGGTAGACTCCACTCACTGAAAAGGGTGTTGTAGATGTATCAGCATTTCCCCACAAATGTTAATGACACACAAGCAGTATTAAAGGGCTAGAACACTTTAGTAAAGGTTTGGGTTGTGTAGTTGCCACTCCAAAGGTGGGCAAGAAATAAATGATTGCTCCATTGATTAGAAATTGATCCTCCAAAATGTGCCCCTCATTGATTTACAATGTACGGTGAAACAGTTCACAAGTCACTCTTTCAGCCCATAAACAAAGCAAATTCAGACAATATACTGTACTAGAACATCACTACTTTTTTTGGTAATATGGTAACCACTCAAATCTGTATTTTGGGCATGTCATAGGTGAATATTTCAAATATGGCAGATCTACAAGCTCACAATGCGTTGTGATGTGATGCGTTTCAAATGAAGAATAAAATAGAGGCTGAAGTGGTGTAATGCCATGGAAAACCTTCCAGCTAGTCACAGGAAGTGGGGAAGCGCTGGTGTAGTTTTCCCAGCAGAGGGCGCCAGACTCAAGCTTATAACTACAAAGGTCGTCTGTATGATGGAGAATGGTACAGTGGTGGAAAAGTATAAGTATCAATACCGCTCTATTGCAAGATAAAGTCCAGTAATCAAAATTTACTTGAGTAAAAGTACAAAAGTAATGGCATCAAAATATACTTTAAGTACAAAAAGTAAATACTCATTATGCAGAATGTCTTGTTTCACGAGGTATATGTATAATATGTAGTAAAATCCTTTGAAAATAGCAGATCTACAAGCTCACAACGCGTCACATCGTGACCCTTTGTGACCCGTTGTTTGAATAGGGCTGAAGAGGTTAATGTGTGTTTTGTAATAATTCAAATCTACAAAGTAACTTGTAACTCAAGTTTTCAAGTAATTGTTGTGGAGTAAAAGTACAATAGTTGCCTCTGAGATTAAGTGGAGTAGAAGTAAAAGTATTGAAAATTGGAAATACTCCAGTTAAGTAAAAATACCTCAAAATTGTACTTAAGTAATAGTACTTGAGTAAATGTACTTAGTTACTTTCCACGACTGAATGGTACTAACGTCAACCTGATTACATTTCCTGTGGTTAAGAAGAGACACTCCATACTTTATTACTCTGCTGATGAGAACTGTTGACTGGTGTCTTCAGTAAATAATACATTTGTGTTCATGTTACCTGGTCTGCTGATGTCATTTTCACTCTGCAGGCTACCAGTGTTGACAGGTTTTTGAGAGAAATAAATAAGCAACCAGTTCTAGGAAAACAAGGCCAAAAGAAGCAACTAAAAAGTGGAATATTTGGAATGTTTTTAAAATTCTAAGTAACACAAATCTGTTTACAGGCCTCCCCCTGACACAAAACCCTTTCAGATGGGGGTTAGGGAGGGACAAATACATGAACTTGGGGGTCCATGACATGAAAATATTAGACAACCACTGGTTTTAAATAGTTAAGCAACTACACTTTAGAAACAAGCCCCAAAAAAACGCAACCCACAACTACCAATATTTACAAGCACCTTTACAGAAAAAGAAGCCCTAAGTCACTTTGGACATGGCAACACTGGATACCACACAATTTGTGTAATGGATGCTGTTTAATTGCATTATTACAATGTACAGTTATTAAACAAGTTACAAAGAGTAGAGAGAAAAATACAGGATCTACATAAATATACACAATATGTACAGAGAGGGTTATTGTAGACAAATAAAAACTTAAAATATGTCATGGCTTTATTTTTCATTGGCTCAAAAGCTTTTTTAGCAGTTAATGCTTGTTTCCCTCTTAAGTGATATAACATTACAATCTCTCATTAGTCCTCGAACAATGGCAGCGGGCCACAGCTATACTTACAATAAATTAGGCTTTAATCTGTGGTGGAATTTTGACTTGTATATGAGTTCAACGACGATGCTACACAGATTAAATGTACATTTCATATTCGATTAACAATAGACAGTTTATTTAAATAGTTTGAACTTATCTAAAAAAATTTAATTAATGGAGTTAGCATAGCACACGTGTCACAGTTATAGGAGGCTAGTTTGGTACACAAGTTGTATAACAGTAGCACCTGGCATGTACACAGTAACACCACCTTGTATGTACATCACAGTAAAACTTGGTTAAAAATAATCCATTTAAAATGTCAAATATGTGTTACAGAGTAATTTATTCATGTTACAGGAACTCACACCCATAACAGCTTACTTACTCAGCTGAAGACTAGTTATACTTTAATATCACGGTACTATCACCTGGTATATGGTCACAGTAACACGTGCGTTCATCACGGCAAAGCTCAAGTCTAGATCAGATGACAGATTGTTTAAAGTTACAGTTAAAGCTCGACTATGTAAGATTTCTGGTCTGTGTGTACAAACACACTCCTCCCTCCCCCTCTGACAGACATCAAAGTGGTGGCTGTCTTTGATGCATGAATTGATTAGAGAGAGCACTAATGAGCACACAACTAATTTGACCCTTTTATGGCCCAATCAATCAACTCAGTACAAAACCCCTTTGAAGTTCAAAGGGATCAATTAAGAGACGGAGGCGTCCCTGCACAGAGATGTCAACATAAATGATGGAACAAAACCAAAAATACAGCCAGAGGGGATGCGTCTTCCCGCAGTGAAACATGCCAGCACAATAGTACAACAGTGGCCGATAGAGGGAAATTATGGCTTAAATAGTTTTTCTATAAATAAAATAGGCTAAAAGTTACACAGTTTACCTTACCAACTGAACCACCACCTGTTTTACTCAACGTCCGTTTCTCATGCCACGTGAGACATTTACGCGTCTCTCTCTGGAGGATAAACAGCATCAGTTTATAAAAACCAGTACCCCCCAGGTCAGTCCACACAGTCACATGTAGTGATGGGTCGTTCATGATCGATTCGTTCAAAATAACGAGTTCATTGCCGTGAACGCGAACGAGCTTGTTCACTTCCTGAAACTGTTATGTTCACACTATCGTTCATGCCCCCATCCCCTCCCCCCACGTAAACAGGACGGGAGGGCGGGCTGTACGCGTGTCGTAATAATAACACTCCCGCGATAGTGTTTTTCACTAGAAAATAGCGCTACTAAACGAGAACATGAATCAATTGAACGAATCATTGCCGTGAACGTGAACGAAATCGTTCGTTCACTGAAATTAAGTTTTTTTTTCCCCACCACTAGTCTCACATGACCAGTCCATCTCTTGCCCTGTCCATCACATCCCATCAGCACTGTCCTCCCCTCTCCCCCTCCGTCCTCCTCTTCTTCCCAGAATGCCGGGTTTTCCTTTGCCGCTGCCTGGGCGTGCACACCCCTTGGCCCTTGGCCTTGCCGAGCTCCGCCCGGCTGGTGGAGCTGCAGGTGAGTCCCTGTGCGCAGTCGCAGCGCTCCAGGTTGCGTCTGAGTTTGGACCGGCCTCGGAGCAGACAGGCGTCTCCCTCCGTCGGGATCTTCTGGCAGCGTTTGCCGGTCAGGTAGCGAACGCAGCACAGGCCGACGTCGCAGTCGCCCGAACGCACACAGCTGGCCATCTCTTGAGCTGCACGGCACACAGACATACATCATCAGTGTTACTGGATATACAGTAGATAGTGTGGAAGACATTTTTGAGGCCTTTGGGGAGTCCTAGACCACTGTTTCCCAAACAGTGGGTCGGGACCCATGCTTGGGTCGCGGACCAATTTTTATGGGTCGCGAGTAAATATCCCCCTTTTTTCGCTTCCTACATATTTTTTTTAATATATAGCCTATAGATGGGTTTCCCGTTTGTAAACATGAGAGGATGATGCGCGCGCAGTGGAGGGAAGAGCCTGTAGAGGGCGCTATTACCCGCAGCAGCTCTGGCCATTGTACATTGATAAAATAAATGGTCTTCACCGGGTTTAATGAAAGTAGATTAAATGATGCAGTTTGTAATATCTTCTTTACTCAATAAAAATGATTTGTCAGAAGTTGGATCTGTCTGTATATAATAGCAGCATTATGCCTATTATGCCTATAATAGCAGCATTATGCCTATCTAAATCCCGAAAATAACAATAGAGTGAATGGCACTTCCGGGTCGTTCTACCTCCCGCATGCGCAGATTGCACACTCTGCTCTGTGATGACGTCGCGCGGAAACCCATCTATATTACAAAAATTATTACAAAATATTTTTAAATAAAAAAAACAAACACTTTTCATCAATTAAAAACAATTTTAAAAAAATTCAAAAGTATTTCATTAATAAAATTTAGAAATCTAATAATTGCCATAAATACATAAAAAAATGTTTAAGAAGTAGTGAAAAAAGCAGCTCTACAAGCTCACAACGTGGCGTGAAGCGACTCGTTAAGAGCTTGTAGATCTGCTATGTTTGGTTCCCGGGCAAACATCTAATTTCTCTTTTGGGTCTTGAGCTGAACTACTGTCCTCGACCACCAAGTACCGATGTTTTGACCGACATTTTGTCAAAATGCAATATAAATTCTGATCGATTTGAAAAAACATGCATTTGATTTAAGTTTTTCAAAAGTAGAAAATTCAAAAATAGCCGCTCAACAAGCTCACAACGCATCACTTGCAACGTGTTGTGAACTTGTAGCAGATCTACAAGCTCACAAAATAGGGACACCAGATTGAAAGTGGGTAAAATCAACACACATCGGCTGCACAATTTCAGATACCTATATCATTAAAAAAAAGTAATATATCTGGCTCTAAAGAAAATAACTCAACTCAATAATAGGGTTGGTTACCAGTAGTTATCAGTATATCTATCAGTTGGTAAACGATCCTGTCTTGTTTGGTTTACCCACCTTTTGTCCTGTTGCCCTCGGCAACATCCTCTGTCAGCCTGTCTCTCTCTCCATCCGTCTGTCTGTCTCTGTGTCGCTGTCTGTCTGTGTGTCTGTCCTGTGACGACCCTCTTCTTTGGGCCCGGTTACTGCATCCATCCCTCTGATAGATAAATACCATAGAGACAATAGATAAATCCACTGATAATAGATAGATAGATAGATAGATAGATAGATAGATAGATAGATAGATAGATAGATAGATATGTATGTATCTATCATACTGACCACGTTGCTACAGTCAGGTGTGCTGCAGGCCACTGAACGTCTGTTAGAGTTTTCTTCAGTCCTGCGCCGTGCGTTCACAGAGCCACGCACCACGCCCCCGTCCGATACTGCCTCGCCGTGGGAGGGAGTCTGTTGACCGAAACATGACGTTAATATCTGTTTAAAGTTTACATTAGAGATCATGTCCACACGTACATGGGTATTTTTTTTAAAAACATCGCTTTTTATGTTCGTCCACACGCCACATGTTCTCTGAAAACGACCATTTTTGAGAACTCTGGCCACAGTGAAGATTTTTTGATTGACTCACACTTTTGATTTGAAGATTTGGAAAAATATGAAGGATCGTCAGCGTACAAACAATAAGCTTTGAGTTTTTGTATGTATAGCCCCATCCCAATATAGAGTGTATATATTGTACACAATATATTACATGCATATCTACATACAGGTACTTAGAGGAAAAATAGGAGCGTTGTTGTTGTTGTTGTTGCCGTTTTTGCCACTGTACATTTGCAAATTTGTCTGTATTTAGCCATCCTAACTATTAGGAGCAGTGGGGGAAGTTAGTGGTTAAGTCTTGCTCAGGGACACTTTTTCTAGATTTATCGTTTAATAGATAGAGATAGAAAACAATGATCGAACAGCGTACAGTAGCATAAACAAAATGCCAGAAAACAGAGAAAGAAGTACATTTTAGGACACTCTTCTAGTGAGATAAAATAATGATGCCTGATCAGCGAAAAGCTTCTGTAACTTATGGAAGAAGTAGGATAATGAAGGGTTGCTATCTTACATTACATTTTGTAAAGTGAACCCTTGAGTGTGTATCTTATTTTCTCAAGCTTTAGGTAACTGATGTACTACCATGACAACTGAGTTTCCCCTGTGGGATTAACAAAGGTCTATCTATCTATTCTAGAACATCACAGCCTCAATCCAGGAAGATGCTAGTGAGAGCATGGTGTACAGCAGTAGTTCTCCAATGTTTCTGTGTCAAGGACACCCAAATTGATATATTTGACCGCGGACATCCCACCTGAAAATGTGTTGTGCCAGGGACCTCCAGAAGCAAAGATTTTAGTTAAAATTGTTCGCTTTAAAATATATGTATTCAAAGATTCGCACACATTTTCAAGATTTTTCAAAAATAGCACATCTACAAGCTACAAACTTGTATACCTGCTATTTTTGAATAGCCAAAGTATAATATATGGTCAAAGTGGTTAAAATGATTGTAACGCTATATTAACAAATTTTTCTGGGGACCCTCTGGTACCCCTCTGGATTTAGGGAACAACCCACAAAATAGAGTCAAGTTCATGTTCCGCACAAAACCTTTTAAAACGCCCCCAAAATGTTCACCACAAAACCACACATCAGTTATTAGAATAAATAGGCTACAGCCTAATGGATAAAATAATACCAAAATGTAACCTGCTATCACAGAGAGAGAGAGAGAGAGAGAGAGAGAGAGAGAGAGAGAGAGAGAGAGAGAGAGAGAGAGAGAGAGTGAGTTCAGGTTAGAGATAACGTTTATAGGCCTAGTACAATGATTCTATTCAGAATCATATCCATCCCTTCCAATAGGATGTAGTGCATGACCCTGAAAACGTTCATTACTTGAACAGTTTGGCAGCAACAGAACCTCATCAGAGAGAGTTATATAAAAGCCAATATCTTTAGCCTCATAGCATAATTGCCTAAGTCATATTTTTGAGGTTTTCAGAAAAGAAAAAATCACTATCTGCCTAAGTCATCTATTCTAGTTGACTTATAGGCAATCATGAGAATTGTTTTGTTTGTTGCCTAAGTCATGTTCATCATCTGCCTTTAACACTGCTGATTCCCCCTTGCCTCATTGCCTATGTCCTCAGCCTATTAGAATGCTTGTTACATTAAAAAATAAAGTGATTTTGGAATGTAACAAGCATTCTGATAGGCTGAGCACAATAAAGCAGCAGTGTTTAAAATTTAATTTTGACCAAAACAATTACTTAAGCTATTATGCTATGAGGCTAACAATATTTTCCCTGTAGAAATCCATCTCAGATCAAAGTTGGAGAGGTAGGCTGTCTGGACTCACCTGTTGCTGCGGTCCCTCCACATCAACTTCCTTGGAGGAGCGGATGACATTGGACTCCAGACAGGTGATCACACATAGAGAGCAGGCGAGGAGAACTACAGGGGTCCACATCATTAATGATCAATCTCAAACTGTAAAAGTGATCAGATGTAGACTAATACCGTTGCGTTCCTTTCCTTAGCGTTTAATAAGTACTTCCAGAATCAACACCTGTTTAATATTGTGTCATTCTTGGAACAAAAAAAATAAAACAAAAAAACTGTTGAGCTATTCTTGTATTTCTTGAATTTACATAACAGCTATGTCCGATAAGATAGGCTCCAATGATAAGATTTTATAAATCCCTATTCATCTATTGTGTTTAAATAATAGGTCTATTTGCATCACTGAGTGTGTGAGAGAGTTACTAGAGGTTTGAGCTCTGGGTCCTCCTCTTATATCTTGCTGCGAGCCTCGCCCACCCACCCAGCCGAGGAGCCTCCCTTAAACCCTCATCATCTAATCTTCATCCACCCGCTGCAACTCGCGCTTTGAAACGTGTGTTTAGAAGGTAAAGAACGGATGTTTTACTGTTGATCAAAGCACCCCACAGAGGAGAGAGAGGGAGTGAGGGGAGAGAGACAGAGACGGAGGGACAGACTACTTTGAAACCTATTTATTTCTTTGATAAATAGGAAACAGGTTCTTTCAACCCTAAACCGCATCAATGAGACCTTGGAGGAGCAGCACCGCGGCTTCCTTCCCCGAGGCTCCGGAAGCGTGCGTGCGCGTGCGTCGTGTGTGTGTGTCGCGCGCGTGCGCGCGTGTCTTTAGAAGTCAGTCAGGTATGGAGGAGTCTGCTGTTTGATATGAAAAACCACTAATGATTGTCACTCATCCAAAGTAGGAACCGCTATTAAAGTTTTAAAGCCCCTTTAAGATGCAAGTCATGTCAGATTAGACAGACAGCCAGTCAAACAGACATCTAACAAGACGTGTCAGACAGACAGACAGACAGACAGACAGACAGACAGACAGACAGGGTCTGTCTGTCTGTCTGTCTGTCTGTCTGTCTGTCTGTCTGTCTGTCTGACTGACTGTTTACCAGTTGGTAAACAGTTACACTGTTTAGTTACACTGTTTAGTTAACTGGTAAACAGTCAGCATGGTTGGGAAGTAACTGATTACATGTGTGTAGGCCAAGTTAGAAGTTATACAATGAAATAATTACAATTCAAAATATAGCCGCAAGCAGGGGTGGTCTTAGTGAACCAGGCCAGCAAACAAATGGACCATTCGCTCAGCTCTGCCCTCCTCCACTCTACCCCCCATACTCGGACAACACAGCACTTGTTTGACAGCTTGCTCATTGATAGAATGTTTAAAAAATCAAATCAAATCAAACTTTATTTATAAAGCACATTTACAGCAATCAAAATTGACCAAAGTGCTGTACAGGGTTAGACAAAAAACATCAACAGGAAAGTATGCAAGTGTAACAACAACAAAGTCACACATCACATACAACAAGCAGATCAAGACATAAACTTAAGTGTGATTAAAAGCTAAAGAATAAAAGTGTGTTTTAAGAAGGGATTTAAAAGCCTCAATAGAATTAGCACTTCTAATATAGAAGGGCAGCTGGCTGTTCCAAAGCCTAGGAGCGGCAGCAGCAAAGGCGCAGTGTATCTATTCTGGAATTGACAGGGAGCCAGTGCCGAGCAGCTAAAACTGGGGTTATGTGCTCTCGCTTTTTTGTGCCAGTGAGGAGGCGGGCAGCCGCGTTTTGCACCAGCTGCAGGCGCCTGAGTGAGGACTGGTCAATACCGGAGAATAGGGAGTTGCAATAATCCAGTCTGGAAGATATAAAAGCATGGATTGCCATCTCCAGCTGTTTAGGTGGGAGATTTAACCTTGGCTAACAGTCGCAATTGAAAGAAACTGCTTTTAACAACGGAGCTTATATGTTTGTTGAAGGTGAAGGTACTGTCAAAGGTGACGCCAAGGGTTTTGACGGAGGAACAGATGTTTGAGCTGAGGGAACCCAGGGTATTATTGGTGGATGTAGCAGTGTCATGGCCAAAAAACATAACTTCTATTTTATTTTCGTTGAGGTTTAAGAACAGTCCTGTAGGCGTTGAAGTGAGTTATGGGCATTGGTAGTGAGGGGTAGGTAGATTTGGACATCGTCAGCCTAGCAATGGAAATAAATATTGTATTCGGTGAAAATTGACCCTAGTGGCAACATGTATAAAAGAAACAGAATGGGGCCACGGATAGAGCCTTGGGGTACCCCAGATGTAAGGGGGGGCGAGGGAGATGAAAAATCACCTAGTTGGACAGAAAAACCGCCAGGGCAGTGCCAGAGATACCTACACAATGTTCTAGTCGTGATAATAAAATGTCATCTACAGTGTCAAATGCAGATGAAAGATCCTGGAGGACCGGGACTGAGGAGCTACCAGAATCAGCAGTTAAAAGCAAATCATTACAAACTCTCAAGAGAGCAGATTCAGTACTGTGGTCAGGTTTGAAGCCAGACTGAAACTTTTCGTGTAGGCCGTTTGTGAGTAGGAATGACTGTAGCTGGGTGTAAATAAATAACTTTCTCCAAGACTTTGGAGAGAAATGGAACGTGAAAGATGGGCCTTAAATTAGAAAAGTCATCAAGGTTTCTCTTTTTTAGGATGGGATGGACAACCGCATGTTTCAAGGAGGCAGGGACACAACCAGAGAAGAGGGAGGAATTAATTATCAATAGCACACTTTGGCCAACAGCATCAAAGACCTCCTTAAAAAGCAGAGATGGAATTCTGTCAGTTAAACAGTTTGTAGGCCTCAGGTGCAGTGTGGATAGAGACACCGGCTCAACATGTATGAGAGTGGCAGTGAATAGGCACAGGGGAATGGGAGGGTCTAGGGCAGTGAGAGAATGCACAAGTTTCATAGTTGTTAAGAGTTGTTAAGTTGTTTTAGTTTTTGATTTTGAATTTTATGTTACAGCCCTACTGAAAACAGGTTATGAAAATAACATTTTCATTTTGCCATATTCACTTCACAACAATCAGTGTTACAAATGTATTGCTCTCCCGAGTCTGTAAAAGTACCTATATGCTGTATCTCAAGAACCGTAATAGATACAGACATGTACTTGGTATCCGCAATGCCCAAATTTATATTCACCTTTAATACATTTATGGTGCTTAAAATCAATACATTTCGAGTTATAAAGGAAAAACCTAACTTTTGGACGGACATCTTGGATTTGTGGGCCGCCATTTTGGAATTTTGCGTGGCCAGCGGTATTTTTGAAAAGAGTGGGGTTTGAAGAGTAAATGTACCAAATTTCATGCTTGCATCACAAAGTGAACGATTCTTGCTATATTCTGCAGTTAGCCGCTCCACTAGTACAATGTAAGTGTAAGACAGGCCACGATTACACAGGTGTTGTCAATGATGTTTACTCAGGTGTTTTAATTTACAGTTAATTTGCACAACCAGTCCCTTAACAGGCTGAAGGGCCTTATTGGACACATTAGTTATTGAAGCCTGCCCACGGCAATCATAATTTATTGTTTTCAGGTTGATGGACCCCAGTGTGTCATTTTAGTGTACCTACAGTAAAGACCACTGTGCAAGTGTGTGTCATTCCTGATAAGTAAATACTTTATGTTGTGTGTTTTGTGCTTCTGTTCTTTAGTAATTCTGTTTTGTGTCATTGTTTATGTGTTAATTTGTTAGTTTTGTACAGCGTTGCTTTTTATGATTGTGAACAGGTGTGTTTGTTTTGTATTTCAGACCATACTGTCACTAAGAGTCAGTTAAGTCGAAGTCAAGTACAGTACAGTAGTCAACTGTACCATGGTGGTTGTTCTGACCGGCAATCGGGGGCGAGTGCCAAATATCACCCACCTACAGTCCTTTCATAACTCTCAGCTACAGTAAGTCAATGAGGAGGAGCATATTTTGTCAATGCAGCAATTATTTCTTATTTATTTCCCACCTTTGGAGTTAGGTGTGTCCTAGCCCTTTAAAGTAGTGTATGGTAGGTTCTGGCACACAGGGGGGTAATCCAAATTTAGCTTTGCTTTGGGGCCTCATAATTGCTTGTACATCGGCTTTTTTCACTATACGAATACAGGTGTGACTAAAGATTTTGACATGCCTCGGGCACCAAAAGGTTTTCAAGCCAGTGCTTTGTTTAGGCCACTTTCCTTTTGCCTCTTCAAAGGGTCATAGGTCAGGGAAAAGACTTCAGGGTGGGTAAAGCGACACCGTTGTGCGATGGTATTATAAATTA
>NC_137608.1:11593050-11595550 GCF_963280865.1 Gymnoscopelus braueri | reverse complement strand
TATTTGGCACAATAATATGTACACATGCCCTGGGTGTTATCTATGAAAACACATGCTGCACACACGCACAAACACAATTTGAGTCTTTAAAATGTTTTATTTATTTAGGAATTTCAGTTTTTAAGGATAAGCCCCTTGAGTAGCATGTGGCAACCATTTTTTAAAATTTGCAGAGGTTAATGTCAGTGAAAGGGTTGGGACAGTCAGTCAGTCAGTCAGTCAGTCAGTCAGTCAGTCAGTCAGTCAGTCAGTCAGTCAGTCAGTCAGTCATCTAATCGGTCTGTAATCCAGTCAGTCAGTCAGTCAGTCATCCACAATCTTCAAATCGTCACTGTCGGGTGGAAACCTTGCATGTCCAAAAACATGTTCCTTTTTTGTTGTTATAGTAAAATAGTTGATATACAAACGTGTAGATCTGCTTTTTTCACAACTTTTGTGCTACACGCTTTGTATGAGGAAGTCGCATCAATTAACGAAAACAAAAACATTTATAAAAAAGGTTGAAGATAGCTACAAGGTTTCTGCTAACCTGACACCGTCAAATGGAAGAAGCTTGCGACACACATTTGTTTCACAGCCTACTTCCCATCTGAGACTCCGGTCGCAGAATCGATGACAGACGGTTTTTCTTTTTTTCAAGCTACTAGGCATGTGATTGGATGATCCCGCCCCTAGCAGCCGCTGATTGGTTCGAACACGCAGTGTTCGGGCAGCTTTACTCCCTGCGCAATCCCAGACCTCCTTCCTGAAATCAAATGCAAATGAGATTTCCGGAGGGAGGGGGGTTTACCAGGCTAGGTTTCTGCCTGACTACAATGAAATGCTACGGACTCTAATTTCACCACATAAACGTTCTGCACAGGAAACTATAGCCTACATCTGTAGCCTACATCTGTACATTTAAAAATTTATATCATCTAGCAGCAAGCTAGATGATAGGCTTTGACCAATTTAATCTACTGTAGGACCTATTTACTAGAGTGCATAGTGCTGGGATCAAACCTCAGTCTGCCACTCAGCAAACCAACGCACAACCTACCGTGCCAAGAGAGCTGAGCCCGATTGGCAGAGTAGTTGTGGCCGGGGCACTACACACACATAGGCCAAATGGAAGTGGGGGATGGATGCAGGATGTCCTCTTTATTTTCAGCAGATTTTCTGCACTTCTGATGTACACACTGTTAGGTGGAAGAATTTGAATATTGTGTGAGCCAGCGGTCAGTGAGGTTAGTTAGCACAGTGGTTTTAAAAATTGGGGCCCAGGGACCCCAAGGGGTGCTGGAGGGGGTTCCAGTGTGTCCCCCAGTCAAATGAGCAGTTTAATTGAACTATGGTTCAATTAACTTTAACCATTTGAACCCCAGCATCCATATTCTGTGGGGAACATTGGCCAAAAATAGCCGATCTACAAGCTCACAACCACCTGACGCGTTGGGTGGGCTTGTAAAAATCGTCTATTTTTGGTGAAGAGATTTGGTCAGGTGAAGCCCGAAAACGAGCGCAGAGCAAGTACAGAGCCAACTCAAAGTGAAGTAGATCTGCTATTTTCACATCATTTATCTGTGGAACCGAGTCAAACAAAATGTAATTCTTCAACTCCTACAATTCCAAGTGCTTATCAGAATGGGTGGTCCCTGGCCTGGTAAACCACCCCGGTCACGGAATTCACATTTCAATTGATGTGAATTCCGCAACCAGGGTGGTTTACCAGGCTAGGTGGTCCCCAGTTCAAATATGATTATTTTTGTGGAGCGTTGTGGCCTGAAAAGATTGATAACCACTGTAGTAGTAGAGTAGCCCAGCTCTTGAAGCTAGATGCCATGGAGATTCCCCTTTGGATGAGTGGTAGAAGTTTAGTAGATGTTTGGTTTCTCATGCGGAAGAGCCTGGGTTTGAATCCAGGAGGTGACACACATGCTAGTGGACAACTGTTGACACGCACTGACATTCCCATGTAGCCTACAACGTGCTGACTTTTGTTTTTTGTGGCACCTTAAAGGAATAGTCCACCCAAAAAAATACTTATTTTCTATCAATTACACATCCCATGAAGTATTGAATTCATGGAGATTTGTTTGTTTTTGAGGCATTCCAGGGCCAATAATTTAGGTGTATTTCCGGTAAGAGACTCAAAGAGTCTACTTTGAGTATCCTACCGGAGACATTAGCATCTTTCCACCGGTAATCAAATTATTGTCTTAGGAATGCGACAAAAACAAAAAATGTCCATGAATTCAAGTCTTCGTGGAGTGTGTAATTGATAAAAATAAGTAATTTTTTGGGTGAACTACTCCTTTAACTAACGTCCATAGTACAGTATATCATTATCATGTACAGTATACATCTGTGGCTATATGCTCACGCACCTTTATATATCTTACCTCAGGTACTATGTGTAAATATGTAGATAATTTGTTTGTTTCTTTGATTGATCTCTCTTCCCTTTTGCCTTCCCTTTCTTTTTTCTATGGAAATAACAAAAAACAATAGAACTTGCACA
>NC_137608.1:11573050-11588050 GCF_963280865.1 Gymnoscopelus braueri | reverse complement strand
TCACTTTCAAAACCTTTGCATCATGTCACACAAACAGAATGCGGCACACAACACCAATGGTTTTTATCATGTGGATTGAGGAAGTTAAATGGTGGATTTGTGGATAGGACTCTATATGAAAAAAAAAAGTATATCAACAAAACGCATCGCCTTCTGTTTGTGTGACATGCATCATGCAAAGGTTTTGAAAGTGAAACTGGTCAAAGTCACTGACACCTACTGTACTGTTGATGGTTTTTCACCTCTTTCCCCCACGGTCTTCACTTTGACTAGAGATCTTCAGAGATCTTTAACTTTGACAATGAACTTCGTTCACATGAACCCTATTCCACTTATAATCAGAATGACGGCTCAATCAGAATAGAAGTGCCTCATGTAAACACCTCAATTGGAAGAGAATGTTCCCATGTGGTCTGATCGGAGGGAATATTCATTCTGGTTCAGAGGGGTGGTATAAACCTTTTTTCATATTCAGATCAACAGGAAAATATGGGCATATCATGTAGTATTTAAGCTGCTGCTAAACAGAGCAGATCACAGTGACATGATCACAATCTGATACCACCCACCTATAGAACAAACATGGGTAAATTCTCTTTCTACTGCACTGCCACCAAAGTGTGGAATGCCCTGACGCCATCCCTTAAACAATGTGGATCACTGGCTTTCTTCAAAACAAAAAAATCTGTCTCTCAGGAGACCAAAAGGAGAGGTAAACTCACTTCTCTCATAGAAAGGTGATGGCATTCACTGCCTAAATTCTATCTAGGGATAGTTCACCCACAAAATTAAAAACGTTCTATTGATTAGTTTATATTTTTTAGTTTTTGTCGCATTCCTAAGCCAATAATTTGATGACCAGCAGCGGTTCCGGTAGGAGACACAAAGAGTCTCCTTCGTGTCTCCTTCCGTAACCGCTGCCGGTTTAATAGAATTTTTTTTTTTAGGTGAACTATCTCTTTAAGAACCGCTGTTTTAGAGGACCTCAATGGAAATAAGCCTTAGGGCTTTGTTGTGATTTTATTCTCCTCTCTGATGTTGTGTGTGTTGTTTATGGATGTGCTGATGTGCTCTTTCTGTTTTGATCACCAAATAAATTCAATTCAATTCACTGAATTGTGTAGAGCTCTCCCTCAAAGGTTCAAGAAAAAACTCTACAGAGTTTTCCACAGCCTTTGTGGGTTCTCAACACACAACGCATTGGGATTTTTTTATTTCCATGTCAAATCAGTGAAATGGGATAGTTCACCCCCAAAACATCTTTTTTTTCTATCGATTAGTCACCCCATGGAGACTTGAAGTCATGGATATTTTTTGTTTTTGTCGTATTCCTAAGCCAATAATTTGATGACCAGTGGACCGGTAGGCAGTGGTTCCGGTAGGAGACACAAAGGAGACTCTTTGTGTCTCCTACCGGAACTGCTGCTGGTCATCAAATTATTGGCTTAGGAATGCGACAAAAACAGAAAATACCATGAATTCAAGTCTCCATGGGGTGACTAATCGATAGGAAAAAAATGGCATTTTGCGGGTGACATATCCCTTTAAACTTTAAGGAATAGGTTTATATTTGACATTTTTATTTAATAAAAAAATTGCCTGATGTCCTCAGTAGCAATTGCTGTCCATGTGATTTTAATTACTGTTTGCTGTGTTTATTCCAACTTCAAGTTCAATGAGTATGTGCCCGTTAAGTCACATCGCCCGACATCTTCCAGGTGTGAGGTGTGTCATCATCACCTTCATTAACGATGATTGATCTCCTGGCATGGTTGCTTCCTCTCTTTTAAAAGGGAACAAATACTGTTGTTAGATTCTTACTGATGAAGGCTGGACAGCCGAACCATCTGTCACCTTTCCTGAGTGTGTGTGTGTGACCCTCCTTGATTTTTTTAACAGTTTATTTGCAACAACACACCAGAGTGGGTCAGAGTGCGGTGGTATAGAGAGGAACATTGTTATACACTGTTAATGTGTGTGTGTGTGTGTGTGTGTGTGTGTGTGTGTGTGTGTGTGTGTGTGTGTGTGTGTGCGTGTGCGCGTGCGTGTGTGTAGGTCTGGGTATGTTAGCCAGCGTTTATACAGATGATGAGGAGAGAGGCGTTGCCATGGGAATCGCTCTAGGAGGCTTGGCTATGGGAGTCCTCAGTAAGACACACACACACACACACACACACACACACACACACACACACACACACACACACACACACACACACACACACACACACACACACACACACACACACACACACACACACACACACACACACACGCACAGAGAAGACACAGACTCACACATTCTTATTTGTATCCACGAAATATATTACAAAGAGAATAGATTAAAATACTACAGAGGTTGACATTTCATGATATCTTCTCCTCCACGCCTGTCTGTCACAGCAGATGAAAGACACTTCTCTCTTGGTCAAGCCAGCAATACTCAGACCACTCAATGAGCGTCTGTGCAAACCCAAGGCTGCCAAATATTAGTGCAGTGTCTACATTTATAGGCCTACCCCTAGTTTATGATGTTTGTCAGTAGTGTCTGATATTTAAAAACAGTTAACAGACAAGCAGTGTTGATTTTGACAGCAAATTTTGATTTACTTTTAGTCATAGTCTTTTGAATAAAATCCAGTTAGTCATCTGAAATGTTTTAGTTTTAGTCTAGTTTCAGTCGACTAAATATCATAAGATTTTAGTCGACTAAATCTACAGTTGATTTAGTCAACTATGTATTTTGGCGGTGCCTTGATGGCGTCGTAATGGCTGATTTTACACTTGGTTGCATGCTGAAAATAGCCGATCTACAAGCTCACAACACGTCGCGCTGCAACGCGTTGTGAGCTTGTAGATCGGCTATTTTCAGAGCGCAACCAAATGTAAAATGACTTGTCTTTTAGTTCTACTGGACCTCTTCTCCACTAGTCCCTCCTTAACATTTTAGTCTAGTTTTTATTTGTTGACGATATTTAGTCATAGTTTTAGTCATCATAGCTTAGTTTTCATTTCGTTTTCGTCAGTGAAAAAAGGTGGTTGACGAAAAACTTTCATCATAGTTTTAGTTGACGAAATCAACACTGCAGACAAGCTTGTTTGAGTAGGTTGTGCTTTGGTGATCTTTGTTGATAATTTAACAATGTACATATAAAAATGTAATCTATATTATATGTTTGGTGCTGATATTACCATGTAAATGTTAGGATAAACTGCGTAATTGAATGCTACCTTGAAGATTAACATCCCATAATCAATTTTTATTTAATCTCATTGTCTCTCTCTGTCTCTCTCTGTCTCTCTATGTCTCTGTGTGTGTGTGTGTGTGTGTGTGTGTGTGTGTGTGTGTGTGTGTGTGTGTGTGTGTGTGTGTGTGTGTGTGTGTGTGTGTGTGTGTGTGTGTGTGTGTGTGTGTGTGTGTGTGTGTGTGTGTGTGTGTGTGTGTGTGTGTGTGTTGTAGTTGGTGCTCCGTTCGGCAGTGTGATGTATGACTTTGTGGGGAAGAGCGCTCCCTTCCTCATCCTCGCCTTCTTGGCCTTGTTTGACGGAGGTAAGCATCAACTGATCTCAGGTTTAATTATCATGCAGAGAGATGTGTCACATTGCAACCTGAGAAAAAAAAGCTGTGACATTCTTCATGAGTTGGACCTCTGTCATGTCCTTCTAAACATCCAAGTCTTTCATTCTCTTCCATGTGTTCCTACAGTCATTATAAGATAAGATTATAAGTTTATTACATGATGAGCTCATGGAAGTAAACACTCGGGTTGTTGGTCAAGTAGTTCTCTAGTGCAGGGGTCTTCAACGTTTTCAGCCCAAGGACCCCTTGGGCTGAGAGAGAGATGAAGCAGGTGAGAGAGAGATGAAGCAGAGAATATTAATTGTGATGCAGATTCAACTTTTTCATAGACTTGTGTAGCGTTGTATTCACGTTAATGTTCATGAAGGCGTTGTTGTGAGCTTGTAGATCGGCTATTTTTGGCTAATGTTCCCCTCAGAAAAGTGATGCTATAGGGTTCAAGTGGTTCATGTAAACAAAGAAAAATCCTATCACACACAAGATTAGGCGGACCCCCTGCAGTAACTCTGAGGACCCCCTAGGGGTCCCAGACCCCCTGTTGAAGACCCCTGCTCTAGTGAAAGCAGAGAGCAGAGCTATATGGAGAAGCAGCATTTCGTTTCTATGCACCACATATCTTGAAGCCACTCTTACTTATTTTAAATTACAGCTAAAAAAAAATCTGCCTTTCATTTTCCACTTTATTTTATTCTTTATTTCTTGTTTTATTTTTGTATCTTTTGTTATTATTGTATTCTAATGTCCTGTGTCTCAGACTTTCTCTTTGCTTAATGTTTTGTGCACATTGAATTGTTGAAATGTGCTATACGCTATACGCTTGTGTCACCGGACCAAGCTGTACTCAAAACCATAAATACCAGGCCTGTGCCATCGTGGCATCTTGACTCCAACCAAAGGTGAACAACATAATATCACTACATCAATAAGGAATAATTCTACGGTAATTCTCCCACACTTGTCAACTAATTTGGCCAAGCTTTAAAAATCTTTTCTCATTTGATTAGCGCAAAGTTAGAAAGGATAAGAAAGAAAATCTCAGTTTATACACAAAGAGCAGTACTTAACGCAGAAAGTGCCCGTCTCTCTACCTGTATCTACCTGCCGTCCTGCCTGCTCACCTATCTGTCTTGTCTGTCTCAGCATTACAGATGTGTATCCTGCAGCCATCTAAGATTTCTCCTGGGGTGAGTGCAGATTCTATGACTTCACAATGAATAGATGATGTCACGCTATGCGCGTGACATCATCGTACCCGGAAGTTATGCGGGAACGCCTACTGAGTGGCAACAAACAACTTTCTGGCCTTGACAGACCATACATCCGAACAGAAAAGTCCTACCTGACTGTATTAAACAGCGTTAAACTCCCCAACATGGCAGCTTTACGGAAAGCTTGAATTATCTTCTTTCTATCTGCAAAGTTTGGGTTTAATAAAAATCCACCGTAGACATTTTATGAGCTACTTTCTCTCAATAAATTCTGTGCAGGCGATTATTTAGTGTATAAGTGTATAAGTGTCGTAGTATAAGTGTCAGAGTTTGGAAGCGCTCGTTTTCAATAACGCAACGTCCTGCTGCCTCCTGCACTATGAGCAATTTAGAAACAGGTGGTAAGCAGGACCATTGAGCGATTTCTAACAAGCGCTTCCAAACTCCAATGCTGCTCAATGTTTTGCCACTCTGTCTAGATGAGGGGGGTGTGTCCCGGTGGAAAAGTGACGCATGTGCATACTCTCTATAGACAGAAAAATTGGTTTAACACTTGTTTAACTCAGAAACATGTGTATGTGTGTATGTGTGTTTCAGAGTGTGGAGGGGACTCCCTTGTTGACTCTGATGAAGGACCCTTACATTCTGATCAGTGCAGGTGAGCACACACTGCTCAACTATCAGCCTATGGATGTTCTACATTGTAAACCTGTTTTATATATGGATGCTCTATAATACATAGTTAGATATGGATGCTCTCTAGATTGAAAATCTTTTTATTCAGTACATTGATCTTCTAGATTGTAAATCTTTTTATATAAATTAGATGCTCTAGAATCTAAGTGTGTCCTATCTATCTAGTGTCAGTGGTGGAAAGTAACTTTTAAAGTTTTATTCAATCACTGTACTGAAGTACCAATTTTCTATACTTTTATGCTTCTACTCCACTACATCTCAGAGGCAAATATTGTTCTCTACTCCACAAAAAAAGAACATTTGCAAAACATGCATTAACCACTTCAGCCATGGCTATTTGAAAACAGCCGATCTACAAACGCCACGCGTTGTGAGCTTGTAGATCTGCTATTTTCAAAGGATTTTTGTACATTTGGAAGCTTGTGAAATGGGATATTGTGCATAATGAGTACTTTTACTTGTAGTACTCAAGTACATTTTGACACCAATACTTTTGTACTTTTATTCAAGTAAATGTTTAATACCGGACTTTTACTTGTATTTCTACATGGTGGTATTGATACTTTTACGCAAGTAAAAACTGTGAGTACTTTTTCCACCACTGTATAGAGTCTAGGTAGTAATAAATCAATTTAGATCATTTATGAATGTTGTAGATTGTAAATCTGTTTTATATGGACATAGATTGTAAATCTGTTCATATATGGCTAATCTGTTTATGTATGGTTGCATAATTCTGTGTATACTGTAGCCTATATAGGTTGTAAACCTATTTGCTATATATGTTCTATAGGCTCGTTGTGTTTTGCCAACATGGGCGTGGCAATGCTAGAGCCTACCCTACCTATATGGATGATGCAGACCATGTGCTCCCCTAAATGGCAACTCGGTACGTTACCCTGGGATCTTTTAATTCCCACTGATCCGCTATACCATAATAATAGTATTTATTGTCCCCTCAGGGATGTTCTTCTTCACAGTCTGTTCCAACAGTAAAAAACAGTAAACGCATGACCATATGGCGCAAAACATCATAGGAGCACACAACAACAACATAACACCAAGACGATACATGAAGTCCCCAGTGTATACACAGAAACATCCAGTGGTGTAAAGTAACTAAGTACATGTACTCAAGTACTGTGCTTAAGTTTGACGTATTTTTACTTCACTGGAGTATTATTATTATTATTTTTACTTTTGCTTCTACTCCACTACATCTCAGAGGCTTTTACTCTTCTTCTTCTTCTTCTTCTTTTTATTTAACGGCGGTGAGGCTTTTACTCGACTACAATTATTTTAAAACTTTAGTTACTAGTTACTTTGTAGATTTTGATTATTATTACAAAACCACTTCATATACATTATATATATATATATACATTTCTGAAGTGACGATGTAGGGGATGATCAGTGTCTTTTGCTCCATATGGCTCCAGG
This sequence comes from Gymnoscopelus braueri, assembly GCF_963280865.1. NCBI lineage: Eukaryota > Metazoa > Chordata > Actinopteri > Myctophiformes > Myctophidae > Gymnoscopelus > Gymnoscopelus braueri. The sequence continues at coordinate 11,581,126 of NC_137608.1, read as the reverse complement.
TGGAGCATGTGTGATTATAATATATGAATATAATATATATTATAATAGTTTTGGATGTTTCATTTCAGTTTAGTTTTAGTTTTAGATTCTTTTTTCTAAATCTCGTTTTTATACTTTTGGCCCTTTTCAATCCTGCACCAAATAAACAAATAAGTCAGGTGCAGGATTGAAAAGGGCCAGAGTATGTATTGTGAAATAAGAACTCAAGAAAAGATAGCATTTAAAAAATATAATATCAGTTATTAAGCTTATAAATAAATTGGCAAAAACGAAAATTAAGGGCATTTTGTCTATCATTTCAGTTAGTTTTAGTTAGTTTTGTAAACACACAATACAGTTTCAGTTAGTTATCGTTTTTTTGCGTGTTGCAGGTATAGCGTTCCTACCAGCCAGCGTGTCCTATTTGATAGGAACCAACATCTTTGGAGTTCTGGCAAACAAGATGGGCAGGTCAGTCAGAGTGTGTGCTCGTGCTCGTGCGTGTGCGTGTGTGATGAGTGTGTGTGTGACCGAGAGAAGCAGTGTGTTTATTGTGTTGTGTTGTCTCTCCAGGTGGCTGTGCTCCATGCTGGGAATGTTTATCGTTGGCGTCAGTTTACTGTGTGTAAGTTTAATTTAACACCGTCCATCCATAATTTACCTCCATCTATACGCCTATCCTTCCATCGGTCTACTATACCTCTGTCTACATGTCTATCTATACTTCCCTACAGTGGTGGAAAGTACATTTACTCAAGTACTGTACTTAAGTATAAGTTTGAGGTATTTCTTACTTTACTTGAGTATATATTGTTTTTTACACTTTTACTTCTACTCCACTACATCTCAGAGGCAAATATTGTACTTTTTACTTATTGGACAGCTTTAGTTAGTAGTTACTTTGCAGAAGACAAAACATACATTAACCAACTAAGCCCTATTTTGTACTTCAGCTATTAGAAAATAGCAGATCTACAAGCTCACACGTCACTTTGTTGTAGATCCTGTAGATCTGCTATTTTGAAACCTGAAATGGGACTTTGCATAATGAGTACTTTTACTTTTGGTACTTCAAGTACAATTTTCTGCCAATACTTTTGTACTTTTACTCAGTCAAGTCAAATGTGAATACAGAGCTTTTACTTAAGTATTTACACATTGTGGTATTGATACTTGTACTTAAGTGAAAAATGGCAGTGCTTCTTCTACTCCTCCTTCTGTCTCCTTCCTACTCAGTTTTTTGCTGTAAAGTTATTTCCTGTGTGGGGTGATGATATTTCGGTAGAGTATGATGTTGGTGAAAGTGTGCTGAATTTTAGTGTTATCACCTTGGTCCGTGAGAAACACTATTTTGTTAAGCGTGTGTGTGTGTGTGTGTGTGTGTGTGTGTGTGTGTGTGTGTGTGTGTGTGTGTGTGTGTGTGTGTGTGTGTGTGTGTGTGTGTGTGTGTGTGTGTGTGTGTGTGTGTGTGTGTGTGTGTGACAATAAACTTGAACCTTTTCTTCTTCTCTTCCTTCTTTGACTCATCTTTTATTTCTTCCCTTCCTCTCTATTTTATTCTGGTTCTTTCATTTCCTCCTTCCGTGTTGTTTATTTTGATCTAGGATGTGATCCTAATATTCCTTACTATTGATTTATTGTAATGTTGCTGATCCAGGGATCTGATTATTTTACTCCTTACAAGTTAATTCGTATATTCACAAACTCCTGATCCTGATCCTCTAAATACTGTTATCAAGATAGTTTTACAGAATTATAGATCATTGAACAACAAATCTGACTCCAAAGGTATTGGGTTTTGATTAATGGAGTAGTTCACCCAAAGGATTACTTATTTTCTATCCATTACACACCCCAAGAGGCTTTGAATTCATGGACATTTTTTTGTTTTTGACGCATTCGTAAGCCAATTTGATGACCGGTGGAAAGATGCTAATGTCTCCGGTAGGAGACTCAAAGGGCCTCCATTGAGTCTCCTACTGGAGAGTCCGCTGGTTATCAAATTATTGGCTTAGGAATGCGACAAAAACAAATCCATGAATTCAAGGCTTTTTGTGTTGTGTAATTGATAGAAAATAAGTCATTTTTGTGGTGAACTACTCCTTTAATTCTTCATGCCTTCATATTCACATTTTCTACCTTGATAACGTTTTTAGAATTGATAAACTCTACTGGAGTCTTTTAACCTGACAGTTCATGTTGCTGGACCTACACATAATCAAGGTCAAGGTTCTCGACCTTGTAGTGCTATGCATGGTCTGAGTCTTCAGAACCTTTAAGTGTTCAATAAAGGTATCTCTGAATACTCTAGTGTCGTCTTTGAACCGTAGCCCTTGCTTCTCCTACTCTCCCCATCTCCTCTCATCAGTGTCGGCCGATTTGCTAAACAGATTTAATGACCTCGTAGGCGCTGTAGCCCCCGTAAAAAAACAAGGACAAACATCTGTGATCAATTATCATGATTATCTGAGAGTTTCATACTCACATTTGCTGCCCTGATAACGTTCTTTTTCTCAATAATTTATAAACCTTCTTCTACAACCTGACAGTTCAGACTAGACCTGCAATTATAATGTAAAGAGGGAACAGAGAAAGGCGGAAAGGAAATGGCAAGCTTGTAAAGTAAACAAATAAAGATTCCCAGGATCAAATTAAAATCCCACCTGCATGTGATGTCTCATTCATCTATTATCTATCTTTATTGCACAGCTTGGTTGAATGCTTGATTCTGATTGGTCAATCATCGGTCATTGATGAGGCTGCAATTCGAAAATGGCCCCTGTCTAAGTCTTAACCTAACCCCCCCTACCCCCCCCCTCTTTCATTTTCCTCTTTTGTATATATTTTTTTCTCTCTTCATACCAGTAACCTGAAAGCTGATTGTATGACATTCTGTATAGTAGTGTGTATATCTGTCTGTCTCTTATATGTCATCATGATTTGTGTGCATGGGGTTCTCATCTTAAACAAGCTGCGTGCTTAATGAGATTTCCAGTTTAGTAGACCTTGCATTGTGAATTTGTACTTCAATGTACTGTTATGTACTGTCATGTACTGTTCTCATGTCTTACTAAATAAAGTACATCAATCAATCAATTATTTCTTGATAATGACCGATGAGCTCTAAAACAGAGAGCTCAGAGGCTAATCAAAGACTCAGAGCACCTCATGTCAACCTGCGCTGCTTGGTTTTATGCTGTAATCCAACATGACAGCCATGTAAAAAACTAACAATGTCATTTACAACTAAACTTTGCTCTCAAGAATGTTTTTGAAAACATTTGAAGTGAGAAATAGACGATGCAAAAAACGAAAAGTGATTCTATTTCCACTACACTTCCTTGTTTATCGTTTTATAATTTATTTATTTATTAAGTAGCCGTGTAATAAGCGGGATAATGTATGGGGAGGTCGTCATTATTGAGTCTGAGTCTGATGTCATGACGACACGGTTTGTTTGGGTCTGATGTCATGCTGTCACAGACAGTGAGCATGACACACTCCATATTTGGAGTCTCTAGAGTTTGGAGAACTCTATATATGTTTTGTCTGAGTTATAGTGAGGGACGGTGGTCTGTCGGCCGGCGGGCCAGCCCGCCAAAACATTAGGCAATTTTAATAATACTAGAATAGAGGTTCGAGTCGCTACGCGGGCCTCACACCTATGTCGCACCGCCGATCCGATTGATATGCCCATGTATGGAGATCTCTGTATCTGTCAGTTCTTGTCCCTTTTATGTCCATATATGGATATCACAGATGTCATCAGTATATGCCTATATATGGGCATGCTCCCATTGGCTGCATTGGGAACTCCTTAAATGGTGACATGAGTGTGACGTCAGAGGTGCGCCCGCCGGCCGGCTGGCCAGCCCACGCCACCAGCATGGCCACCGGCCAAGCCAATTTTAATTTATAACATAGGATAGTATTATGTTTATCATTTTCTTTTTATTTGATTTCTGTGGCTAGCAGGATAGCTGCTGATGATTATATGATGTCTAGGCCATGGGGTGTTACTTCTTTATTGTAACAAAGTGACATACTCTGTGTCGGATCTCTGGATTTGGATGGATTGCCAAGCAAGGCTCCCCCTTGGCAATCCAAATTTATAGCTATGCAGCTATAGCAATTTGTCACTCTTTTGTAGTGTAAGATGATGATGTATAAGTCTACATGGTCTTCATCCAGCGCTGTAGATCCTCTATGTTGTCCTCTATCTCGCGCTTCGCTTTGGCAGGTGTGGCGGGTAAGGAGGTGGAAGGCACATTGGGAAGCAGGGCGTTCTCCTTCCCACCGATCTCCTGCGGGCTCTTGTCCAACTCTTCCTTTTCCAGCTTACCCAACTCGGCCAGCAGATCATCCTCGTCGAATTCCTCTCTGAAGCCTTCGAATTTCGAGATGGCGCCGGAGATTTCCTGAGCCAATTCCTGTTGCTCGCTTATGTCCTGTATGAGGTCGTCGACCTGGTCAATGTCCATGTCTTCATGGACGGATTTCATAGCCTTGGCAGCAAAGCTCATGTTCTTGAGCACCTCGGTGTTGGTGTGCACGTTCTCCAGTGCCTCTCTCTGGAACTCGATGGTGGACAGCGTTCCATCGATCTGGCTCAGCTGCTTCTCATACTTTTTCTTTCTCTTCAGGGCCGGCAGAGCCAGTTGTCTGTTTTTTGTGCCATACTTCTTAGCGGTGAGAAGTTCATCGGCGATCTTTCCCTCTAGAAATTCTTGTTTCTTGGTTAGCATCTTCTCTGTCTCCCGGAGTTTCTGGAGTGCCTCTTGTGGACCTGCAGGACTAGGTGCCTTTGTTACTCCTTTTCCTCTTTTTCCTCCTCCACCGAACATCCTAGCGATCAAAGACATTTCTGAGAAATGTTGGTTATCAAAGAGTTTGACGATCTGTTGAGTGTATGCTGGCGAGCGGTCGGTTATATAGTCCGTCACTGATGATGTCACGCTCTGTCATCACTATGCCCATATATGGTGGTATGGTACGAGCTGTACACAAATATGGAGTCCATCATGTCAGAAAAGCAGAAGTGGTAACCTTGACAACCAGGACTCACTCGAACATATTGAGTAACCATGACGACCCACTGTCAACAAATCAGTTTTCCTTGATGATGACGTGCTCTGACATCATTCTGTGACGTCACATCACACACACACACGCACGCACGCACGCACGCACGCACGAACGCACGCACTAAAATGACCGCTCTACAATTTGAGTAAAAGTACTTTAAGTACTTAAAAGTAACTTAAGTGACTAAAACGTAACTACAGTGGGTAAAAAGTAATCCAAGGGAGTACAAATATTTATGAGCAAACAAATTGAGTAAAAATACTTAAAATAGTTAACATGAGTAAAAATACTTGAAAGTTGTTAAAATGAGTAAAAATACTTAAAAGTTGTTAAAATTCGTAAAAATACTTTAAAGTTGTTGAAATTTTATAAAAAATACTTTAAAGTACTTAAATTCTGTAAAAAATACTATGTTGTTAAAATGAGTCAAAAGTTCTTAAAAGTATATAAAGTCAGTAAAAATACCTTACAGTAATTCTTTTTTAAATACTTAAAAGTAATAACAGTCGGAGCAGCCTTGAAATGAATCGACAGGGATTTAACATTGTTCTTCATATATAGCTTAATGAAATTAACTCATCGAAGGCACCGCTCACTTCACACTGGGTGTGATTTTTATGCCCATATATGGAGCTGAGGTTGGATTGGCAACCAATACTTTTGTACTTTTACTCAAGTCAATTTAGAATTCCGGACTTTTACTTGTAATAGAGTATTTCTATATTGCAGTATTGATACTTTTACTTAAGTAAAACATTTGAGTACTTTTTCCACCACTGGGTACAACCTGAGTCATCCAGGAGAAATGCATGGACTCAAGTGTAGCTCAGCTGCCTTTATTGCTGTGAGAAGGGACATTAATTGCATTTGTGCGTGTGTGTATCTTCGGTTGTCCAAAAATATCGATAAATATATGGGCATATTGATGACATCAGGGAGCAGTTACAGAGATCTCCATATATGGGCATATCAGCATGCCCATACAGTATATGGGCATATACTGATGACATCAGGGATCTGCATATATGGGTATAAAGGGACAAAGACTGACGGATAGAGATATCTCCATATATGGGCATATCAGCCGGATCGGTGGTGCAACGTAGGTGTGAGGGCCGCGTAACGGCCCGAACCTCTAGTATCCATAAATCCCCATAATATGAAGATCCCTGATTTCATCAAGTAGAAAAAAAAGCCCCCCCATACCGCCATAACCTACCCACCCCCCACCCCCCACCAAAACCTCACCCCACCCCCCCTACCCCCATACCGCCATAAACTCATCCCACCCCCACCCCATGCCACTCACCCACTACACTCTGCCAACCCTCACCCCACCGCTATACCGCCATAACCTCCCCACCCAATGGCACAAACACACCCCACACCACCTCCCCCAACCCCATGCCGCCATTACCTCATTTTAACGTTCTTTTATTGTTTCTCGCTAAATATTTCCTTTGTTTTTATCTTTGATATGTAAAGCACTTTGTAAATCTGTTACTGTTTAGATTTTTGTTTGCTACATATTGCTCATCTAGGATCTGAAGGTTGTTGCAAGTCTCTATATGACATCGTCATCTAAAAGAGTAAACAAATAATATGTGTGTGTGTGTGTGTGTGTGTGTGTGTGTGTGTGTGTGTGTGTGTGTGTGTGTGTGTGTGTGTGTGTGTGTGTGTGTGTGTGTGTGTGTGTGTGTGTGTGTGTGTGTGTGTGTGTGTGTGTGTGTGTGTCTGTGTGTGCAGGTTCCACTAGCCTCCAGTATTTATGGATTGATTGTGCCAAATGCCGGCCTGGGCTTTGCCATCGGTAAGAACAGTTTTTCACTGCATGTTCACCAGTGTTAATTTTGTCGGTTAAAACTATGACAAAAAATGTTCGTCGACTGATGAAAACAAAATCAAAGCTAAGCTATGATGACTATGACTAAATATATTGGCAATTTTGTCCAAAAGAAAATAGACTAGTGCACAAATCATTTTATGCTTGGTTGCGCACGGGTGATATTTTAGTGATTTCAGATCACTAAAATATGACTATAACTAAATGGAATTTTATTCAAAAGATGACTAAAACTAAATAAAGATTTGCTGTCAAAATTAACATGGATGTTCACTGGTTCAAATCCAGAAATGTAACATGAGACCTAGCACCCCTATTCTAGGATGAACATTCACCAAAAAAAATGGCAGACTTACAAGCTCACAATGCATCACAATATGATGAGCTTGTACTGTACATCGTCTATTTTCAGCGATGTTTAGTGTAGAGCGAAAACAGGAGGGGGCCTAATACATAGCCCTTGGGAATCTGGTCAACTAAGTATAGGGTTTAAGGGATTAATCATCATCTGATCCGTTGAATTCAAAAACACTCGCCCCAAAACACGATCGCCCCGGGTCAAATTCGGGGACCTCGGAACGGTCGCCACCAGTTATTCCTAAACCTAACCTTTTTTCTAAACCTAACCTCAGTGAAACTATGCCTAAACCTAACCTTATTCCTAAACTTACCCTCAGTAAAACTATGCCTAACCCTAAACGTATTCCTAATCTCAACCTCTCGACCAAAGAGAGTGGTCCGCGAGAAAAGATGGGAGCGAGGGTGTTTTGGGGGCGAGCGTTCCGGTTACCGAAGCGACCACTAAAAGTACTAGGCAGCTCCCAGGTATGAGTGTGTTTAACTGTGTGTGTGTGTGTGTGTGTGTGTGTGTGTGTGTGTGTGTGTGTGTGTGTGTGTGTGTGTGTGTGTGTGTGTGTGTGTGTGTGTGTGTGTGTGTGCGCGCGCGCGCGCGCGTGTGCGTGTGCATGTGCGTGTGTGTATTAGGTATGGTAGATTCTTCCATGATGGCCATCATGGGTTATCTTGTGGACATCCGCCATGCGTCTGTGTACGGCAGTGTGTACGCTATAGCTGATGTAGCACTGTGTCTGGGCTTTGCTGTCGGTAAGTCACGCACGCACGCACACACACACACACACATGCACACACACACACACACACACACACAC
>NC_137608.1:11558050-11570550 GCF_963280865.1 Gymnoscopelus braueri | reverse complement strand
CGCGCTGTTCATTACACCCAAACTCATCCTCTTGTTGACGACAGACCTCCGTTCTCATTAAAGCTCGTGGAGGGTCTGCCAGAATTTACATGCAATGTTAAGCACTTGAACCCTAGCGCCTCTATACCCGGGGCGACAAGCTCACAACGCGTCATAACGCGATCTTGTATTTCGGCTACTGTCGGCAAAGATATTTGGTGTAGAGGGAAAAAGGGAAGGGGCCTTGTATAGACCCCTGTGGGACTCCGGTCAATGAAGTATATAGGGTTTAAGTTGTTAAACACTGGTTAACTATTATCCTTGTTATATAGGGCAAAGTTCTCTGTTTTACTTGCAAGATGTAGCCTGCAGTGTAATCCTGCAGAATGTGATTCTGTAAGTAGTAAAATGCAAATGTGATTTATTGTGATGGTTTTCCTTTAATAAATGAACACTTGAAGAATTGTATGAGCATGTTACATTGTTTTACTCATGTAATGTTTAAGATAGCAAACAAACTCAACTCCAAATAATCGGCTCCAAAAATATGCTGAAATAATGAAAATACAATCTAAAAAACAAGCCTAAATAGTAATATTGCTCTACATGTTTTAGCTCAAAGCCTACGCACATAGAGCAACAATGAGAGCTTGTAGATCTGCTATTTTCACAATATTTATCTGGTGAACCGAGTCAAACGAGATTGAATGCCTCAACTCCTACATTCCAAGTCCGCTGTTTTTGGTCAAGCCACACTGTCGTACAACGGTGTATAAAATGAGGATCTTTAACTTCGGTTGAAGGGCCCTGCTCATCACAGTCACTTTGTGTTACACCAACCAATCAGGTTGAAGGAGAGGCCAGCAGAGTGGTCCTGCGTGTCCAACAACTACTGTAACCGATACCTGACTAAACGTCAAACTTGTAATTAAATCTTTTAAATTAAAATAAGAAGCTAATACCAATTGCGCATATGTCATTCCCATGTAAAACTATTTTGGGGGAAGAGTTTGTTTTGTTTTAGTCAGCGTCTTTACACCAAATGCATGACCTTTTAAAATCATGTGAGAACAAGCTGGAGCGCTGACACAGCGAGACCTTGAGGCGTGTGGCACGCCCGAGTAAGCCACTAGGTGAACGAGTGCCCACGCTGGGCAGCCAGTGGCCTATAGCACATCGACAAGCGTGGCGTCCGAGTTGACAAAGCCGAGGTGGACAAAATATCACGTGAACCAAAACGAGCACTCCTTCACATTGTCAATCACATTGGTGATTGGGCCGTGTTTTTTGTGATTTTGGCTTAGGAATGGCACACATGTCATACAACTCTTTATTTTGTCTATGTCACAAGACACAGAAAGTGAAAAGAACAAGACAACAACAAAAATAACTTACAGAGAAACAAAAGAGGTTATCATGGGACATTCAATATATCAATAACAAAAGATTTAAGGTACAGGAAAAGATTGCATATACAATCAGTCTTTGTCCATGTTTATGCAGCTTACAACCCAAACTCCACAACTTGGCCCTGAACATTCCAAATGTCCAACGTTCTGTGCCTGCCATCCTCATTCAATATCACCACCTGTATATTTCCTGTCTGTTTCTATTAAAGTCTGTGTTAAGCCTGAAGGCGGCTCTCTCATCTGCCCTGTTTGTCTGATGTGTGATAGTAGATTTACACACGACCAACACAGAGATTACTCGTAAAGCCGTGTGATCCAGGTTGAGTTTAATGGGATTATTGTTGATGCTCTTACGGTAAAGATGACATCGTTCTTACAGTTAAGAAGACATCAGAGGCAATACAAGGCAAGGCAAGCCTATTTGTGTAGAACATTTCAACAACAAGGCAAATCAAAGTGAAACACATTTTGAAAGAACATTTGAATACAACGGTTCATAGGTTTGGCGGGATTTGTAGTGCACCCCCCCCCATCCAGTTATTACACTGGCCCGGGGCACGGTTTGAAGAAAGAGAAAGGAAAGAGACAAGAGAAAAACATAGGACAAGACAAAGAAGACTAGACTAGGACAACAACAACCCAGTCACACAAGTAAAAAATGTGAGTACTTTTTCCACCACCGACACGCACACGCACGCACGCACGCACGCACGCACGCACGCACGCACGCACGCACGCACGCACGCACGCACGCACGCACGCACACACACACACACACACACACACACACACACACACACACACACACACACACACACACACACACACACACACACACACACACACACAAAACAACAAGTGAACCTAGGAGTACTCTACTGTGAAAAGATGGGTCTTAAGCATGTTTATAAATGTCCCAAGGGGTGGGGGATAAAAAATAGCTTTTAAAAAGTGAATAGAATAGAAATGTAATTACTGTGCAACACAAGATGCAATTCAATGCGAGGGTGTGGACTAACACCAACTCGGGAGTCGGGACGCCTGAATCGCCACCCTCCACTGCACAACACAAGAAATTTATAAAAAAGAACCAATAAAAAACAAAACATAAAAAGGCATCAGTAAACAGAACAGTCGTTGGCTTTGATTTAAAGAACCCGGTTTCTGGGACTTTGATATGTGGTGCATAAAATGAATGAATGAATGAATGATTGAATGAAAGTCAATCGAATACTAATGTGTCTGTGAGTGCTCTGGGTGTTCAAGTTAACAGGAAGGAAGTACAGTACTATCTGATGTTTAATTTCCTGTTTGGCCTCGATGACGGACTGGGGGGGGGGGGGGTGGAAGGACAGGTGGTGAAATGAAGAGAGGGGGTTGAAAGTGTGAATGGATGGAGGGATGGAAAGATAAATAATAGGCAGCTGTAGTTTATTCCTGCAGAACCAATGGGAGAGCAGGAAGGAGGTATAGAGAGAGGAGCCGATAACATTTTCTTTTCTTCTGGATTCTTTGGATCATGCCGCAACTCCCCTTATAGGCCCTGCCTATCTGTGCCTGACTACATTTTCTGCCATTCAGCATTTTATTCAAAACACTCCAAATCTCACACAAATCGGTATACACATTATCTCTGGAGTCATCTGATCAAGATGTATCAGTCACAAATGTAATATTTCATTCCCATTGGCTAGGATTTACTTAAAAAAATGTGCAGGGCCTGGGTAGCCAACCCGGATTGAAAGAAATGGAAGCGGGTGCTGGTCATCTTTCATGTTGGAAGAGAAGAGGGCTTGGGGAGGACAATCCACATGGCATTGTTTACACACACATTTGTCATCAAAGGATGACAGTGGAAATAAGCTTTTGAGATTTTTTTGTTGGTGTTTTAAAGTTTTGACAGATATGTACAAATACAAGTATTTACATGCATTTTTGTTAATAAATACTTCAATCAATCAATACAAAGATACTTGTGATGATAATAAAAGTATGTGTTATCAATCATATTGTCTTTTTATTTCATACTCAGGATTTTATATTGTGTTCATATCATCACTTAGACATTATGAACTTGGAAATCCCCCCCCCCCCCATTCATTGATTATATTTAATTAGTGTCATGTCTGCTCTTTCTTTTTTTTTCTCTTATTATATTTTCTGGTAATGCTGATGTCATTATTTCACCGATTCCCTTCATTTAACAACTAATCTCAGTGAGTAGTTGGTACATTAAGGGAATCGGTGTAAAATTTTGAGGCATTTTTGGTATTTCCAATTCTCAGTTATTTTACTTCTACTCCACTACATCAGAGGCAAATATTGTACTTTACTACACTACAATTATTTGAAAACTTTAGTTAGTTACTACGTGATTTTGATTATCATTATAAAACACACAACCACTTCAGCCCTATAAATAAATAGCAAATAAATAGCAGATCCACAAGCTCGCGATGCGACGCAAATGTGAGCTTGTAGATCGTCTACTTTCAAAAGATTTGTATAAATGTTATGCATTTGAAAAATGTCTTGTGAAATCAAATTAGACATTCTGCATAATGAGTACTTTCTATTTTTGGAACTATAAGTACATTTTAAAATGTTATACCAATACCTTTGTACTTTTACTAAAGTAAATTTGGAATTCCAGACCTTGACTTGTAACAGAGTATTTCTACATTGCAGTATTGATACTTTTACTTAAGTAAAACATGTGAGTACTTTTTCCACCACTGACTGGATGGTAGGAACTGTTAGTGGTGAACCATTATACTGTCGGACATATTTCGGTCCGGAACAACACATGGTCCGTCCCGCTAAGATGTCCGACTGTTGGCTGCGGCTGCACTTCTGAGTTCTGCTGTTTGTGAAGAAAACAACATCAAAGGTAAATAATAATAATAATAATAAACATGCTCGTTTTAATGTTGTGCTTTAAGCTGAACTATTAAGTTTACAGATATCCGTAAGAAGCTGGGAGATCATCACTAACCATTGTTAGCCATGCCCATGGTTCACATGACGCTCGTCTGTCACAAGCGTCATGGCGGAACATAAACCTGGTTTTGGCTTTTTCCTCCATTTACAACCGGTACATCTACATAAACGTTCAGATTTCAAATATAAAGTGCTGACCCCACGGCCATGGATGTAACACGTTGAAACGGGTGGGTCTAACTACCCGTATCTTCCGTTTTGTTCAATAAAAAGCATTTTAAGTCCGATCGGCGGACATTTTCTCATAGCGTTATAATGTATCAGATTGCAATACACCTCCCAACTGATAGGGTCGCGCTTTTGAAAGCATATGGAGAAAATTCGAAGAAAATGGCCACTGATCGAATTAAAATGCTTTTTATTGAAGAATACGGAAGAAACGGGTCCTTAGACCCACCCGTTTCAACTTGTTACATTTATGGCCGTGGGGTCAGCACTTTATATTTGAAATCTGAATGTTTATGTAGATGTACGGGTTGTAAATGGATTAAGTGCCAAAACCATTTCGAAGTTCCGCCATGACTGTCATGATATGGCAGTCATGTTTCAGGGCTATAACCATTGTATGCAGCAATGTGATTCAATGCAATCCACTGTTAATAAACAAATACATTATAACCTAATTGACTGGTTTATTGACAAATTATGTTTTAAAACCTCGTAGACCAGCTTATTACAAACTTTACGTACGTCCTTTTAGGAGGACCAAACTACAATCCTAAAATCCTCAGTGTTGATCATTATAATAAGTAACAAGTTCCCAGGACTGTTTTTGTGTTATCCTTTTAGCCTTAATGTCTTACTGTACCACGTGCTGTTTACATTTATGACTAATAAAGTATTCAATCAATCAGCTCTGGTCCATAGTGTAACTCATCTCTCTGTGTCTGTCTCCATCTCTCCGTCGCTCTGTCTTTCTCCATCTCTCCGTCTCTGTCTCTCTCCATCTCTCCGTCTCTCTCTGTCTGTCTCCATCTCTCCGACTCTCTCTCTCTCTGTCTCTCTCTCTGTCCCTGTCTCTCTCTCTCTCCAGCCTCTGAATGGACCTGTCATCTCTCCTCTCCTCCCTCCCCTCTGATTCCCCTGACGGTCCACATCGTGGTCTTCCAATCACAGAGGTCCTCGCCCTTCTCCAGGAGAGGCTGCTGATTGGTGCAGCAGAGAAGAACCCCTCCCACCCCGACGCCGCCATCGGCCTCGTGGAGCAGCTGTTCAGAACGGGTGATCCTCATTGGCTGTTCACTCTCGATTCCACCAATCAAGGTGATGGTACGCCTTTCACAATTATTTCGTAATCGCCTGAACCCAATTATTTGAGAATAATCGCAATGGCTTTGTATAAGCATCATAATTGGCTTTGTATAATCATCATCGTTTCCATGTTGGAAAAATCTTAAATCATACATGTTCAAACATTTTCAAAAATAGCAGAAATAGCCGATCAACAAGCAACATTTTTTAATACATTTTGAAAGTATGAAATTATTCAATATAGGCCATAATGTATTATCTATTTTGATTATTGGTACTACTGATTAATTGTCAGTCATTTCTATGTACATATAAAGGTAGGGTAAGTACTATACTCATTGCTTTTGACAAGAGTGTCTGTTCAGTAACAGGAGTCTCCTTGTCTCTCCAGCTCAGAAAATGCCTTTTCAGGTCGTGATACCAATTTTGTCCAATCAGAATGGAGAACTCAGTCAGGATACAGATCAAACAAGTGAAATTGGAAGTGATGACACAAAGAAATGAGCTGAGAAAATTGGAACTGGAACACTATAAAAATGAAGCTGATAAACGGGTACTCTCTCCTGATTGGCTGAAATTTTGTCCTCTACCCCTGAAAATGAATTTTCTGTGTATTAAAGAGCTTTAGAGACGTGGAGACTCCTGTTACTGAACACACGCTCTATAGCAATGATTACTATCACAATATAGAGCTTTAACCTTTTAACCAAAAATGTTTTGTTCAAACCAAAAACATGTCACCTACCTTACCTTTAATCGTCCACTAAAATGTCATGCTTGTTGGCCTACTAGGTGAGGGACTACTAGGTGAGGGCCAGCAGCAGCAGCAGAGAGCCTACGTAGGTCTGGTCCAAAGTGTGACAGCCCGCGCCGCTCTGCCTCTCTGTGAGACGGACAGCGGCTCTCTGCCCGCCGGCTGCTACGAGCCCGTCCCTAGCAGGGCTCTGGCCGTCTGCTCCGCACTGACTGCCCTGCTGGACGCCCTGGGAGGGTGGCTGCCTTCCCTGGAGACGGGTGAAGGAGAAGGCGTCTCGTTACTCCATGCCGTGGCCCCGCTCTGCTGCGTGTTCGCTGTCACCCACTTCCAGGTAAAGTCACAGCAGCGGTCTGTGTGCCATTCATTCACTCAGTGTAACTCAAGTGGTTCCCAAACAGTGGTGTAAAGTAACTAGGTGCATTTACTCAAGTACTGTACTTAAGTAAACTTTTGAGGTACTTTTACGTTACTGGAGTGTTTCCAATTGTCTACTATTACTTCTACTCCACTACATCTCAGAGGCAAATATTGTACTTTTACTCCACTACAATTATTTTAAAACTTTAGTTACTTTGCAGATATAAATGATTACGTTAAAAAACATACATTAACTACTTTATCCCTATTCTGTACATAGGCTATTTGAAAATAGCAGATCTACAAGCTCACAACGCGTCGCGATGCGACATGTTGTGAGCTTGTAGATCGGCTATTTTCAAACATTTTAGTACTTTTACTTGTGGTACTTTAAGTATATTTTAATACCAATACAATACTTTTGTACTTTTACTCAAGTAACATTTTGAATTCCGGACTTTTACTTGTAACAGAGTACTTCTACATTGCAGTATTGATACTTTTACTTAATAAAACATTTGAGTACTTTTTCCACCACTGGTCCCAAACTAGTGAAAATAGCAGATCTACAAGCTCACAACGCACAACAAAAAAATAAGAGGATTTTTACTGGCGACCCATAAAAAATGGTCTATGACCCAAAAATGGGTCCCATGTCTGACCCACTGTTTTGGGAAATACTGGTGTAACAGATATAATGAAAATACAATGACAAGAAAATCCTCCACAGTGAATTATGATAAAAGATCCCTCTCAAACACATGCTGTACACATTATCACTTCCTCCCTACTTCCAGGTGCAGCCGTGGTCCAGCCCCGTCTCCAGAGAGGCGGCCTCCAAGCTGATGGGGGCGCTGCTCAGAGCCGGGGGATGGCGGGACGCCCCCCATCTCCTCGTAGGGGAGAGAGAGAGCGGAGGAATCGTAGGAGGAATCCTGGATGTTCTCCAACCGGAACTGACCAAGTAAGTTTATTGATGAATGGTTCAGTAATGCATGGGTCAGGGTTTTTTTTTTAGTACCCGTCCGCCACTCACCCGACCCCATTATGAGAACTAATCTGCACCAGCCAACCCACAAAAATATGGGTTGGCTATTCAAAAATAGCAGATGTACAAGCTTGTACGAGCTTGTACATCTGCTATTTTTGAACATTTAAAAGAAATCTTAAAAGAAAGATTTTTGATTTTTTTAAACACAAATCTTCTCTTCTGGGGGTCCCCTGGCACAAAACATTTTCAGATGGGGGTCCGTGACCTAATGCATATCATTTTGGGGGGTCTTTGGCACGAAAAACGTTGAGAACTACCGATTTAGAAAGCATTTGTAGAATCGGTCTCAGGTCTTAATGGGTTAAAGTAGCACAAGTCTAGCCTGGTAAACCCTCCCTCCGGAAATCTCATTTCCATTTGATTCCAGGAGTGAGTCTGGCATGATCGCCCATTCTGCAATATTGGCTGTGGGCTGGAGTTGGGAGGGAGTAATACCGTTGACTGACAACCCCTTCAGCCAATGATCGTTGTTCCCCTACTCTACTGGAAGCGCCATGAAGGACGGCCGCATTCGTACGCGCTCCGTAACATCGCAACGTTTTTCCATCTTTTTAGTATTTTTTAGCCTTCTCCTTTTTCCCTACACCATCGCGTGTCTAAGGAGTTATGACAGACAAGCACTTATGGACATCAGCACAGCGATTACACACAGAATTCCGGACTTTTTTGCCGAAAACCTTCCACTCGGCTGGGAGGGGGGAGGGGTTCCCTTTGTTCCGGCTGGAACAAAAAGTTACCCGAGGCGACGGAAAAGACCGTGGCGACGAGGGACAAGAGCAGGTCTCCTCGTAAGGACAACAAAACGTGGATATAAACCTGCACTGCCTTCAATCCTGCTAGCGAACGTTAGATCTCTGTGTGAATCAAGAACAGTGACCACTATGGACGACTTACTGGCGCGCGTTAAATACAACGCCGAGACGAGGAGCACTTGTATTGTTGTGCTAACAGAGACGTGGCTAACGGAGTTAGCATCTGATTCTTCCATCACTCCTCCTGGCTTCACCGCGTATAGGAAGGACAGAGACCCTGTACTGAGCGGTAAGCAACGTGGGGGGGGAGTTTGTGCCTTGATCAACAACAACTGGTGCAAAGATGTTAAAATCCTAGATAGTCACTGCTCACCAGACCTTGAACTTTTAATCATAGCCTGCCGTCCTTTCTACCTACCACGCGACTTCAGCATTGTGATTGTAGCCGTTGTTTACATTCATCCTGGAGCTAATAAGGACACAGCTATGAGGGAATTACACCAGGCGATCAGTGCACAAGAAAATCGCCACCCGGACTGCGCAGTCATCTGCCTAGGCGACTTCAACCGGACAGACTTAAAAAAGGTCTTTCCCAAATTCCACCAGCATGTCGCCTGCAGTACCCGTGGTGACAATATTCTTGACCACTGCTACACGCCCTTCAAGGATGGATACAAACGCCCACCGCTAGGAAGCTCTGACCACGACGCCATCCAGCTGCTACCTGCCTACAAACAGAGGCTAAAAAGGGAGCCGGTCGTTGAGAAGGAAATCCGAATCTGGTCTGAGGACACAGACGCTATGCTACAATCCTGCTTCTACCAGACTGACTGGGGGATGTGTAAGAACGCCGCTGGGAATAACATCAACGAACTCTCAGACTCAGTCACTGGCTTTATCAGTAAGTGCATAGATGACATAGTCCCAAAAAAGACAGTTCGGATCTATCCCAATCAGAAACCATGGATGGACAGCGGAGTACGTGCACATCTGCATGAACGGGATGCTGGTTTCAAATCTGGCGACGTGGAAACGCGCAACACGACGCGCGCGGCCCTAAACAGCGCCATCAGGAAGGCGAAAAAGGCCTACACAAAAAAGATGCAAGACAAACTCAGCAATGGCGACATCAGGAGCACATGGCAGGCGGTACACACCTTGACAGACTGCAAAACAAGAACCAGAAGCGAGGTGAACCCGCCTGCCTGCCTCCCCAACGAACTGAACACTTTCTACGGCCGGTTTGAGATCAGCTCCAACCGCGGCAGCCAAGCGGGGCCATCAGCAGCACCAGCAGAGGTGAACCCTCTAACCATCTCGGAGAGAGAAGTGCGTACAGCCTTCACACGGGTCAACATCCACAAGGCAGCCGGACCTGATGGGATTCCAGGCCGGGTCCTTAAGACATGTGCAGACCAGCTGGCGGGTGTCTTCGCTGACATCTTTAACCTCTCCCTCTCCCTGGCTGTGGTCCCTGCAGGGTTCAAAATGTCAACCATTGTGCCCATTCCCAAAAAGGCCAAAGTGACATGCCTGAACGACTGGAGACCTGTTGCTCTCACCCCGATCGTCAGCAAGTGTTTCGAGAAACTGGTGAGGGAATACATCAGCTCCACGCTACCTGCCTCGCTGGATCCGTGGCAGTATGCATACCGCAAAAACAGATCCACCGACGACGCTATTGCCATGGCTCTCCACACCGTCCTCTCGCACATGGACAACAAGCTGCTGAAGGACAAATATGTACGTATGCTGTTCGTGGACTACAGCTCAGCATTCAACACCATTGTCCCAGCAATACTTGACAAAAAGCTCAGAGACCTAGGGCTACACCCAAGCATGTGCGACTGGATACAGGACTTCTTGTCCAACCGACATCAGGTGGTGAGAATGGGCAGCATCACATCCGACCCCCTGACCCTCAACACCGGAGCACCCCAGGGATGCGTGCTGAGCCCTCTCCTCTACTCCCTGTACACGTATGACTGCATAGCCACACATGTCTCCAACACCATCATAAAGTACGCGGACGACACGACAGTGATAGGCCGAATCGTCAACAACGACGAGTCTGACTACAGAGAGGAGATCAAATCACTAGCACGCTGGTGCCGAGAGAACAACCTCTCTCTTAACGTCGACAAGACCAAAGAACTGATCGTGGACTTCAGGAGGCCGCGGAGAGACCATGCGCCCATCCTCATCGACGGTGCTGCAGTGGAAAGGGTCAGCGAGTTCAAGTTCCTCGGAGTACACATCGAGGAGGACCTCAAATGGGAGACGCACTCCACACACGTGAGGAAAAAGGCTCAGCAGCGACTGTACTGGCTCCGCCGCCTGAAGAAGCTCGGAGTAGGACGTCGCATCCTCAGGCTGTACTACAACAGTTCTGTCGAAGGCATCCTAACAGGCTGTGTCACGGCCTGGTACGGGAACTGCACTGCCCGAGAAAAGATCAGCCTACAACGAGTAGTGCGATCGGCAGAGCGGATAATGGGAATCGAGCTCCCAGCGCTCCAGGATCTGTACAAAAAGCGGTGCGTGGTCAAAGCCAAGCGCATCATCAAGGACAAGCACCACCCAAGTCACAGACTGTTCAACCCCCTACAACGACCGCGACCGGGCAAGGGGCTCTACCGCAGTATCAAGAGTTCCACCACCAGGTATTGGTGTAGTTTCAATCCGGCTGCTGTCAGAATGCTGAATGGGGCATAAGCCTGAATGAGGCATAGGCCTTGTTCAGCAGCCTGACAACAGGCAGCGCAGACTTTTTCTGGCTCTTCCTGAACACACCTGTGGATTATACCAGGGACAATGACTTGGACTTTAGCCCCCCCTCGGACACACCTGTGGACTACACCAGGTACAAATGACTTTTTGTTGCACTCCCTCATGGAGCTACCTGCGGATTATACTAGGGTCGGTCCACTCTAGGTGGACACGCACTGACCTTTTGCACCTTAATCCCTTGTATAACGCACTGACTTTTTTTGGTCTTTTTTATTGTGCTCCTTTTCCTCTAAGCACCTTAACGTCCATTGTCTATCATGCACAGTATAAGTATAACATGCACAGTATACAATACATTGCTGCTATGCTCAGGCACCTTAGTTTAGTTTTTTTTAGTTTTTATTATCTCAGGTAATTTGTAAATATGTAGATAACTTGTCTGGCCTTCTGTTGCTCTCTTGTTTTGATCTCCTTCCCACTTACCCCCCACCCTCTTCTTCTCCCCCCCCTCTTCTTTCTATGGAAACTAACGTTGCGATGGGAACGATGTACAAAAAAGAATTTCACCCACTGTTTTACCTTGTAAACCTGTGATGTGACAATAAAACTGATTCTGATTCTGATTCTGATTCCCCTTCAGCCAATTGCAGTGCATTTTTACCACCTCCAGAAATAATGTGACGCAACAGGACTTTTGAGATGGCCATGCCCAAAATAGGTTGCCTTATTCGGATACATGCGTGTCACTGCCCGCCCTGCCGGTTCTCTGAAATTTTATTTTTAAATAGGCTCTGTCATGATTCATTGACCACATATATGAAGTTAAACAACAACTAAATTCTATCCAAACGATATCTTAAAAGTAAATTCCGTGCCTCAAAAAAGAAGTTTGAGAGCGTTTTAAAACCGAAAGTAAGAAGTGGAAGACATCGCACAACAACAATGGCTGCCGTTCGTGTTTTGTCGGCTGCACTCAGGCTGCACTCGGGTCCATTCGGGCTCACTCGAACTCGCCACCTGATTGGCCAACTTTTGCTGTCAATCACAGAACGATGAGCGACGAAGCTGATAGGCTCGTTTTTTTGGTAATGCGCTAGAAACGCCCATACAAGCCTTCATGCCAGACTCACTCCTGGAATCAAATGGAAATGAGATTTCCGGTGGGAGGGTTTACCAGGCTAGCACAAGTCAGGACTGACCACCGGGGAGATCTT
>NC_137608.1:11518050-11555550 GCF_963280865.1 Gymnoscopelus braueri | reverse complement strand
AAATTTTCAGAGATTGTCAGTGAAAGGGCTGGGACTGTATGACATTTTGACCAAAATAATTTTTTTGTATTATCACCATATTACATACATAATGCCAGTACTAATAGACAAAATAATTGCCACGCTTTTATATACAGACATTTTGTTTTATTGAGTCTCATAGGATGAAGTAAAAATTCACTGCCTTTTGTAAGAAAGTATTAAGCACATAAACCCCTCTACATTAACTATTTGCGACACGTTGTAAGCTTGTAGATCTGCTATTTTCTGCAAAGGTTTTCCCCAGGATACGGATGCTGGGGCGGGGGGTTTAAGTCGTTAAATAAACCCCAGCATTCGTTGTTGCCTCAGGTTATCTAATGCAGCCATGACGGTTCCTTCAGCAGCGAGGTCGCTCCAGATGGCAGTTAAACACATTGGGGGGGGTCCTCTTTATATTGTAGAGCGCAACCGCTTGCCCTTTAAATGTCATGTGCGGAACGTAGGGACATGTACGCTCTCGTCATTCCTCCAAACTGCACGTTTCATCACGGCACGGTACAATCCTAGCCTGGTAAACACCCCCTCCCTCCGGAAATCTCATGCATTGCATTGCATTTGGTTTCAGGAAGGAGGGTCTGGGATTGCTCACAGAGTAAAGCTGCCCGAACCGCTGCGCATACGAACCAATCAGCGGCTGCTAGGGGCGGGATCATCCAATCACCTGCCTAGTAGCTTGAAAAAATGAAACTCCGTCTGTCATCGATTCTGCGCCCGAAGTCTCAGATGCAAGTACGCTGTGAAACAAAATGTGTGTCGCAAGCTTCTTCCATTTGACGGAGTGAGGTTAGTACAATCCATAGTGTTCATTTAACTCTGTGAGTGAACGGTGGAAATGTAAACAAAGGAACCCTTTATATGGGTTCAGTTGGTTCTGTTCTGTTCCGTTATTGGATTTAATGACTCCTGCTTGACTCTGGCACAATTGCACATGGACTACTGGCCGTGACTGATGCTAGCTAGGGCTGTCACAATTATTTTATACTTGACGATTAATTGTCATACAAATAATTGCGATTAACGATTTAATTGTGTGGCTTTTAGTTGCACGGGGCAGATCTGACAAAAACTTAAAATACAAAGATGACTGACGATGACCGATATCAATAATCTAAATAAATAATGTATTATGGCCAAAATACCCCATATTTGATATTCAACACTCGCACAGATTTTCTTTAAAAAAATAATGGAAATAGCTGATCTACAAGCTCACAACGCGTTGCATCTAGATTAGCCGATTATTATGTAATAATTGTGACAGACAGGCCTAACTGATGCCTGTTAACGATGTCTCATTGTTAATAGATTGAATATCTATTTACTTACATTTTATGTTGCTAGAGTGTACATGCAATATATTATACATATACCCACTGTTGTAGCTGCTCTGTACATAATGTACTGTATATCAGGCTATATCTACTGTTGATAGTCTATATCCTTTCATAGGCAATACATGAAGTACTATGTTCATATTTACTGGTGAGACTGTACATTACAAGGACCACAATGGAAATAAGCCTGAGCTATATTGTGCTTTATCCTTTTGACAAATATGTACAAATATGTTTTTGCATTCTTTTCAATAAAAAAACAATCAATCAATCCTTATATTTATTTATAGAATATGCATTATGCTAACACTGTCAGACCAAGTGCAGGTGGCTATTTTTTGTATCTATCCTGTGTTGTATGCTTACTGTTGCTGCTACCACGCCTGAATTTCTTCACAGGAATAAAGGTCTATCTATCAAAAACATCAAAGATGGTCCCACGTCCCAAAATCCTCACATGATCCCACACTCGGCAGATGGGATATTGATGGGTCATTTTTTATTCATTCATCACCCCTCAGCATTTTTGAAAAAATTAAAACATCTTAGTCCTCTTAGAAGGGCAGAAAATCTCCTATAGCTGCCTTCCATCATGGTTTTCACATTGTAGTATGCTATGCCTGCGTGACCGGTGTACTTTGTACAGAGACTACATACCGTGTGGACAAATCTATTGATTAGTGCGATAAACCTCTTGAGATGCAGCATCTCATTTTCAAGGGGGTATAGATGGATGGATGGACCTTTTTATTGATCAACTACGGCAGGGGTCTTCAACGTTTTTCAGGCCAAGGACCCCCTAGCCGAGAGAGAGATGAAGCAGGGACCCCCACTACATATTTTATAAAATTGTGTTTCTGATTAAACTTTTTCACTTGGTCTGCTCTTTTTTTCCCTCAACACCTATACCTCTTTGCCAAAAATAGCCGACCTACAAGCTCACGAGGCGTTGTGAGCTTGTAGATCGGCTATTTTTGGCTAAAGTTCTCAGAAAAAGGATGCTAGTGTTCAAGTGGTTAAGATTTGTAGTAGCCTATCTCTGAGGACCCCCTAGGGGTCCCGGACCCCCTGTTCAAGACCCCTGAACTACGGTGTCAACAGCGACAGCAGTAAGTGTGACACAAAGGAATCAGAAACTTTATTGTCACATCACAGGTGTTAAACAGTGGGTGAAATGTTTATGCAAGCTCCATCGTTTTTGAAGGATAGTTAGGCGTAAGGTAAAGTTTCATCCGTGTTCAGTAACGTCTCTCTGTTCTGTTTTTTGTTGGATGTGTAATTTGTCTCTCTCTCTCAACAGTCTGTTGGATGTGTTGGTAATTTGTCTCTCTCTCTCTCAACAGTCTGTTTTGTTGTGCTTGTTGGATGTGTTGGTGGTCTTGGAGAATCCCCCCTGCACGTCGACCCCCTCCCGCCCCAGGAAGCCTGGTCGTCATGACGATGTGCTGAGGTTGATGCTGACCCACATGGAGATGGAATCCAAGGTGGATCTCCGTCACGTCTATGCCTCCACCCTGCCCCTGTACATAGAGAGGTATCTGTCTGTCTGTCTATGCCTCCATGCTGCCCCAGTACATAGAGAGGTATCTGTCTGTCTGTCTCTTGTCTGTCTATGCCTCTATACTGCCCCAGTACATAGAGGTACCTGTCTGTCTGTCTCTTGTCTGTCTATGCCTCCATACTGCCCCAGTACATAGAGAGGTACCTGTCTGTCTGTCTATGCCTCCATACTGCTCCTATACATAGAGGTATCTGTCTGTCTGCCTCCATACTGCCCCAGTACATAGACGGTTACCTGTCTCATCTGTTTGTGGTGTATGAAATGAATAGTTGTGGTGCAGTAGGGGAGTTGGAAAAAAAACCATTCATGTAAGATTCTTATTATCAACGATTCAAAATCGATTCACGATTTCCAAAAAAAAACAACAACATTGAATAGTCTTTTTAATCGAATCGTGACCCCAAGAATCGGAATGGAATCGTGAGATAGCAGAAGATTCACAGCCTTATGGTACAGTGTATTGAGGGTGCGTTGGTTTTCTCCTCCTGCAGGATGGGCTTAGCAGTGTGCAGACATCTGAAGCGGGTGGAGCAGGTGGTGGTGGCGTACCTGGAGGTGTCGGACCCTCCCGAGGAGCACGGCAGGCTGGGGGTCCTTCGGGCCCTAGAGGGGACCATACGTATCGCCTGGCCGCGGTCAGTCTCTCTCTCGATTTATTTCCTTCTTTAAAAAGAAATAGCTGATCTACAAGCTCACAACGGGTCGCATTTCAAATAGCCGATGCATATAGGTTTAAAGTGCTTGTGTGGCCTAGACGCTTCTTTTGGGCTTGTATTCATAGACCTGGTTCCTTATTTCTTTCGCACAATCTGGCAACACTGGCATGCGTATTACTATACTTGGAGGACATCAACATTTTAGGACGGCAGTGAAAATAAAATGGCAGATCTACAAGCTCACAACGAGTTTTGTGCCCGACCTTGGCGCACAACTAAGTATAAATCAGGCATAACTCTTAAGCCCAAAACCTAAACCTAACCTCTAAATCCTGGTAATCCCAACCTGAATCTTTTCCTAATTGTAAACTTGACTCTAAAGATCTTTTTTTTTTAATGATAAACAAATGCTCCTCAGGATCCTCTTGTGAGGATCATGAAAATGGTCCTATAGTTGCTGTTCCACCAAAGAGCGTCTGTCTAGAGAGCCACTTGATCCACGCAGCGCTTCCTCCCTTTGTTTCATATAATTGCAGGGATGTTTGGCCCTCACAAACATAGTAACACACACACACACACACACACACACACACACACACACACACACACACACACACACACACACACACACACACACACACACACACACACACACACAGTGGTGTAAAGTAACTAAGTACATTTACTCAAGTACTGTACTTTAGAATTTTTTGAGGTATTTTTACTTTACTGGAGTATTTCCAATTTTCTTCTACTCCACTACATCTCTCCACTACATCTCTCAAATATTGTACTTTTACTCCACTGCAACTTTTTGAAAACTTTAGTTACTAGTTACTTTGCAGATATAAATTATTATATTATAAAACATACATTAACCACTTCAGCCCTATTTTATACGTAGGCTATTTGAAAATAGAAGAGTATATTTTGATGCCAATACTTTTGTACTTTTACTTAATTTTCATATTGTGGTATTGCTACTTTTACTTAAGTAAAATATCTCAGTACTTCTTCCACCACTGTGCACATGCACACACACACACACACACACACACACACAGCTATGGGGGAGCCCTGTAGTTTTTGAAACAGAATAACTTCTGCCCCCTAGTGGTTAAACATTGATGTTGCTCTCTGTGTATGCTGCTCACTCTTCTCTCATCTCTCTCTCTCTCATCTCTCTCTCTCTCTCTCTAGGATGGAGGGGCAGCGTGTGTTTGTGTTGCTGAGGTGTCTGTTGCGGTTGTTGGTTGACGTGACGTCGGATTCGCTGCTGTCCCCGTCAATCCAAGACCAGCTGACCAATCAAATCGTCGTCTGCCTGACCCTATTGGACCACTGCACTGGTGGACAAGTACAGGTGAGACTTGTTTCCTATGAGTCAATAAGAGACAATAGCATTGCTTTATGAAACAAATTAATTTAGATATAAATCTAACTTTTATTAATGGTAGGGTAAGTGATTTTCTTGGTTAAAATAAGTGTTAAATAGCTCTATATTCTCATAGTACTCATTGCTATAGAGTGTTTGTTCAGTAACAGAGTCTCTCCAGCTCTTTATTAACCCATTTAGACCTGAGGCCGATTCTAAAAATGCCTTATAAATTCTGACCTAAGTTTTCTAAAAAAACGTACCAAACCTTACCAAAAAATGATGTTGCTATATACTGTACATAGCAACAAGAACCCCAAAAGGGGTTCCAGGCTTGAAAGGTAAGAAAATGCAGTTTCAATTTTATCCAATAAGGATGGAGAACTCCCACAGGATACAAATTAAACAAGTGAAATTGGAAGTGATGACACAAAGAAATGAGCGGACAATATTGGAACTTTTGCAATCCGCCTCAAAATGTATTTTCTGTTTATTAAAGAGCTGGAGAGACAGTGAGACTCCTGATACCGAACAAACACACTATAGCAATGATTACTATCCAATTACTAATATAGTGCTTGAACCTTTTAACAAGGAACCTTTTGTTTTAACCAAAACATATCACTTACCCTACCTTTTTAATTACAACATTTACATTACTTTTATTAACTAACAATTCGATTCCGAACTGTATTGGAGCTTTGATCTCTCGAAGGGAGTTTGAGGAGTGAATCAGAGTCCTCTCTGATCAGCCTGTCTGTCTCTCTTTTTTCTTCCTGTCTGTCTGTCTGTCCATCTCTCAGTCTGCCCTTCAGGACGTGGACAGTAGCTGTTCTAGCGCTGCCGTACAGAGTTGCCTAGCGAAGGTGAACGTGGGAACGCAGAAGTGACGTGACACAAGAAGGTGGAGCCGAGAACCGTTTAAAAAAGGACCTGGAGTCCACTTCGATGGCACCATCTCCTCCAACCTGCTGTCACGTATATTGCAGGACTCATAGAGTGCGCAGAATGCACCCATTTTGGGCGCACATGCACCCACAAATTGGGTGCATGTGCTATGCAACTGAAACGGAAATTGGTCCACCAGTGCACCTTACATTTAGCAGGTCTGTCATGTGTGGGTGCACCTACAATTATATTGTGGATGTAGGGTGGAAACATGTCCAAAACTGTTACTTTTCATTTTCACTAGTTTAGCATGACACTCTCATATGACAAAGTAGGGCATTAAATGACGAAAAAAGTTGAAATTTTGAGATAAAGGGTTTCTGCTTGACAGTGGCGATATGCTGGTGCACCTATATGGAAATGCTCCAGACAGTGCAGCGAACTAAAAGGTTAGTTTGGAGCCCTGTTTAAGAACTAAGGCCGTGTCTCTGAGTTGACACAGCAACATCGTGGTAACATGGACATCATTCTAAAGCTGGGCTGACATGGGATCACCTGTTAGGTGCAAGTTTTTTTACATTTTTTTATGTAAAGTCCATGTAAAGATATGACATGAAGAAATATGATATGACGATATGAAGAAATATTTTTGCCCGGAGCTGCGTGAATAGCGTAAGTTGAAAAACGTTTCAACTCGCACTCCGATAAACATGAAGTCGCCATCCCCTTCTCTTCCACCCGACAGTGAGGAGGAGTTTCAACACGAGGACATAACGCGTGTGGTGGAACACGCTATCTGACCTATTTCTTGTCCCTGATGAATGAAACCTGTTGGAGTTGTGACGGAGATCTCCCTCCCCGCCCGGCTTCCAACCCAAAAGTGGGAGTCATGACAGAGATGCAGTGTTGATTTTGACAGCAAATTATGGTTTAGTTTTACTCATATTTTAGTCGTCTGAAATGTTTTAATTTTTGGTCTACTTTTAGTCGACTAAATATCATAAGATTATAGTCAATTAAATCTACAGTTGATTTAGTCGACTTAAATGTATTTTGGCGATGCCTTGATGGCGTCGTAATGGCTGATTTTATGCTGAAAATAGCCGATCTACAAGCTTGGCAGCGTGACACGATGTGAGCTTATAGATCTGCTATTTTCAGAGCGCAACACCCGAGCGCAACCAAACATAAAATGTACTCTTTTAGATCTACTGGATCTCTTCTCCACTAGACTGAAAGAACGAGCCCAATCAATGGTCTTGAAGGATGGTCTTGTAACAAAAAGAAAGGCATGGGTTTCCGAGGCTACTTCTCCACTAGTCCCTCACTAACATTTTAGTCTAGTTTTTATTTGTTGACGAAATTGTCAATATATTTAGTCTTAGTTTTAGTCATCGTAGCTTAGTTTTTTTTTCTCGTTTTTATTTAGTTTTCGTCAGTGGAAAAAGGTAGTCGACGAACATTTTTCGTCACAGTTTTAGTCGACAAAATCAACACTGCAGAGAACTCCCTCCCCGCCTGGCTTCCCACCCTCAAACGTGTCACTAAAAACGAAGCTTCAGACCTCCCAAAACAATCTGATACGACTACTTCTCGGCCTTAACCCACCTAATTCCAATACACTTTGCTAGTTTGTGGTGGCTCCGGGTAGAAGACGGGGTTAAGCAAATATCACTGGGATTGGTATTCAAGGTAGTTCAAGAGACAGAGCCCTCAATACCCTCATACCTGTCGAACTACTTCTCCAAAGTGAGTGACACCCACAGCCACAACACTAGAGGGACCATGATCTGGTAGCACCCACATTTGGAACATACATGGGAAAGTTCTCATTCTACTGCTCTGCCACCACAATGTGGAATGCCCGGACACCATCCATTAAAGGATGTGTAACACCGGTTTCTTTCAAAATTGGCCTGAAAAAACATCTATCAGGACATCACAAGGGGAGGTAAATGTAATTTCCCCAACTCCTTTGTGCATATAGTGTTTGTTGATGACATGTATTATTGTTCATTTTGTATGCTATATTGATTAATTGAATACATAGGACCACAATGGAATGTCCACAGGACATTTTTGTGTTATCCTTTTAGCTTTAATGTCTTACTGTACCACGTGCTGTTTACATTTATGACTAATAAAGTATTCAATCAATCAATCAAGTCTGTTGTGTTCATTGGAGTGCATGGCCAAAGCCAGGTGCACTGCGGAGGATTCAAACCCCCTAGTTTCTGCTGTGGTGGGCGGGAACCTTACCCCATGTGCATTCTGTTTATAAACGCATGACTTATTATCGCTTGAGCCACGCTGGCATACAAGCTATGAGTGAGCAGGAAATACTTAACCTTTTATAATTTAGATAGTGAGTGTAAATGCTTCCAACAGTGGTCTTGCACCACAAACGTTGTGTTTATAAAACTCAGAAGTATGAAAACTATCAGCTACCGACAAGTTAATACTTGACCTGGTGGGGTTAAGATGTAGAAAATGTTCCCGCTGGTGGTTTCAAACCATAAACCTTTGGTTCACCAGACATTGGCATTTCCCCTGCACCACAGAAACGTGGAAGACACAGGTGACGTCTACATAATAGTAATGTTAGATGGTGATGGTTGGTCTGTAGTTGTAGCCTACAGAGGAACTGACTTTTTCATTTTCAATCAAAAATCTACCATAATTGAACGCATTTAGTCCATTTTCTCATTCTGGCATGCTCTTCAGTGAAGTATCAGAGCCAGTGCAAATTTAGACAAAACATGCAAAGTTGATGTTGAACTCGCAATCTCTCATTCAAGAAGCACATGTTTTACCACTGCACCACTGTGTCCTCCGAGATACCCTCTTACATGCTCTTCAATTAACGATTAGGGCCAAGTTTCATTTTCTTTTTTTAAAGATTTTTCTTGTGCCATTTTCTGCTTTAGAGAGAGAAGAATGGCATGGAGAAAGTTTGGGAATGAGTCTGTCATGCAGCAAAGGGCCTCGAGTCGGATTAGGTCTGTATGTCGTCAATCTTTTGTCGACATACAGTATCTACACTAAGAACACAGGAGTCTATCCCTATTACAGCACTAGAACCCAAGGAGCCAGATTGCTCACATGGTGATTTGCCAGTTCCAGGAGTCGATCGTATGACCTTGTTGTTCAGAGTCAAGAGCTCTTCCAACTGAGCTACCCAGACGCAAGAAACATTGTACATTGACATTGCATGAACGTGATGGGTCATTCACCCCAAAATAATTAAAGGAACTTGGCTCATGCACTTTTCTAAAACATAATCTTTAGTCATTCTTTAGTACTCCAGCATTGAACTAGGAGACCTGGGATTTGAACATGGGATCTCTGTGCTGAGAGCCTTATCATCAGACCACTACACCATCTCTCTATCACTCAAGGCAGATGCCTCTTGTATTTTTGAAGCGTTCTCTTTTGTATGTTAGCCTTCAGTTAGGTAAAGTTGAAAAGCAATGAACTAAGGACTGGAGTATTTCAATTTTACGAAGCCTAACATACAAACGAACACTTCAAAACAAGAGACATGAACATGGAATCTTTGTGTTGAGAGTCTGATGATTAGACCACTGCATCATCACCCAGTCTCTCAGTACTTTTGAGGCGTTCTTTTGTATATTGGCCTTCAGTTATTAAAGTTGAAATACAGCATTGATCTATAGGCAGACCAGGATTTGAACATGGAATCTCTGTGCTGAGAGTCTAATCATTAGACCACTTCACCAAGTCTCAGTTGCTCACAGCATGTATCTTTTAGTATTGTAAACACATTTCAGCCTACAGGTACCTTTACACATTCTTCAAGCTCCATTTCAACTACTTGAACCCCAGCATGCCTATTCTGGGGGGAACAATCGCCTAAAATAGCAGATCTACAAGCTCAAAACCCGGTTGCAACGCAACAAAATAATCACTCTGAGTACAGTTGTAACTCAAGTCCATCTGGATGTGAAATAATGTCAAGGAACCACCTGAGAGCTGCAACATGTGGTTTGTGATAAGAGCTGGCAAGGCTGTATGTCTTGACTCTGAAAAGAGCGGCTGTGAAGATACTTAATGTAGTCAGCTGTTCTTAAAATAAACGTTGTAGTAGGGTTGTTTTTCTAAGGTGATGTGAGGACACTGAGGTTAGAGTGTGCACTGACACGTCTGTCTGTCTGTTGTGCGTGTGTTGTAAGCTGAACATACAGTAAGAGAGTGAGATGTCACAATGCGACGCGTTCGAGTGAGACCAGGAAAGCAGCATGTCAAAGTTAGTACATGAAACACCTGACGAGAACTGTGTGCCTTGTGAACATTGTAGTATCATTATATTCATAAAATAAACACTTACAAAAAATTGTGTTTTATTACAGAGAAGAAACAGATTACAGGACAGTGAGGTACACCAAAATTGTCCACACAGCATCTCCAGAAGTTGCTGTTTTTTTACGCAATATGAACAAATGAGTCTGTGTTTGATTGGTGTTTGACATTGTTTATAGTTACAGTCAGATAATGTATTCAGACACAGTGTTTGGTCAGGTTACAGACAGAATCAAAATGTGAACGGTACAGTGATGATGAACCAACAGTTCTTGGTCATGTGGTGTAAAATATCCACCCCTGTGGAGAAGAGCTCTGAGTTCAGATATTGAATATATTTTATGTATCCCATGAAAAATGAAATGATAACAAAGACATGATTCCTCTCTCTCACACACACACACACACACACACACACACACACACACACACACACACACACACACACACACACACACACACGCAGAGGGACAGAGAGGAATGGAGGAAATGAGAAAATAAAGACAAATTCACTGGGGTCTTTTTCTTCCTCCCCCTCACATCTGGTGTCAGGGGCAGAGAGGGTCCCGTAGGCCTACATTAGCTGCATTGGGAAGTTGTCAAATCAAAGTTGAATTATGGTCAAAAAGCTAGATTTTTGGTTAAAGGGTAAGACCACTTTGGTAGAGGTTTGGGTTGTGTATTTACCTTGCCATGATGTAACCCCAAAGGTGGGCAAGAAATCAAAAATAATTGCTCTATTGATTAGAAATTGATAATTCAAAATATGCTCCTCATTGACTTACATTGTACGGTAAAACAGCTCTCAAAGTCACTATTTTAGCACATAAATGAACCCAAACATAGCTGATTCAGGCAATATAGAACATCACCAAACGTATTGTTTTTTTTTTTATTATAAAAATGTCAACTTCCTGTTGATTTTACTATTTGAAGATCTGGATCCAGTCCAGTCCAGGTTTTCTACTTATTAAAAATGGCAAAATCAACAGGAAGTTGACATTTTTATTTAAAAAAAAAACAGTTCTGGGTTTGGTGATGTTCTATATTGTCTGAATCAACTTTGTTTGTGTTCGTTTATGTGCTAAAAGAGTGACTTTGAGAGCTGTTTTACCGTACAATGTAAGTCAATGAGGAGCATATTTTGAATTATCAATTTCTAATCAATGGAGCAAATATTTTTGATTTCTTGCCCACCTTTGGAGTTACATCATGGCAAGGTTACTACACAACCCAAACCTCTACCGTGGTCTTGCCCTTTAAAGGAGAATTCCGGACATTTTAAGTGTTATCTTTGATGTGTCGTTACTCACCTACCGACGTAAACAGTGGCATTGTTTATTTCCAGATATTCCCCTGTCGTCATATTTTCAACCTCCTCCGTTGTCATAATGGGAGCGCGTGTCATAGGGAAATTCGTCTATTATAACCGATGCAAAGTTATTTTTTTCTCTACTACTACTCATTGTGGAGTCTGATGATAGTCAAACATGCAGTGAAAGTTCCTGAGAGGCTACCGCTAATGACGAACGAGCTAACGCTAGTTGCTTGTTTCTCAACATGGCAACACCAAGTTGCCAGGTTCTGGGAGAGAAACAAGCAACTAGCGTTAGCTCGTTCGTCATTAGCGGTAGCCTCTCAGGAACTTTCACTGCATGTTTGACTATCATCAGACTCCACAATGAGTAGTAGTAGAGAAAAAAATAACTTTGCATCGGTTATAATAGACGAATTTCCCTATGACACGCGCTCCCATTATGACAACGGAGGAGGTTGAAAATATGACGACAGGGGAATATCTGGAAATAAACAATGCCACTGTTTACGTCGGTAGGTGAGTAACGACACATCAAAGATAACACTTAAAATGTCCGGAATTCTCCTTTAAGGTTGAAGATTGTTGGTGAATCTTAAATCATCTTAAATGTTGAAAAGATGTCATTGAATCAACATTGTATTGTGATTGAATTTATTACTTTAAATACCAGCATTGAATCAATGTTAAATCTATGTTGTTTGACAATGCCAACTCAATGCCGATTCAATGCCAACATTGAATCAATGTTTTCATCATGTTGTATTCTCTGTATTCTCTGTATTATTATTATTATTATTATTATTTTCTTTAATGTTCTTCTATATTTAACTATATCTTACTTCACTGTTTATTGCTTTCTATTGTATATATTTGTGTTGTACTCAGGGCGTCCTCGCAAAAGAGAGCTTGCGCTCAACGGTTTACCCTGAATAAATAAAGGTCAATGAAAATAAAATAAAATACACACACACACACACACACACACACACACACACACACACACACACACACACACACACACACACACACACACACACACACACACACACACACGCGCTCAGACACACACTCATACACACATCGCATTCTGTAGACATTGACTAAGCACCACTGTCCTGGTCACTGTCCGAGCCCCCATTGAATCTTTCCCAGACACAGGGCATGCTTTGTTCACCTGCTCTGGTCCCGGGTTGGGCCGTTCGTTCTGCGTCACACGAGTCCTAGACAACAGAAGAATGGCTTCTTAGCAGACAGCCTAGATATATAGATGGGCCATACAGGCAGCTTGATCCACTGACTGGACGCCAGCCAAGCTCCACTGGGCCCTAAACTTCCTCCATACATCATCTGTCTGCCTCGGCCCCGGTCAAAAAGTTGTGGTGTTTTTATTTACAGCAGAGCGGATTGAGAGCCATCGCTATGTAGGGCAATCATCCATCCCCCCTGTCCCTGCTTTCAGTACAGTAAAAAAAATCACACCCAGTGTGAAGTGAGCGGTGCTATTTATTAATTTCATCATGCATCTCGGTAGCCAATCACAGCACGTCCTGCGAAGTGACGTGCTTACATTTTTTACATTATTATTAATTTCATCATGCGTCTCGCTAGCCAATCACAGCGCGTCTGCGAAGTTAATTTCATCATCTGTCTCGCTAGCCAATCACAGCACGTCCTGCAGAGCTTAGCCTATGGGCGTGTTTTCCACAGCATGGCGTCACAGCGAAAGACAAATTTTCGTGACGGAAAGAAAAACTTTCACCACGGATGGGTCCTAAACCCACTAATAGTGGTTACACCGCTCAAAAATGATATATCGTTGCTGTCAGGCAGAAACCTAGTCGTATCTCCATATTCTGTCCCCCTTTCGTCCATACATGGGCATAGACACAAGCTGACACGTCATGTGAAGTCTGGGTCTGGCAGAACCAGCTCCTGGTCTTGTTTTCGTACATTAATGCCCTACTTGATCATACTACAGCGTCACACAAAAGCGTCAAAGGTTTTGCTGTTTTTGAATTTGAATCCTGAAACAGTTTTGGACATGAGGTTTCCACCCGACAGCGACGATAAGATATATATTTATGACAACATTATTTATTAAAAAAATATATATATATTTTTTATTATTTGTATGCATACGAAAAGCTACCGCACACCGTCTTCAAATGCAAAAATAAAAGTTTTAATAGGACACACATGGTATGTGTCCGGACACCTTTATCAGGTTATATAACCTGATAAAGGGTTCCGGACCGAAACATTGTGTTTCCTATTACATTTTTCCATTTGAAGACGGTGTTGTGCAGGAGCTTTTCTTACGCGTTGATCGGCTCGTCTTTTTAAGGTTGGTCCCTCCCTGTCAGGGACATTGAGCCAGGGTTTAAGAGCTTTCTGGAAGGATAATTGAAGAGCACTTTAGCAGGAGTTGGTCATCTAGGACCAAGTTGTCAAATTAATGAGGAATGGTGCCTGTCAAGGGTGTGTGGGTGCAGTACTTCTAGGAGCATACTGCTACATTCACACTAGCAGCCAAAGTACAAAGCCACAGGCTGCAAGTCATTTTCAGAGGAAGCTAGTAGCGACATAGAAGATACAAACTAACGGCAGACACTCTAATTGCCGTGTGACACACAGGTGGTCTGTCTATGGCATTGGTTCTCAAAGTGGGGTCCGGGGACCCCCAGGGGTACTTGGAGGGGTTCCATCGGGTCCCCAGCAAAAGCAGTTAACAGAGCATCACAATCATTTTAACCATTTTATCCATTTATACGTTGGCTATTCAAAAATAGCAGATCTACAAGCTACAAATACAATAGCTTGTACATCTGTTATTTTTGAAAATGTTTGGAACATTTTGAATCATTAAAAGAAAAATAGAAAATAAATCTTCTCTTCTGGGGTCCCTGCCACAAAACCTTTTCAGATGGGGGCCCGTGGCGAAATACATATCAATTTGGGGGTCCTTGACA
The DNA here is from genome assembly GCF_963280865.1 of Gymnoscopelus braueri. Classification (NCBI taxonomy): domain Eukaryota; kingdom Metazoa; phylum Chordata; class Actinopteri; order Myctophiformes; family Myctophidae; genus Gymnoscopelus; species Gymnoscopelus braueri. The sequence goes on along the minus strand of NC_137608.1, from coordinate 11,541,087 downwards.
TGAAAATATCAAGGACTGGTCTATGGCAAGGTTAAAATACAATGGAAAAAGGGTGAATCAAAGCTTCACAAAACAACACTTGAAAGACCACACATGGACTGAGTACGAGCCGTACTCAGACAGACCACCTCCCGAGGACGTCTGAGTACTGATATTTTTTTTTTACAGGGATCTGACTGTTCTTTTGGAGTGTCCACATAACCCATAAAAAAATGTTGAGTCATGGTCAGAGTCCACTTCAGAGGCTGAAAGGAGGCAAGTGGGGAAAAAATACCATAGAATAAAGAAAGCCTAATCATAGTTTGAGAATAGCATTGAGAAGCTCTCAACGCATTGAGAGCGTCATCCGCATTGAAAGATTGTAAGTCTGCTATTCTCGGCATGTCGAAGTATGATGAGTCGGGCTTAAAGTGGAGGATATGCAGCCCTGTGGATGAATGAATAACAGCCATGAATGACTGAGTGATTGAATGAATGAATGAATGGAATGAACAAGTTCATTCATTGTCCATTCATGACTCAGATGTGTGAATATATTTTATGTATCCCATGAAAAATACAATGATAACAAAGACATGATTCCTCCCACACACACACACACACACACACACACACACACACACACACACACACACACACACACACACACACACACACACACACACACACACACACACACACACACACACGCAGAGGGACAGAGAGGAAGAGAGAAAATTAAGACAAATTCACTGGTGTCTTTTTCTTCCTCCCCCTCACATCTGGTGTATTGGCAGGGCAGAAAGGGTCCTGTGGGCCTACATTAGCTGCATTGGGAAGTTGTTAAATCAACGTTGAATTATGGCCAAAAGGTTAGATTTTTGGTTAAGGTTGAAGATTGTTGGTGGATCAACCTTAAATGTTGAAAAGATGTCAACATTGTATTATGGTTGAATTTAATACTTGAAATGCCAACATTAAATCAATGTTGAATCTCTGTTGTTTGACGGTTGTTGTTTTTTGGGGTTGACGGTTTTTTTTTTTTTGGGGGGGTGTCAGTGAAGGCTCTGGGTGAGACCATTTAAAAAAAAATCAAGCACCATATGTTGAGGACAATGGGTTGTGATTTTTGAAATTATGTATAAATCTTAAGATTTGCGCGTAATGACAAACATCTAAAAGTCGACTTTGGACAGAGACTTGGCTTCGGTGCCTTGAGACAACCCTGTGCGCCTTGCTTGCAGAGACGGGAATTGAACCTGTGGTCCTGGTTGCCGTGTGGCTTTCTGTGCTAAAGACCACAGAGGTGTCCATCAACTATCTGCCCACCACCTTTGGATCATGTAGACATTGTCTTAACACAGTGACCTACTATGCTGCCTGCTCTGAGTCTGTTTTCCTCCTCATTTAACAAACAACGATACAGACAAAATATACCAAGATATGCAGTTTAATTTATTTCAGTTTTTATATATATTGTTGTTTGTTGTGCTGGATTGTTTATTGAGCAGTTTGGAGCACAATAGAATTGTTATGAATCCATTTGGCTTCTGATGAATAACAAGTTCAATAGCTCACTGTGTAAAGACACTTTCTATGATCACTCTTATGATCCAAAGGTCCTGGGTTGTGCTTTTGACTCCACTACATCTATAGGAAGGGGGAAAACAATACATTATGAATTACGAATTCCACTTAAGCCCTATTTCAAATATAATGAACATAGTAGATCTAATAAACTGTAGTGAAAATAGCTTATCTACAAGCTCACGACATGCCACATTTAGGCGTGCTGTGATCTTGTAGATAAACTATTTTCACATTCGTTTTTTGTGATTTTTTCCCCCTGATTTATATGAATCAGATTTTAATCATAATAATAGTGGTTTGAAAAGAGGGTATGGTTTATCGGATGACCGGACACATCCGAATCTGAATACTCAAACTCAGTCAAACTTGTACTTAAGTAACAGTACTTGAGTACATGTACTTAGTTACTTTCCACCACTGGTATGAACATTGAGATGTTACTGTTAAATTGAGAAGATCGATGTGATTCCTGGAAGTCTAACAAAAATGTTCTGTTCAAAGTTTTATTCCAGGAAGAACATCTGGTCTACTGAAGGTTCACATTGAAGTTCAATTGAATGCCTAATAGAAAACAAGCACGGTATTATTAAAGTGTGTGTGTGTGTGTGTGTGTGTGTGTGTGTGTGTGTGTGTGTGTGTGTGTGTGTGTGTGTGTGTGTGTGTGTGTGTGCGCACGTGCGTGCGTGCGTGCGTGCGTGCGTGCGTGTGAGTGTGTGTGTGCGTGCGTGCGTGTGTGCGTGTTAAGGGGGGGGGGGGTCTAAAAGAGTATGGGACTTGTCCCACCCTCAATAGCTGGGACTCTCATACACACAAGACATTGAACAGGACACAGTTCTCTGGTTGACATCCCTTCACCACGCAGAGAGAGGTGAGCTGTTTGTACTTTTAATCAGACCATTTTAAAGACAAATAAATGTATATGATGCAGGTTTAGGACAAAAAAGCTTTGAAAAAACTAAGTGTGCATTTATCAGTGTGTGTAGCCAGTGTAGTTATATGGGTTCATTTGTTTCAGAAAACTGACTTAAGACAAATCTGTCAATCAACCATGAGTGTAGCGTACATACTCATAATTTACTTTAGAGTCCAAGACTGATGAAAACAGATGGGATTATAAATACAGTGTATATGATTGATTGAAACCTTTATTTCAGGGAAATCCATTGAGACCAGGGTCTCTTTTTCAATGGTGCCCTGTGTACAAAAAGACATTTACAACAGTGGTTTTACAGATGTGACAAGGACAACAAGGTACATATAAAAATAAAAAGGTTGCAAAAGTTATATATTAAAACCATATATTACACCAAGCAGGTGCATAGATCTTCTTCCAATATAAGGTCAGCTAAAAATCTTTTAAAAATAGCAAAAGAAACAAGGGCATCTAACTTCAGCTTGTCTTGACATTCGTTCCATATATGTGGAGCATATACACTGAAGGCTGTATCTCCCAGTTTAGTACTGGTTGTGGGCACCTTCAGCAAAATGTTATTATCTTGAGATCTGGTACCATGACTTGAGGTATTGGGTTCTAACAGTTTTGTCAAATACAGGGGCAGTTTGCCAAGTAGTGCCTTGTATGTAAACAGGGTGAGGATGTTGCTTCCTTCTAAGAGCCAGGGAAGACCATCCTACTGAGGTGTACAATGTACAGTGATGAGTCCTGAAACCTGCACCTATAATAAAGCGGAGTGCACTGTGATAGATTGCGTCCAAGGGTTTTAAAGTGCTGTCTGCGGCATGCATATATAAAATATCTCCATAGTCAAGTATTGGCATGATTGAACCTTGACCCTCTTTCTATTTTCTTGAGAAAAGCAAGATCTATTTCGGTAGAGGAAGCCAATCTTAGGCTTAATTTTCTTAGCTAGATTTGTTAAATGAGTTTAAAAGATAAGTCCTCATCTAGCCAAACCCCTAAATACTTATAAAATGAGACTTGCTCAATCTGTGCCCCGCTCAGGGACAATATAGGGTCACTTGTTTCCACCTTTCTTTTGTTAGAAAACATCATAAACTTTGTCTTACCTATATTTAGAGACAGTTTAAGACCAGTGTGTGTGTGTGTGTGTGTGTGTGTGTGTGTGTGTGTGTGTGTGTGTGTGTGTGTGTGTGTGTGTGTGTGTGTGTGTGTGTGTGTGTGTGTGTGTGTGTGTGTGTGTGTGTGTGTGTGTGTGTGTGTGTGTGTGTGTGTGTGGGGGGGGGGTGTGTGTGTGTGTGTGTGTGTGTGTGTGTGTGAGTGTGTGTGTGTGTGTGTGTGTGTGTGTGTGTGTGTGTGTGTGTGTGTGTGTGTGTGTGTGTGTGTGTGTGTGTGTGTGTGTGTGTGTGTGTGTTGTGTGTTCATGTTTTTACAACTGTTTCATGAGCTTTTTGTAGAAATTGTGTCATAAAACAAAGCTTCATGCGTCTTTGTTTTGCCATTTCAGGTCTCTCACAACATGATGGATCTGTCTGGTGGAAACAGCTCTTTTGGGGAGCATGAGTACGAGGACTACAAGGATTTTGATGCATTTTCATTTCATTTTCATTCCCTTGAAATCATACTCATCATCGTCTACTGTCTCGTCTTGGTTGTCGGCGTGCCGGGGAACGGAGCTGTCATCTGGGTGACGGGGTTCAGGCTGAAGAAAACCACCAACACTGTTTGGTTCCTCAACCTCGCCGTGGCCGACTTCCTCTTTGCGGTGTTCCTGCCCCTGACCGTGACGACCGTGGCGATGGAGGGACACTGGCCTTTTGGCAAGTTCATGTGCAAGCTGAACTACAGCGTTAATTTCCTGACCATGTACGCCAGCGTCTACTTTCTGGTGGTCATCAGTGTTGACAGATGTGTTTCTGTGGCATGGCCGGTATGGGCCCAGAACCATCGCAGCGCGAGGAAGGCATCTTACGTGAGTCTGGGTGTCTGGGTGCTGGCGCTGGCTTTCAGCACCCCAGACTTCATCTTTATGGACGATGAGTACCCCCATAATGAGAACATCACCGAGTGCATGCACAACTTTGCGTTCTCCAATAACTATGACACCATCGCTCGCCTCCTCCTGGGATTCGTGGTCCCTTTCACCGTCATCGTCTCCTGCTACGCTGTCGTCATCAGAAGGAAGCGCTCGCTGGCCGGCCACTGGGGTCGGCCCTTCAAAATCGCAGCAGCTGTTATCGCCGCTTACTTCCTCTGCTGGGCTCCCTATCACATCATGGAGATCATCCCTAGGAACTCGATCAGTGGAGCGGTCGTGTTTTTTATGGCCGATTGCCTGGCGATCCTCAACCGCTGCCTCAACCCGCTGTTGTATGTGTTCATGGGTCAGGATTTCAAGGGTAAAGGTCGCAAGCCTGTCCTGAAAGTGCTGGAGAGTGTCTTCACTGAAGAGGAGCCTCCATCCAACCCTCCCACAAACTTTACCATTTCTGATACAGAATAGGTCTTTGAATTGATTTTATTATTACTATAAATAGCATTTCCCCCCCCCAGTACATGGACCCTATCAGACACTTTTCTTACAGTAGCCTACATACTGTAGCCTATTGGAGATTTTCCGGTGCAAGTTGTGCGAAATTGTATGCTGTCACAAACCATGTTTTAGTTTTATGTTTGTTTGTTTTGGTCATTGGTTATTTCATATTTGGGTTAGAGTTATATTATTTTGGAATTACTGATTTTAACAACTGCCTTGCATGTATTTTGTAGGTTAGACTGGGCGTACAACTGTATTCTAGACTGTCTGTTAACTGTCCCATGGCAGAACCATAGAGAGAGAGAGTTCTGACACTAGCGTTCACTTCTTCGGGCCAGGTTTTCTACATACCCGTCTATTGGCGAATAGTGACAAAGTCCTAAACCGGAAGTTCATGGAATGCATTGAAGTCTACGGCTCCTTGTCACTATTTCCAGTTTACATAAACTCCGTGACCGGAGCTGTTTCTGCCCCCTCATTGGCGCAACTCTCTAATACAAGGCTCTGTCCCATGGGTTTAACCCATTAAGACCGGGGACGCATCTGTGTCATTTTAAAATTCTTTGGCTATTCAAAAATAGCAGATCTACAAGAGCGCCGCACTATGAGCTTGAAGATCTGCTATTTTTGAAAAAAACGTTGGTACACGTGTGTTACCTGTTTATTAAGCTACTACTATTTTTCAACCACATCTAATGAGACAAGACATCGGTTGAATGAGTTTGGGAACAGACGTCATGAGACAAAAGACATAGTATACAACACATTATATTTGATGGGAAAATGAATTGCAACAACTTGGAAAGACACTTTCATTCTGACAAACCATAAATCATTTGACTAGACCTTTCCACCAGACAGAGAAAAGAAGAAGACACACAAAAAGGAACTGAAATCTCGGGGGTGGGGGTTCAGGGGTAGAGTGGCCGGGTAGAGTGAACTGGAAACCGCAAGGTTCCCAGTTCGATCCTTGGCTGGGGGGCTCCCCCAGAGTTAGTGTCGAAGTGTCCATCAGCAAGACACTGAACCCCTAATTGCTCCTGATGAGCAGGTTGGTGCCTTGCATGATTTCCTCCGCCATCGGTGTATGAATGTGTGTGTGAATGGGTGAATGTAATGCACAATCTATGTAAAGCGCCTTGGATAAAAGCCCTATATAAACGCAACATTTACCATTTTACCATTTATATCAGCCATATGTATTTGTATACCATACATGGAACTGCATAGAACTCTCTCATCATTATTCTACTGTAAGTATTTGTCTCATCAGCGAGAACTGCACAGTGATGGTGAAAAAAGAGAACTTGCGGACAAACCACATGTCGTTTGACTAAACATTTCCAGCAGAGCTGAGAACTGAGAAAAAGAAATAAACTAAGGAACTGAAATTTCAACCATTGCCATATAAAAATATCAAGTCAAGTGCAATCATCAGTTAACCTGACACCGTCAAATGGAAGAAGCTTGCGACACACATTTGTTTCACAGCCGTATACTTCCCATCTGAGACTCCGGTCGCAGAATCGATGACAGACAGTTTTTCTTTTTTTCAAGCTACTAGGCAGGTGATTGGATGATCCCGCCCCTAGCAGCCGCTGATTGGTTCGAACACGCAGTGTTCGGCCATCTCTACTCCCTGCGCAATCCCAGACCTCCCTGAAATCAAATGCAAATGAGATTTCCGGAGGGAGGGGGTTTACCAGGCTAATCATCAGTATGTTAATCATAAACAATGTTTTTATTTTTGTTTGGTGTGCATTACACTTTTTTCATAATTATACATATTAAACTATTGACTCATTAATTATTATCTTTGCATTATTTGAATTAGGGGTCTATAATAAGATGAAAAGCCAGTGGCTAAATAGATCTCATAGCCACAATGAAACTGCGGGAGGGGGGGGGGGGGGCTTCTGTTCCAACCTTCTTTAATTAGCACTCACGTCACAAATGTGTTTCGTTCTGAACTTTTCAGAAAAAAGAAAGAATATATATATATATTACAGGGGTGAGCTCTAGGGGGTGCTCAGGGGGTCGGCGACCCCTTAGTTCTGACACTATGGGGGCTCGCGCGTGCTCCACATGCACGACCAGCTCCACATGCACGCGCGAGCACACACCGTCAGCCGCCCGCGAGCCGTCAATCATTAACACAACAACGCACCGTCAGGGGCGAGCTGTCTTTAACACCTTAAACAATGGCCTCAACCTGGCTGCTTTGCATAACATTAGGCTACTCGAGAAAAGCCATGGAGTGTGAAAGGGTTAATCGCTTAGCAGAGGACACAAGAGCTAGTAGCCTACCAGACACTCACAAAGTTATCCCTGTCTAGCTCTGGTCCATAGCGTTAGAAGGAGTTCTCCTTAACGTTATGGTACTTTCAATTCTTTCCCCTCGCACCGCGGTAGCACAGCCTCTCGTCTGTAGTAAAATAAAAAAATACACTTTTGGTACTCACCAAAACAAAGACGGTTTAATGGAGTTGAAAGCCTATTCTACTAAGTGGGAACACTCTGAGCCCCCACCTCACGTATAAAATACACTTTTTGGCCAGAAAAGAAAATATTTCACCGGAAGGAAGAATCTGCAGGTCAATAGGAACATTCCATTGACCAGATTTGTAGAGGACACTGTGGAGTAACCAAAAACAGGTTTTAATTCCGGTGAAATATTTTCTTTTCTGGCCAAAAAGTGTATTTTAGACGTGAGGTGGGGGCTCACAGTGTTCCCATTTAGTAAAGTAGGCTTTCAACTCCATAAAACCGTCTTTGTTTTGGTGAGTAGCAAAAGGGTTTATTTTATTTTTTTTACTTGTTTTAAAAACCACTGTTTTGAAAGCAATGTAAGTCTTAAAAAAAAAAGTAATTCAAGTAAAGGCAAGTTGACTGATTATTTTAAGTACTTATGTGTGGGTGAATCTATGTAAAGGGCTTTTATATAAAACTAAAAGGAAAATAAAAGAATTAATTAATTGAAACAAAAATAAAAACAACAAATTAACAATGCAACAAAATAATAAGAAATATAAATACATTAATAAACACATGTTGAATACAGTATTTCAACTAGCACTGAGCTGAGTGGCTATGTGCACATGCCTGCGCACGTGCGCGCGCACGCGCCCGCGCACGTGACGTCATAAAATAGAGCCCCCATAGTTACAAAATCCACAGCTCACCACTGTATATATATATACACACACATGCTATTCTAATTGTTTTAAAATGTGTAGCACACTGGCATAGACACTATGGCACATTACAAGTCCATTAGTTTACATTTAGCGCTAGTCATTTGAGTTTCCGGTAAAATCATTGACCAGTTATTTTGTATGTCCGTGACAAAAATAAAATATTGATCAAAATGTCCGTCACAAGCTGGCATGGTGATGACCCCTGGTCTGTGGCTTACATTTTTGGAGTTGTATTAGTAGTGGTATTCCATAGATATAATTACATGTAGATACCCTGTACCGCACTGGCTGCTGCTGTTCATTGGAGTGATGCGTCAACGTGACCACTAGTCAACCCCCTTGCTTTGTTAGGACACTGACACATAAGTTACTATCCACCACTGTCAAGTAGGGCGTTAATTTACGAAAAAGCACAAAAGGTTAGAATATGGAGAGAGAGGAGGTTTCTGCCTCAACAAAATACTCCTTGAGTGAGTCCAGGAAAGCAGCATGTCAAAGTTAGTACATGAAACACCTGACGAGAACTGTGTGCCTTGTGAACATTGTAGTTCCAATGTTGACGTCTCCATCATTATATTCATAAAATAAACACTTACAAAAATGTGTGTTAACAGATTACAGGACCGTGAGGTTTTGATGGAAACCTGACCACGACCCAACCTGTCCCAGCTCAGATGTTACACCAAAACTGTCCACACAGCATCTCCAGAAGTTGCTGTTTGTTTACACAATATCAACAAATTAGTCTGTGTTTGACATTGTTTATAGTTACAGTCAGATAATGTATTCAGACACAGTGTTTGGTCAAGTTACAGACAGAATCAAAATGTGAACGGTACAGTGATGATGAACCAACAGTTCTTGGTCCTGTGGTATAAAATATCCACCCCCGTGGAGAAGAGCTCAGAGTTCAGATATTGAATATGTTTTATGTATCCCATGAAAAATGAAATTATAACAGACATGATTCCTCCCACACACATGCGCGCGAGAACACACAGAGGGACAGAGGGACAGAGGGACAGAGAGGAAGAGAGAAAATAAAGACAAATTCACTGGGGTTCACTAGGGTTCACTTTTTCTTCCTCCCCCTCACGTCTGGTGTATTGGCAGGGCACATTTTAAAACACATTTTAGCTGCATTGGGAAGTTGTTAAATCAATGTTGAATTATGGTCAAAAAGTTTGATTTTTGGTTAAGGTTGAATATTGTTGGTGGCTCAACCTTAAATGTTGAAAAGATGTCATTGAATCAACATTGTATTATGGTTGAATTTGATACTTGAAATGCCAAAATGTAATCAATGTTGAATCTATGTTGTTTGACGGTTGTTGTTTTTTTGGGTTGACGGTTGTTGTTTTTTTGGTTGAGACCATTTAAAAAAAATGAAGCACCATATGTTGAGGACAATGGGTTGTGATTTTTTTTATTGTCTCCGCCAGGCCGAAAGGCATGGCGAGAGAGTATGTTTTGCACCCTGTCCGTCCGTCCGTCCGTCCGTGTGTGTGTCCGTCCGTCGGTCATTCTGTCTGTGTACAGCTAATCTCCGGCACCATTGGCTTGATCGCAGCGAAACTGTGCACACACACACTCCCTCGATGCCAATTCATAACCGCTGCCCCAAATGTTTCACATGGGCCTGTTATAGTGCCACCAGGAGGCCGATTTGTGCAAAACGTATTTTTTGACAGTACTCCTACAGATTTTGGCCAAAAAACACGCAAATCGGTACACAGTATCTCTATAGTCAATAAACCAAACGGGTCTTTCAGATTTCTCAAGTCCATCCTGACAGGCTAAAATTGGCTTCCAAAGTTTGCAGGAGTACTCTGTTTTTAACAAAATGCCGCAAATCATGAACACAGCATGCAATTTCCGTGAAATCTTGTACACACATTCCCATTAGACCGAGGAAGAAATGCCACTTGAAATTTTCCAAAATAGCCTCATGTTTTTACCTATAACTGCACCAATCTGTGTAAAACTTTGTATGCACACTCTTTAGAGGCCAAGGAAAAACTTTCGCCCTGCATTTTTCACATTTGCCTTTTATAGCGCCACCAGGAGGCCAACTTATGTAAAAAACATTTTTTGCTATTAAGCCTAAAGATTTTATCCAAATTTCACACAAATCGGTACACATGATCTCTATAATCATGTGATCAAGACGGATCTGTTTGATTTTTCATATTCCATCCTGATTGGCTAAGATTGACATCTAAAGTTTGCAGGAGTGGCCCGTTTTGAACAAAATGCAGCAAATCATGAACGCAGCGTCCAATTGTGGTGAAACTTTGCACGCACATTTGCACTACATTGAGAAACAAATGCCACCCTTTTAACATTGCCATATTATAGCGCCACCAGGAGAACGATTTTTGCAACACTTTTCTTTTTTATATTACTCACACACATTTTGGCCAAACATCATGCAAATTGGTACACATTATCTCTACAGTCAAGTGATCAAGACGGATCTGTCCAATTTCTTGTAGTGTCTCCTGATTGGCTAAGATTGCCATGTACATTGAAAGTTTGCAGGAGTGACTGCTGTGAACGTTTGCACGCACACTTCCACTTGCTTGATGAAAACATGCCACCATACATTTTCCAAATCAGCCATATTCAGGCACTATCAGAGGTTTTACGGCATATTGTAACTCTTCCTTTTTACTCAGTGTTTCACTGCTGTCAATTAATGTTTGCACACACACACACACACACACACACACACACACACACACACACACACACACACACACACACACACACACACACACACACACACACACACACACACACACACACACACACACACACACACACACACACACTCAAACACTCTCTCTATCACACACACACACACACACACACACACACACACACACACACACACACACACACACACACACACACACACACACACACACACACACACACACACACACACACACACACACACACACACACACACACACACACACACACACACACACATGTGAAATATTTATTTATGTCCACATAAACAGAAGTACAAGATGTACAAAGGACATAAACACTGCCACTGCAGTCAGATAAAGGGAAAACAGCCAGTTACAAAGTGCATGTATAGCAGAGCATTGTTACATACAAAACAAAAGATGGCATACTTGTCAAACACAGCGGAAAACAATCATGGGTACACCCAAGCCCTATTTCAAATATAATGAAAATAGTAGATCTAATATAGTGAAAATAGCTCATCTACAAGCTCACAACACGTCGCATTTAGACGTGAGCTTGTAGATAAACTATTTTGTTTAGTTTTTTTGACATTTTTTCCCTGATTTATATGAATCAGATTTTAATCATAATCATAGAGGTTTGAAATGAGAGTATGGTTTATCGGATGTGTCTGGATGACCGGACACATGTCGACATACTGGTCGACCAGTCTATAGAAATGGAAAATTGGAAATACTCCAGTAAAGTAAAAGTCAAACTTGTACTTAACAGTACTTGAGTAAATGTACTTAGTTACTTTCCACCACTGGTATGAACATTGAGATGTTACTGTTAAATTGAGAAGATCGATGTGATTCCTGGAAGTCTAACAAAAATGTTCTGTTCAAAGTTTTATTCCAGGAAGAACATCTGGTCTACTGAAGGTTCACGTGTGTGTGTGTGTGTGTGTGTGTGTGTGTGTGTGTGTGTGTGTGTGTGTGTGTGTGTGTGTGTGTGTGTGTGTGTGTGTGTGTGTGTGTGTGTGTGTGTGTGTGTGTGTGTGTGTGTGTGTGCGTGCGTGCGTACGTGTTAGAGGGGGGGGGGGTCTAAAAGAGCGTGGGACTTGTCCCACCCTCAATAGCTGGGACTCTCATACACACAGAACATTGAACAGGACCCTGTTTGACATCCCTTCACCACGCTGAGAGAGGTGAGCCGTTTGTACTTTTAATCAGACCATTTTAAAGACAAATAAATGTATATGATGCAGGTTTAGGGCAAAAAAGATTTGAAAAAACTAAGTGTGCATTTATCGGTGTGTGTAGCCAGGGTAGTTATATGGGTTCATTTGTTTCAGAATACTGACTTAAGAAAACTCTGTCAATCAACCATGAGTTTAGCCTACATACTCATAATTTACTTTAGAGTCCAAGACTGATGAAAACAGATGGGATTATAAATACAGTGTACTGTATGTGCGTGTGCGTTTGTGTGTGTGTGTGTGTGTGTGTGTATATATGTCACAGGGAAATTGGCATTCCAGGGAAATTGAAAGAGGAGCGCTCGCTTTTAGGCGTGGGGCTTCGGCGCGAGGCGGGGCTTTTCGCGACAGGGTTTTTTGCGCAGGAGGAGGAGGAGGAGGCACGAGGCAGGGCTTTGATACGAGGCGGCGTGAGGAGGAGGAGGAGGCGCGAAGCGGGGCTTTGATACGAGGCGGCGCGAGGAGGAGGAGGAGGTGCGAAGCGGGGCTTTGATACGAGGCGGCGCGAGGAAGAGGAGGCGCGAGGCGGGGCTTTGAGGCGAGACCGACCAGGCTTTTGTTGTTCCCCCCCACATAGCAACCAGGAAGCTACGCTAGGGGAACGCTGAACACACGTTCACACACATACTTGATAATAGTTAATGTCCATGACGGAGGCGCGCCGAGCATGCACACACGCACACATGCGTACGCACACATGCATGTGGATTCAGTGTGCATTCATTGCCCTCTAGTGTTGGTTATACAGAATTGCCTGGGCGGGTGGTAAAAACAAGCGCTCCTTTTTCAATTTCCCTGGAATGCCAATTTCCCTGTATATATATATATATATATATATATATATATATATATATATATATATATATATATATATATAATGTTTGTATGTTTGTGTGTTCATGTTTTTACAGCTGTTTCATGTGCTTTTTGTAGAAGTTGTGTCATAAAACAAAGCTTCATGCGTCTTTGTTTTTCCATTTCAGGTCTCTCACAACATGATGGATCTGTCTGGTGCAAACATCTCTTTTGGGGAGGATGAGTACGAGGACTGCAAGGATTATGATGCATTTTCATTTCATTTTCATTCCCTTGACATCATGCTCATCGTCGTCTACTGTCTCGTCTTTGTTGTCGGCGTGCCGGGGAACGGAGCTGTCATCTGGGTGACGGGGTTCAAGCTGAAGAAAACCGCCATCACCGTTTGGTTCCTCAACCTCGCCGTGGCTGACTTTCTCTTTGCGGCGTTCCTGCCCCTGACCATGACGATCTCCGAGATGGAGTACTACAGCGTTCATTTCCTGACCATGTACGCCAGCGTCTACTTTCTGGTGGTCATCAGTGTTGACAGATGTGTTTCTGTGGCGTGGCCGGTGTGGGCCCAGAACCATCGCAGCGCGAGGAAGGCCTCTTACGTGAGTCTAGGTGTCTGGGTGCTGGCGCTGGCTTTCAGCACCCCGGACTTCATCTTTATGGACGATGAGCACCCCCATAATGAGAACATCACCGAGTGCATGCACAACTTTGCGTTCTCCGATGACTATGCCACCATCGCTCGCCTCCTCCTGGGATTCGTGGTCCCTTTCACCGTCATCGTCTCCTGCTACGCTGTCGTCAACAGGAGGAAGCGCTCGCTGGACGGCCACTCGGGTCGGCCCTTCAAAATCGCAGCAGCTGTTATCGCCGCTTACTTCCTCTGCTGGGCTCCCTATCACATCATGGAGATCATCCCTAGGAACTCGATCAGTGAAGTGGTCTTGTTTTATATGGCCGATTGCCTGGCGACCCTCAACCGCTGCCTCAACCCACTGTTGTATGTGTTCATGGGTCAGGATTTGAAGGGTAAAGGTCGCAAGCCTGTCCTGAAAGTGCTGGAGAGCGCCTTCACTGAAGAGGAGCCTCCATCCAACCCTCCCACACACTTTACCATTTCTGATACAGAATAGGTCTTTGAATTGATTTTATTATAACTATAAATAGCATTTTTACCCCCAGTACATGGACCCTATCAGCCATTTTTCTTACAGTAGCCTACATACTGTAGCCTATTGGAGATTTTCGGGTGCAAGTTCGAAATTGTATGCTGTCACAAATCATGTTTTAGTTTTATGTTCGTTTGTTTTGGTCATTGGTTATTTCATATTTGGGTTAGAGTTATATTATTTTGGCATTACTGATACATTTTAACAACTGCCTTGCATGTATTTTGTAGGTTAGACTGGGGTGTACAACTGTATTCTAGACTGTCTGTTAACTGTCCCATGGGTTTAACACAGGTTAAACACGGGGACCTTTGCCATGGGAGACTGTCTCCGGCACTGAGTTGTATGGCCCATTGTTCCACTGCAGATGTTAGGGACCACATCCAAAAGGATCTCCGCCAGGCCGAAGGGGTGGCCGAGACTATGTTTTGGGTCAGTTGTTTCTAAATGTCACAGTAAATGATTTATTAAAGTGTCAAACTCATAGCAAGTGTTCAGAGACATGTTTTCTTCAACTTAATGTAAACAAAGTTTCTTTTTTCTAAATCGAATTAATAAAAATCCCAGTGAAAGCAGGTGTGCATTTCCCTGTCATTTCCTTGTTGTCTGAGAGGCATAGGCACCGATAGCGTGGGGGCTTCAAGGTTCAACTTTATTATTGTCCCAAAAGGGCAAATAGGTTTACAGAACATCAGCGCTTCGGGACCAAAGCCCCCACGCTCAACTGGTCAGCCCCCTCATGAATGTCAAATATCGGGGCCCAATTTCATTACCATTACTATAACGCGGCGCATCTCTGAAGGTGCAAATGTGTGCCCGCGAGAGAGCCGCAACGCGCCATTAACACCTAGAGTCTAGAACAATAGCCCAGACAGAGTGCTAAAGGAGAATCAGCGGCCAGAGGAATTTAATCATCAATCCTGTAGGTTCATCAAGTTACATAGGCCACCAGGTGGGATTCATGAATTAAATTACAGAGGTGAGTAACTAAGTACATGTACTCAAGTACTGTACTTAAGTACAATTTTGAGGCTACTTTACTGGAGTATTTACAATTTCCAATACTTTTACTTCTACTCCAAATATGGCAAATATTGTACTTTTACTCCACTACAATTATCTGAAAACTTTAGTAACTAGTTACTTTGTAGATTTTGATTATTATTACAAAACAAACAGTAACCACTTCAGCCCTATATCGGCTATTTGAAAATAGCAGATCTACAAGCTCACAATGCTCACGAATCACATTTGAGTTATTGTGAGCTTGTAGATCTGATATTTTCAAAATATTTGTATACATTTGAAAACTTGAAATGGGACATTTTGTATAATGAGTACTTGTACTTTTGGTACTCTAAGTACATTTTGATGCAAATACTTTTGTACTTTTACTCAAGTACATTTTGAATTCCGGACTTTTAATTCTACATTGCAGTATTGATACTTTTACTTAAGTAAAACATGTGAGTACTTGTTCCACCACTGAAGGATGGGTAGAGTGTTGTTAATGTTGTTTTATGGTCATTTAATTAACTAATTAAGCCCCCCCCTGTGTAGGGGGGGGGGGCTAGTGGAGGTCAAGTTCAGCCCCCCTGGCCGCGCACAAAAAACAGCGCCCCTGCTGAGAGGCACAACCTACCCCCCTGACAACGGTTTTTGTAAAACATTATATATGTCTTGCATTTTGATACTGACAGGCAAAACTTACATGAGATGATAGTGGATGGATAGATGATTAAAATTAGGTATATTGTGACTGTTTGACGACTACTTTCAAATCACTAGATGCAAATTTGCGAGAGGAGAGGTCACAACGCGTCACATTGCGACACGTTGTGAGCTTGTAGATCGGCTATTTACAAATAGCCAGAGTTTAAATAGGGGTTAATGTATGTTTTGTAATAATAATCCAAATCTACAAAGTAACTAGTAACTAAAGTTTTAAAATTATTGTAGTCGAGTAAAAGTACAATATTTGCCTCTGAGATCTGGTGGAAGTAAAAGTATAGAAAATTGTAAATACTCCAGTAAAGTAAAAGCACCTCAAAATTGTACTTAACTGTACTTGAGTGTATGTACTTAGTTACTTTCCAAGGTATGAACATTGAGATGTTACAGTTAAATTGAGAAGATCGATGTGATTCCTGGAAGTCTTACAAAAATGTTCTGTGTGTGTGTGTGTGTGTGTGTGTGTGTGTGTGTGTGTGTGTGTGTGTGTGTGTGTGTGTGTGTGTGTGTGTGTGTGTGTGTGTGTGTGTGTGTGTGTGTGTGTGTGTGTGTGTGTGTGTGCGCGTGTGCGTGCGTACATGCGTGCCTGTGAGTGTGTGTGTGCGTGTGTGTTGGGGGGGGGTCTAAAGAGCTAAAGAACTTGTCCCACCCTCAATAGCTAGGACTCTCATACACACAAGACATTGAACAGGACACAGTTCTCTGGTTGACATCCCTTCACCACACAGAGAGAGGTGAGCTGTTTGTACTTTTAATCTGCACTTAGGTCTATATTAAGGATCAGACCATTTTAAAGACAAATAAATGTATATGATGCAGGTTTAGGGCAAAAAAGCTTTGAAAAAACGAAGTGTGCATTTATCAGTGTGTGTAGCACACTCACGATTTAATTTAGAGTCCAACTGATGAAAACAGATGGGATTATAAATACAGTGTATGTATGTGTGCGTGCGTATCTATCTATCTATCTATCTATCTATCTACTGTATCTATCTATCTCTCTATCTAACTATCTATCTATCTATCTATATATATATATATATATATATATATATATATATATATATATATATATATATATATATATATATATATATATATATGTCACAGGTAGATTGGAAGTGGAGCACTTGTTGTTAGGCTCGGGGCGGGGCTGCGATGCGAGGACGACGACTACAACAACAACATGGATGTACACACCTGCCTCAGTGGCGCACTTCGATAATCATTGGACTCCCCATCCACTATCACTGGGAGTCTGGGTTTGACTCCCCCTTGGGACATTACTTTTTCAAACAACCGCGGACTACTTTTTTTCGCCGATAAAGTATAGTTTTGGACCATGACGGAGGCGCGCCGACTCAGCAGACCTTGAGGCCAAGGAGGCGCGCCCGAGCGCCTCCAGGCGCGAGTGCCCGCGCCGACCGGCCGATGGTGTGTGTGTGTGTGTGTATGTGCGCGCGCGCATGCGTGTGTGCGTGCTCGTTTGTGCGCGTGTGCATGCTTGCGTGTGTGGTGTGGGACTCATGTCTGGCTTTTATTGCCCTCTAGCGTTGGTTCTACAGAATTGCCTGGGGGGCGGACGGGCGGTGAAAACAAGCGCTTCTTTTCCAATGTTAAATGTTTGTGTGTTCATGTTTTCACAACTGTTTCATGAGCTTTTTGTAGAAGTTGTGTCATAAAACAAAGCTTCATGCGTCTTTGTTTTGCCATTTCAGGTCTCTCACAACATGATGGATCTGTTTGGTGGAAACAGCTCTTTTGGGAAGGATTATGATGGATTTTTTTATTCTCTTGACATCAAGTTCCTCGTCGTCTACTGTCTCGTCTTGGTTGTTGGCGTGCCGGGTAACGGAGCTGTCATCTGGGTGACGGGGTTCCAGCTGAAGAAAACCGCCAACACCGTTTGGTTCCTCAACCTCACCGTGGCCGACTTCCTCTACGCGGCGTTCCTGCCCCTGACCGTGACGGCCTTGGCGATGGAGGGACACTGGCCTTTTGGCAAGTTCATGTGCAAGCTGAACTACAGCGTTAATGTCCTGACCATGTACGCCAGTGTCTACTTTCTGGTGGTCATCAGTGTTGACAGATGTGTTTCTGTGGCGTGGCCGGTGTGGGCCCAGAACCACCGCAGCATGAGGAAGGCATCTTACGTGAGTCTGGGTGTCTGGGTGCTGGCCCTGGTTTTCAGCACCCCGGAGTTCATCCTCCTTCACCACAATGAGAACATCACAGACTGCATGCACTACTTTGTGTTCTCCGATGACCTTGACACCGTCACTCGCCTCCTCCTGGGATTCGTGGTCCCTTTCGCCGTCATTGTCTCCTGCTACGCTGTCATCAGGAGGAAACGCTCGCTGGACGGCCACTCGGGTCGGCCCTTCAAAATCGCAGCAGCTGTTATCGCCGCTTACTTCCTCTGCTGGGCTCCCTATCACATCATGGAACTCATCCCTAGGAACTCGATCAGTAAAATGGTTTACTATGGCCTACTGCCTGGCGATCCTCAACCGCTGCCTCAACCCGCTGTTGTATGTGTTCATGGGTCAGGATTTCAAGGGTAAAGGTCGCAAGCCTGTCCTGAAAGTGCTGGAGAGCGCCTTCACTGAAGAGGAGCCTCCATCCAACCCTCCCACAAACTTTACCATTTCTGATACAGAATAGGTTTTTGAGCAATTACAAATGTGGTTTGAAAATTTGTAAAAGTGAATATGCATTTATGAAAAAGGATTTTCCTGTCATTCCTGTTTTCTATACTTTGCCTAAGGTACATAAATCCCAGACAATTCCACTAGTGGGCAGACCAATAGTGAGTAGTATTGATTCTCTAACCACTAATGTCTTGCCTTAAACCATGGGTACTTCTCTCCCCTCTTATACGAGGGATTATATTGATTTTATTAGCAAATTAAAGTCTGTGGACCTACCCACCACAGAGTGTCTGTTGGTCACGTTGGATGTTTGGGTTAGAGTTATATTATTTTGGCATTACTGATTTTAACAACTGCCTTGCATGTATTTTGTAGGTTAGACTGGGTGTACAACTGTTTTCTAGACTGTCTGTTAACTGTCCCATGGCAGACCAAATAGAGAGAGAGAGTTCTGACACTAGTGTTCACTTCTTCGGGCCAGGTCTTCTACATAGCTCTCTATTGGCGAATAGTGTGACAAAGCCCTAAACCGGAAGTTCATGGAATGCATTGAAGTCTACGGCTCCTTGTCACTATTTCCAGTTTACAACTGCAACTCTCTAATACAACTCTCTAATACACAACTCTCTAATACAAGACTCTGTCCCATGGGTTTAACCCATTAAGACCGGGACGCATCTGTGTCATTTTGGAATTCTTTAGCTATTCAAAAATAGCAGATCTACAAGAGTGCCGCGCTATGAGCTTGTAGATCTGCTATTTTTAAAAAAAACTGTGGTACACGTGTGTTACCTGTTTATTAAGCTACTACTATTTTTCAACCACATCTAATGAGACAAGACATCAGTTGAATGAGTTTGGGAACAGACGTCATGAGACAAAAGACATAGTATACAACAAATTATATTTGATGGGAAAATGAATTGCAACAACTTGGAAAGACACTTTCATTCTGACAAACCATAAATCATTTGACTAGACCTTTCCACCAGACAGAGAAAAGAAGAAGACACACAAAAAGGAACTGAAATCTCGGGGATGGCAGTGGCTCAGGGGTAGAGTGGCCAGGTAGAGTGAACTTGAAACCGCAAGGTTCAATCCTGGGCTGGGGGCTCCCCCAGAGTTAGTGTCGAAGTGTCCTTGAGCAAGACGCTGAACCCCTAATTGCTCGGTGTATGCATGTGTGTGTGAATGGGTGAATGTAATGCACAATCTATGTACAGTGCTTTGGATAAAAGCGCTATATAAACGCCATTATATATTATATATACACCATTTACCTTTACCATTTATCTCAGCCATATGTATTTGTATACCATACATGGAACTGGATAGAGCTCTCTCATCATTATTCTACTGTAAGTATTTGTCTCATCAGCGAGAACTGCACAATGATGGTGAAAAAAGAGAACTTGCGGACAAACCACATGTCGTTTGACTAAACATTTCCAGCAGAGCTGAGAACTGAGAAAAAGAAATAAACTAAGGAACTGAAATTTCAACCATTGCCATATAAAAATATCAAGTCAAGTGCAATCATCAGTACGTTAATCATAAATAATGTTTTTATTATTGTTTGGTGTGCATTACACTTTTTTCATAATTATACATATTAAACTATTGACTTATTATCTTTGCATTATTTGAATTAGGGGTCTATAATAAGATGAAAAGCCAGTGGCTAAATATGGCCACAATGAAACTGTTGGGGGGGGGGGGGGGGGCTTCTGTTCTAACCTTCTTTAATTAGCACTCACGTCACAAATGTGTTTCGTTCTGAATCTTTCAGAAAAAAGAAAATATATATATATACACACACACACACACACACACACACACACACACACACACACACACACACACACACACACACACACACACATTTTTTATTTTGTATGTCCGTGACAAAAAATAAAATATTGATCAAAATGTCCGTCACAAGCTGGCATGGTGTTGACCCCTGTTGTGTGGCTTACATTTTTGGAGGAGTATTAGTAGTGGTATTCCATATATATAATTACACGTAGATACCCTGTACCGCACTGGCTGTTGCTGTACATTGGAGTGATGCGTCAACGTGACCACTAGTCAACCCCCTTGCTTTGTTAGCACACTGACACATAAGTTACTATCCACCACTGTCAAGTAGGGCGTTAATTTACGAAAAAACACAAAAGGTTAGAATATGGAGAGAGAGGAGGTTTCTGCCTCAACAAAATACTCCTTGAGTGAGTCCAGGAAAGCAGCATGTCAAAGTTAGTACATGAAACACCTGACGAGAACTGTGTGCCTTGTGAACATTGTAGTTCCAATGTTGACGTCTCCATCATTATATTCATAAAATAAACACTTACAAAAATGTGTGTTTTTTGAGAAGAAACAGATTACAGGACCGTGAGGTTTTGATGGAAACCCAACCACGACCCAACCTGACCCAGCTCAGATGTTACACCAAAATTGTCCACACAGCATCTCCAGAAGTTGCTGTTTGTTTACGCAATATCACCAAATTAGTCTGTGTTTGATTGGTGTTTGACATTGTTTATAGTTACAGATAATGTAGTCAGACACAGTGTTTGGTCAGGTTACAGACAGAATTAAAATGTGAACGGTACAGTGATGATGAACCAACAGTTCTTGGTCCTGTGGTGTAAAATATCCACCCCCGTGGAGAAGAGCTCAGAGTTCAGATATTGAATATATTTTATGTATCCCATGAAAAATGAAATGATAACAAAGACATGATTCCTCCCACACACACACACACACACACACACACACACACACACACACACACACACACACACACACACACACACACACACACACACACACACACACACACACACACACACACACACACACACACACACACACAGAGGGACAGAGAGGAAGAGAGAAAATAAAGACAAATTCACTGGGGTTCACTAGGGTTCACATTCACTTTTGTTTTGTACAAAACAAAAGATGGCATACTTGTCAAACACAGCGGAAAACAATCATGGGTACACACACACACACACACACACACACACACACACACACACACACACACACACACACACACACACACACACACACACACACACACACACACACACACACAGAGGGACAGAGGGACAGAGAGGAAGAGAGAAAACTAGAAAAAGTGGTCAGGTAGGTTATTGTGGCCTCCTGGTGGCGCTATAATAGGTCAATGTTTAAAGGGTGCCATTTGTTCTTGGGCCTTGCACGGCAATCAGACACTGCATTCATGGTTTGAGGCATTTTGTGCAAAAAAAATGTTTTGCTAAATTAGACCTGCTGGTGGCGCTATAACAGGCCAATGTTAAAAGGGTGGCATTAGTTCCCAACATAGTGTGAATGTGCGTGCAAAGTTTGACCGCAATCGGACAGTGCGTTCATGATTTGCGGAATTTTGTTCAAAATAAGCCACTACAGCAAACTTTAGATGTCAATCTTAGCCAATGAGGATGGAATATGAAAAATCAAACACATCCGTCTTGATCACATGACTATGGAGATCATGTGTACTGATTTGCGTGAAATTTGGATAAAATTGGAAGGAGTAATATAAAAAAATGTGTTTTACATAAGTCGGCCTCCTGGTGGCGCTATAAAGGCAGATGTGAAATATGCAGGGCAAAGGTTTTTCCTTTACCTCTAGGGAGTGCGCATACAAAGTTTTACACAGATCGGTGCAGTTATAGGTAAAAACATGAATCGGCCTGTTATAGCACCACCTTGAGGCTGATTTGAAAATGTTCAAGTGGCATTTATTCCTCGGCATAGTGGGAATGTGCGTGCAAAGTTTCACGGAAATGGCATGCTGTGTTCATGATTTGAGGCATTTTGTTGAAAACGGAGCACTCCTGCCATTTTGAGCCAATCAAGATGGAATATGAAAGATCTGAAAGACACATTTCGTTTAATGACTATAGAGATACTGTGTACCGACTTGCGAGATTTTTGGACAAAATCTGTAGGAGTACTGTCAAAAAATATGTTTTGCACAAATCGGCCACCTGGTGGCGCTATAAAAGGCCCATGTGAAAAATTTGGGGCAGAAGTTCGGAATTGGCATCCAGGGAGTGTGTGTGCACAGTTTCGCTGCGATCAAGCCAATGGTGGCGGAGATTAGCTGCTCACAGACGGACACACACACACACACACACACGGACGGACGGACGGACAAACGGACGGAGGGTAAAACATACTCTCTCGCCATGCCTTTCGGCCTGGCGGAGACAATAAAGACAAATTCACTGGGGTTCACTAGGGTTCACATTCACTTTTGTTTTGTACAAAACAAAAGATGGCATACTTGTCGTTTCAACTCTCTTTATGACCTCAGTTTTCAGACATGCTGACCTCAACTGAAGTGTCGACAAGGAATGCTCTTGTTGAGATAACAGTGTTGTTCATTCTTGAGCATCTAATATACACAACACAATTACCCTGTTCACAGTTGTCCTCATAAAGCAGGACTTA
>NC_137608.1:11510550-11513050 GCF_963280865.1 Gymnoscopelus braueri | reverse complement strand
TTACATGAGATGATAGTGGATGGATAGATGATTAAAATTAGGTATATTGTGACTGTTTGACGACTACTTTCAAATCACTAGATGCAAATTTGCGAGAGGAGAGGTCACAACGCGTCGCATTGCGACACGTTGTGAGCTTGTAGATCGGCTATTTACAAATAGCCAAAGTTTAAATAGGGTTATAGGGGTTAATGTTACAGTTAAATTGAGAAGATCGATGTGATTCCTGGAAGTCTAACATAAATGTTCTGTTCAAATTTGTATTCCAGGAAGAACATCTGGTCTACTGAAGGTTCACATTGAAGTTTAATTCACATTGAATGAATGCCTAATAGAAAACAAGCACGGTATTATATAAGTGTCTGTGTGTGTGTGTGTGTGTGTGTGTGTGTGTGTGTGTGTGTGTGTGTGTGTGTGTGTGTGTGTGTGTGTGTGTGTGTGTGTGTGTGTGTGTGTGCGTGTGTGTGTGTGTATACGTGTTAAGGGGGGGGGGGTCTAAAAGAGCGTGGGACCCTCAATAGCTAGGACTCTCATACACACAAGACATTGAACAGGACACAGTTCTCTGGTTGACATCCCTTCACCACGCAGAGAGCGGTGAGCTGTACTTTTAATCTACACTTAGGTCTATATTAAGGATCAGACCATTTTAAAGACAAATAAATGTATGCATGTTTAGGACACAAAAGTGTGCATTTATCAGTGTGTGTAGCCAGTGTAGTTATATGGGTTCATTTGTTTCAGAATACTGACTTATTAAAAATCTGTCAATCAACCATGAGTGTAGCTTATATACTCATTGTAATGGCAATTTCCACCTTTGTTCCAATATTGCCCATTACTTCACAGGTGTGGTGTCTGGAGTGATCCTACGCAGTAGATAAAGTAAAAAACAAACAAGATGGAAGTCCAGTCCAAAAATCCAGTTTTAGGTGTATTTACTGGAATTGCAGTTTGTTCGGATTATATATACAGTATGTGTGTGTGTGTGTGTGTGTGTGTGTGTGTGTGTGTGTGTGTGTGTGTGTGTGTGTGTGTGTGTGTGTGTGTGTGTGTGTGTGTGTGTGTGTGTGTGTGTGTGTGTGTGTGTGTGTGTGTGTGTGTGTGCATGCATGTGTGTGTGTATATATGCGTACGTGCGTGAATATATATTTCTCTCTCTCTCTCTCTCTCTCTCTCTATATATATATATATATATATATATATATATATATATATATATATATATATATATATATATCAGTGTTAAATGTTTGTGTGTGAATGTTTTTACAACTGTTTCATGAGCTTTTTGTAGAAGTTGTGTCATAAAACAAAGCTTCATGTGTCTTTGTTTTGCCATTTCAGGTCTCTCACAATATGATGGATCTGTCTGGTGGTAACAGCTCTTTTAGGAAGGATGAGTCTGAGGACTATTATTTGATTTATTCTCTTGACATCATGCTCATCATCGTCTACTGTCTCGTCTTGGTTGTCGGCGTGCCGGGGAACGGAGCTGTCATCTGGGTGACGGGGTTCAAGCTGAAGAAAACCGCCAACACTGTTTGGTTCCTCAACCTCGCCGTGGCCGACTTCCTCTACGCGGCGTTCCTGCCCCTGACCGTGACGACCTTGGCGATGGAGGGACAATGGCCTTTTCGCAAGTTCATGTGCAAGCTGAACTACAGCGTTAATTTCCTGACCATGTACGCCAGTGTCTACTTTCTGGTGGTCATCAGTGTTGACAGATGTGTTTCTGTGGTGTGGCCGGTGTGGGCCCAGAACCACCGCAGTGTGAGGAAGGCATCTTACGTGAGTCTGGGTGTCTGGGTGCTGGCCCTGGTTTTCAGCACCCCGGAGTTCATCTTTATGGAATCTCAACACTCCACTTACCACAATGAGAACATCACCGAGTGCATGCACTACTTGGCGTTCTCCGATGACTATGACACCATCGCTCGCCTCCTCCTGGGATTCGTGGTCCCTTTCACCGTCATCGTCTCCTGCTACGCTGTCGTCATCAGGAGGAAGCGCTCGCCGGCCGGCCACTCGGGTCGGCCCTTCAAAATCGCAGCAGCTGTTATCACCGCTTACTTCCTCTGCTGGGCTCCCTATCACATCATGGAGATCATCCCGAAGCACTCAATCAGCGAAACGGTCGTGTTTTTTATGGCCCTCTGCCTGGCGATCCTCAACCGCTGCCTCAACCCGCTGTTATATGTGTTCATGGGTCAGGATTTCAAGGGTAAAGGTCGCAAGGCTATCCTGAAAGTGCTGGAGAGCGCCTTCACTGAAGAGGAGCCTCCATCCAACCCTCCCACACACTTTACCATTTCTGATACAGAATAGGTCTTTGAATTGATTTTATTATTACTATATATAGCATTTTCCCCCCAGTACATGGACCCTATCAGCCACTTTTCTTACAGTAGCCTACATACTGTAGCCTATTGGAGATTTTCAGGTGCAGGTTCGAAATTATATGCTGTCATAAACCATGTTTTATTTTTATTTTTGTTTG
>NC_137608.1:11473050-11505550 GCF_963280865.1 Gymnoscopelus braueri | reverse complement strand
CCTTATGATCCTTAAGGTGGACATACACTACGAGATAATCTTAATATTAACGATTTTTAAATCGGGTATCATCACACACTACAAGATAATCTTTCAAGATTCTCTTATCAGATTATCTTAACATGCACACACTACACGATTAAAAACATCGGGGGCATCTCACATTACAAGATTCTATCCAGATTCTCGGGCTTGCCCGAACAGTAATAATAAATAGGAAAATATATTTAAAATATAAATAAAAATATAAATTATGAATTATTAATAATTATAATTATATAAGATATTATATCAGTAGCCTATATTATTTTGATATTAATTAAAGTTACACATTACAATCCGTACATTTTCATATGTCAATTCAGTGTTTTTCTCCGACAGTCAGCTGCGAGCGCGCGCACGCACACACACACACACACACACACACGCACACACACACACACGCACACACACACACACACACACACACACACACACACACACACACACACAGTGCACCGCATCAGAGCAGATCTACAAGCTCACAACGCGTCTCATTCGCGGTAGGCTACTTGTGGTCTTGTATATCGCATTAGCTGTAGAATACAACTCTCATAGACGTATTTATGATTATGACGTTTTCAATCTACGAGAGCTGTAGGGTTCACCCCCCATGGACACAGAAACTTTCAGCACTATACCCCGTATACACTCCAAACATGTACAAATTAAAAAATAAAGGTGCTTTTTCCCACGCCCCAAATGTTAACTCTCGCTACGGGGTAGTAGTTTAATGTAATAATCCATATCTTTCAATAAAGAAGTGTTTTAATGCCGTCCGTGGCCGAATGCCATTTTATCACCCTCGCTTACTTCCTGTTTACATTGAGTGTAATTCCGGGTTTCACCAGATGGGCGCGTCACTACCGCCCATTGGGAACTTCCGACAGAATCAGCCACAGACGGCATTAAACACTTCTTTATTGAAAGATATGGATTATTACATTAAACTACTACCCCGTAGTGATAGTTAACGTTTGCTGCGTGGGGGTAAGCACCTTTATTTTCAATTTGTACATGTTTGGAGTGTCTGCGGGGCATAGTGCAGAAAGTCCCTGTGTCCATGGGGGTGAACCCTACAACTCTCGTAGATTGAAAACGTCAGAATCATAAATACGTCTACGAGAGTTGTATTCTACAGCTAATATCGCATAATGTTAACCACTCGAAACCATTGTGCGACGAAGAACAAAATAATCCTGGCTGGCACAGAGACTTCCCTTGCAACATTTTGCAAAATTCATGGATTTAAGAACTATGAAGGGTGCACCAACATGAAAGTTTTTTTTCTAAAGCATTAGATGGTGGGCCAGAACATAATGAAAGGCTAATTTATGAAATGGATAGTTAACAAATGTACTGGAACTCGCAAGAGTCAATACAGAACAGAACGCCTTATATTTGGCACACATTTGTGATACTCTCTCACAGAGAATGAATCAAAATGTAAGCTATTAGGTGGCATAATAAACCGTAAACGAGCGGTTCCCCCCCCCCCCCTCCAAGACTGACCATAACCCGTTGCGCAAATACCTCCATCTTTGATGTACCCGAGTGCATTGTGGGTATGCGCAAAGCATTCTGGGATATGAAAGGTCCCCCCTCACGTATCTTCGCTTTGAGAGTCTTGGATTGTATTGCAATTGTCCGTGATGTCCAATTAGAAAATCGTTTCGGATTATAAAGATGGGTGGAACGGATCGATGCGCTGTTTACCAGTGCAATAATGATCGGCGACGTCAAGCCAAGTAAGTGTAAATATATATATCTGTAGAATTCTTGCTATAGATGCTCTTAACTTTAGTTAAGTTGTACTGCAATCACTGCTCACTGTGAGTCTGGATGGATGTGTGTATGTACCTTAGTTTTTATTTTGATACTGTTTGCATATATTACCCTTGTTATATGTATAAATATCACAGATTGATAAGTATTTATTATTGGTAGATGGACCAGCAAGGAAGCTTGTTGTGATATTTATTATTGATGGAGAAGGGATGGGAGCAATTCTGCATTTTTATTTTATTTTACTATTACTCTGAATTATTTGCTTTCATTTGTTATATTATTTTTAAAATGGCCTTATTCGAAATAAACAATTCAATTTAGTATGTAGGCATATTACTGTCAGAAAAAAAGCAGTACAAATACAACTCATGTCCTGTTGACCAGTGGTGGAAGAAGTACTCAGATATTTTACTTAAGTAAAGTATCATCAATATAAAAATACTTTGTTACAAGTAAAAGGCCTGTGTTCAAAATGTTACCTGGATGTCTTGAGTAAAAGTACCAAAGTATTGGCATCAAAATGTACTTAAAAAGTACCAAAAGTATAAGTACTAAAATGTTCTCTTGTAGATCTGCTATTTTCAAATAGCCTAGGTATAAAATAGGTGGTTAATGGTAAAGTGGTTAATCTATGTTTTATAATGTATTCATTTATATCTGCAAAGTAACTAGTAACTAAAGTTTTCAAATAATTGTAGTGGAGTAAGAGCACAATATTTGCCTTTGAGATGTAGTGGAGTAGAAAGTATTGAAATTTGGAAATACTGCAGTAAAGTAAAAATACCTCAAATTATACAATACTTGAGTAAATGTACTTAGTTACTTACGTTACCACCAAGTTGACTGATGGTTTAGTAAGTGGTTAAGTTAGACTTGTTTGCTAGTTTCAGTGTATTTCAAGAATTCTGTTTAGCTAAAATAACATGTGAGTACTTTTTGTTGCTAACATTTAAAAAGATCATAGTAGCCTATTGTAATAATGTAAAGCCACATGCATTGACCAATTTGACAAGATTGGCAGACCAAATCTAAAGTCATTTTAATTATTTATTTAAAATGTATTACTTCTTTTCTAACTACACACTGTAATTTAATTGTGTTTATTTGGGTAATTTCATGTTATTTCATTACATGAGTATCATAGTGTAAACTAAAGCCATATTAGACCGGGAGCCAGGCCCAGCCCTCAGGATGTTCTCTGCTAACTTTTTTTCACTATTATTTTCTGTTAGCATATACCTTGGGCCATCACAAGTTCATACTGAACACCCCCAACTCGGGGCCATTTGGTCTCTGGGGCCCCAAAACACCTTTTTGGGGCGAAATTAATGTTAATGGCAATATTAATTTACTAAAATTACATAAATTGTCTTACACATATGAAATTCGGCATGGACTATCCTGACACATAGGGGGTAAGTAGCAAAATAGGATTCTGGTGCTTGCTACCATTGTATTTTTAAATATGACCTACAACATCCCCAGAAACACAAAGAAAATACTGTCCACTTGACAAATAACAACAAAGATGATTATTTTCCAGCACTTTATGGTGAATATCACTGCCTCACTTGTATATACAAAACTTCCCATGTCCATAAGCTTCAATTTGAGCCCAAGATGACCTTTGTATCTTGAAAATTACTTTTTCTGTAGCCAAAATTCAGCACTATACCTCAAATCGGAGAAAATCTAACATTCAGTCATAGTAGAGGCCCTAGGAGGGGTCCACGCGTGATTGCTTATTATTTATTTTTCTAGTTTTGATTTTTGGCATCCATATGACCTCTAAAATAGGGATTTTGATCATCCCAAGAAGAAAAGTGGTCCAAAGTGTTTTTTTTCCAATGTTTTATTACCCCTATGAGACCTGCGGGATTGCTGGCTGGAACGCCGGCGAGACTGTCTTTCGGAGACTTTGGCATGCTCAATTTTAGACGTAGCCCAAAGATAGAGATATCATTTGATTCTAGACAACCTCAGGTTTCCAATGGGACCAACCTTGTCATGCTAGACCACATTTTGGCGAGGGAAAAACAGCCATCACCATTTTCCAAATCTCATGCAGTTTTGGGCAAGAACCATGCAGTTTTTTGTACGCAGAACAAATGTGTCATTTAAAAAGGAGACCACTTTACTGTATCTATAGCTGTATGAGACCACTGTACTTAATCTAATGCTGATATGAGACCACTGTACTGTATCTAGACCACTGTACTGCATCTATAGCTGTATGAGACCATAACTGTATTGCATCTAGACCACTGTGCTGCATCTATATCCCACTGTACTGAATCTATAAACCACTGTACTGAATCTATAAACCATTGTACTGCATCTATAGACCAATGGTCCAGTGGTCTACAGAGCCTGGGGGGGGGCCAGGCTCTGGAACAGCTTGCCCTCAGTGGGGGGCAGTTGCCGCAAAGACTCGGTAGATGCAGTACATTGGTCCACAGATGCACTACAGTGGTCTATAGATGCACTAGAGTGGTCTACAGATGCACTACAGTGGTCTATAGATGCACTAGAGTGGTCTACAGATGCACTACAGTGGTCTATAGATGCACTAGAGTGGTCTACAGATGCACTACAGTGGTCTATAGATGCACTAGAGTGGTCTACAGATGCACTACAGTGGTCTATAGATGCACTACAGTGGTCTATAGATGCACTAGAGTGGTCTACAGATGCACTACAGTGGTCTATAGATGCACTAGAGTGGTCTACAGATGCAGTATAGTGGTCTACAGATGCAGTATAGTGGTCTACAGATGCACTACAGTGGTCTACAAATCACAACAGTGGTCTACAGATGCACTAGCGTGGTCTACAGATGCACTAGCGTGGTCTACAGATTAACTGTGGTGGTCTACAGATCACGACAACGGTCTACAGATGCAGTATAGTGGTCTACAGATGCACTACTGTGGTCTATAGATACAGTAGTAAGTCTATAGATGCAGTACAGTAGTCTCATACAGCTATAGATCCAGTGCTGTGGTCTCTAGATGCAGTACAGTGGTCTTAAGATGTAGTATAATGGTCTATAGATGCAGTACAGTGGTCTTAAGATGCTGTACAATGGTCTATATATGCGCAGTACAGTGGGATATAGATGCAGCACAGTGGTCTAGATGCAATACAGTCATGGTCTCATACAGCTATAGATGCAGTACAGTGGTCCAAATACAGTACAGTGGTCTCATATCAGCAATAGATAAAGTACAGTGGTCTCATACAGCTATAGATACTGTACAGTGGTCTCCTTTTTTTAAATAGGCAGAATACGCATACAAATATACATATTTGTACTGCGTGCAAAATGGTTCTTGCCCAAAACTGCATGAGATTTCGAAAATCTTGCCAAAATGTGGTCTAGCATGACAAGGTTGGTCCCATTTGAAACCTGAGGTTGTCTAGAATCAAATGATATCTCTATCTTTGGGCTACGTCTAAATTTGAGCATGCCAAAGTCTCCGATAGGGGTAATAAAACATTGAAAAAAACACACTTTGGACCACTTTTTTTCTTGGGATGATCAAAATCCCTATATTAGAGGTCCTATGGAGCCAAAAATCCAAACTAGAAAAATAAATAATAAGCAATCACGCTTGGACCCCTCCTAGGGCCTCTACTATGACTGAATATTCAATTTTCTCCGATTTGAGGTATAGTGTAGAATTTTGGCTACAGAAAGAGTAATTTTCAAGATACAAAGGTCAACTTGGGCTCAAATTGAAGCTTATGGACATGGGAGGTTTTCTATATACAAGTGAGGCAGTGATATTCACCATAAAGTGCTGGAAAATAATCATCTTTGTTGTTATTTGTCAAGCGGACAGTTTTTTTGTGTGTGTTTCTGGGGATGTTGTAGGTCATATTTAAAAATACAATGGTAGCAAGCACCAAAATCCTATTTTGCTACTTACCCCTATGTGTCAGGATAGTCCATGCCGAATTTCATATGTGTAAGACAATTTATGTAATTTTAGTAAATTAATATTGCCATTAACATTAATTTCGCCCCAAAAAAGGGGTTTTGGGGCCCCTGAGACCAAACGGCCCCGAGTTGGGGGTGTTCAGTATGAACTTGTGATGGCCCAAGGTATATGCTAACAGGAAATAATAGTGAAAAAAAGTTAACAGAGAACATCCTGAGGGCTGGGCCTGGCTCCCTGTCTATATTAAACACTGTTTATTCTGTTGTTTTAGGTGGGTAATCAAAGAACATGTCCCTGAGCTGAAATTCCACATGTGCCCTCTCAAATGGCGCTCACTGTGGTTGAAGCTCATCAACAGAAAAGACCTCTGCAAGATCACTGACAACACCCGAATCTGCAGCAATCACTTCCTACTGGGCAAACCCATTGGAAAACACCCCCATCCATCCCTGTACATGAGGGGGTATTTAGACAAGGACAGCCACAGTGACAACATTGAAATTCAAAGAATAATTAGCAACTGGTCTCCGGACAATGATGAAAGCACATATCTGACAACAAGGCAAGGCCAGGTGAAGAGAAAGAGTGCCAAGGACATTCCCACAGGCCCTGGTGAAGACACTTGTAGTCAGTACCCAGGCCCTAATGAGGAAGCCACAAGTCAAACCCCAGTCAGTCTTGTGTCATGGGACCACAGCTACAGTCGTGCTCATGATACTAGTATAGAGAGTGTTGGTCTTCTGAACTTTTCTGAGCCATTTACACCTGAGTCACCATACAAATCTTCTTCATATAGTTTCTCTGACCTGCAGGAGCAGCACAACTACTGTTTGAAGCCAATGAGTGCTGCCTGCACATGTTCCTGTGTGTGTGAAAAGTGTCAAATCCCAGCAATAGATGTGCAGGAGAGAGATGGATTCTCTGCTCACAGAGTTGATGTCCAGGATGAACTCTTACGTGAGAGAGATGACTTGGAGAGAAGGTTATCACATGAGAGTCATTGTTCTTCATTGCCACTGCCACTACATTATGATATTTCTTCCCTCAAGCATTCTGATGATCTGATGCGTCTGCACACAGGCTTACAGAACTATGCCCTCTTCCAGTGGGTGTTTAATCAGGTGCAATCCAAACTGCCCTCTATACATTATTTCAAAGGTGTGCAGTCTGAAACAGTGAAGAAGTACCAGTTGTTTGCAGATAAAAAACCAGGACCACAGCGAAAATTGACCTCTGAGAATGAACTTTTGTTAACTCTGATGAAATTGAAACTAAATTTGTCACTCAGGTTCCTTGCCTATCTTTTTAGAATCTGCACCAGTGTTGTATCTCAAATCATATCTACATGGGTGGCTCTGCTCTCAAAAGAATTAGAACCACTTATATATTGGCCTCAACAAGAGGAGATTCACCTGTACTACCCTGAATGCTTCAAAAAGTACAAGTATGTAAGGGCCATCATAGACTGCACTGAGATACCCATACAGAGGCCTTCACTGGCAAAAGCCAATAGACAGATATACTCGCAATACAAGGGAAGACCTACTGCTAAAGTTTTGGTGGCATGTAGTCCAGCAGGAACTGTGTCATTTGTGTCAAAATCTGCAGGGGGATGTATGAGTGACAAGGAAATAGTCAAAAGGTCAGGTATCATTGACTTACTAGAAAGGGGTGATTACTTGCTGGCAGACAGAGGGTTCAATATCCAAGAACTACTTCTAGACAAAGGAGTGACCCTGGTAATCCCTCCATTCTTGAAATCCAAAAAGCAGTTTTCAGATGCGGATGATAGAAGAACTAAGCAAGTTGCTAATGCACGAATTCACATTGAACGTGTTATCGGGAGGATTAAGGATTTTGACATAATGAAATCTGAACTCCCATTAGACATGTTTGACATTTTTGATGAAATTGTAGTAGTTGTGTCAGCTCTGATTAACTTACAGCCACCCATAATTCCACTGAAATGTCACTGACATATTTGCATTGGGGGTGTCCAATCCAATAACAAAACCTGAAACAGATCTTGAACTCTGATTACATTGGAACTCAATTTCCACTTGTTAGCATCTCGCCTTTGATAAGATGCCATCTTAAGGAACTGGTACATGCATGTATTTGTGAAGAAACAATTGCAATATTTCTTAATGGTGAACAACATTTATTGTACATAAAAACACAGCCTTGGTGTTTAAACAAACATTAGTGCAATGATGTAGTGCAAAACATTAATTGTAAACAAAAAAATAAAGTGAGTTATGCCGCTATGTAATACAAAATAAATGTAAATAAAACGGGTATTTCAAGTGCACTGTTTTTTTCTTCTTATTAACTTCCCTCATAGTACTATTAGGCCTATGTAAAAGTACACAATAACATTGTCAGCTTTAGTAAGACATTTTAACCACATTGCAGGACAAACACCTCACTGGCTTTTTGGCATGGTGTAAAAAACAAACTTAATCATTCATTTGTTTTAGGCTTGAACTTTCCAACTATTTCCAACTTCCAAGTAGACCTTCACACACACCACACAATTGTGGAAAGCCATCACAGTATAAGGTGATACTTTAGACAAAAACCTATATATTTGGTGACGTGGACTTCAACTGCACTTTATTTGTCACACAAGTTTACAGCTGTAGTACAACTTACCCACAACTTAAATAATAAGTTACATTGAAATAATAATATCAGCAGACAATATCAAATATATGAGCGTACTTACAGGTCTATAAATAAAATACATCACATAGCACTTTTTAGTAACAGCTATTTAGAACTACCAAGTAGTGCATAAAACATCTTGCAGATTGAGAGAACCAAAAAGAGAAAGAAATAACTTTCAGTTGGGTCTTAAAGGAGAAACTGACAAGGGAATACAATTCTGCCGTTCAGGCAAAAGGGAAATGACAGATCTTAAAAAAACACCAGACAAGACTGTCATCTGAGCTGAAGAAGCAAAAACACCCTGAAAAATGACCTTTGCATTAACTAAATGTCTGATAGCAACATATGCAATAAGCTATGCTGTACTTGTCATTTCAAGTAGGCCTACTAATAATAATGAATCAACACAAAAGTGGGACCAATGTCAAAACTGGTATTGGGCTGACAGTTGAATTATGAATATGCTTTTGCTGGATAATGTGTCTTGCATGGCAAACTGTTCAATTTACTTGTCAGAGGTAATAGATATGTTGGTTATTTTGGTCAATAACAATGAATAATAAATGTACACAATGACATCATCAGGTATGGCAAAATGTGGTAGTGGCATTGATAAAAGGACCTACTGTAGGCCATGAGTTAAAGTTTACAGCATTAATATTCCTCCAGCTCTGGAACAGATGAACCTGCCCCATTTTCCACACCTTTCTGCATTGAGCTCTTCAGTGTTTCATCCAGTAACTCTGGTAGAATCACTGACTGGAAGAATATTGTTGACTTTTCAATAATCTCTTCCACTAGGAAGGGGTCGAAGCAGATTTCCTCTGTGTGGTATCGGTTGTATGGGGAAGCAGTTTGAAGAAAGAAGTATCCCACATCTGCATTGGTGACCAGCAGCTGCATTTGAACTTGGAAGTAGTAGGGATGGGTTGCCTTCAACTTTATTTCACCTGTTGGTATGGAAGAGCAATATATATTTATTTTTGTTTAAAATATCATCAGCTAGAGCAGACCATCTCTCAGCCAGGCTACAGATGTAAACTTTTGGTTTTTATCTTTGGAAGCCTAGGGCATGTGCACAAGTTGGTTGTGAGGGGTCTTCAAATGGCCGTATATATATATATATATATATATATATATATATATATATATATATATATATATATACACACATATATATATGTATGTATATATATATATACACACATATATATATATGTATATATATGTATATACATGTATATATATATATGTATGTATGTATGTATGTATGTATGTAGGCCTATGTATGTATGTATGTATGTATGTATGTATGTATGTATGTATGTGTATATATATACATACAGTATATATACATACATACATACATACATACATACATACACACATATATATATATATATATATATATATATATATATATATATATATATATATATATATATATATGCACTGCATATGCACACTATATTTTCATATGAACCCCATTTGATATTGACAATGACAATTCTAAGTTAGTTACAGTCTACACAGAATGAGTTAAAACATGTTTGTGTGGGAATTCTCCATTCAATCATTTACAGGTAAATACAGCTATAGAAGAAAACAATAGCACTAGACCATACCTGATGATGTCACATGAAGGCAAGAATCTGGTTGCTCAGCAAACTTCGGGATACTGAGAGCACGATGCTTGAAGGGGTTCTTCACCTCAAGGGGACGGGTGCCACAACACTTGCAAGTTACAAGTCCATCCGGTGATGCTGCCATTATGGGCAGCTGGCTGTACAGAATAAGCCCACAGGGCTCCGTTTTCATGCCCTTGTGCTTACATCGGTTCAGCTTCTCAAAGTTGCTCACAGCATATCTTTCATTGTAATTGCCCCAATCGATAGCTGGTGAATGAGCTGGTGGCATATAGTTCATGATTTCTTTCAGTAAAGCAGTGTTCCTGCTGCTTACTACTCCATCATGTTTCACTTTTCCAAACACTGAATGTGCTTTGCTGGCTGTAACACGCCCAACTCTGTAGTCACGCCATTCATCTGAATTTGCCTGGTCTGTTGTGTACTGAGACACAGCTAAAACAACATGTTGGTCCAGTGGTTGTACAGCTGCATCAAAGAACTGATCTGTGGAAGAGCAGTGTGCTGCTGCTAGGGCTGTGAGAGTGGGTGGCAGAGCAGCATTCACTTGTTGTAGTGGGTCTTCTTCCATAGCATCCTCCCACTGTACTACCCCACAGTCCCTTATATCAGGCAATATATGTGCTGGATCTGGGGCAGCTGGCTGGTAGCAGAGAATCCCAGCACTTCCATTTGAAGCTTCCCTGAGCCCCTCAAGGTCCATGTCGTGGATGGATTTTTTTTTCCTGTGAGGTAGTGCACGAGGGTCAAACTGGAACCTCCGAGCACGACACACTGTCTCCTCAATTACACAGTTTCCTAAAAGTATACAGCAAATTAAAAACTGGTCTTACTGTAGGTAATATGATTTGGCAGGCTTAAGTGAATAAGGCCTTGAGGCTTCACCGCTGCAGGGGAGTAAAACATGGACAGCTAGACTTTGGTGTGGGCTTAGTGGACAGTAATATGAAATGTACTGTTTGTAATAAAGTTAGTTGTGTACATTTTTGTATCACATTCATAGAAGGGAATAACAGAATGCAACAAAGCAAAAAGAACACCGGCAGCTACACAAAATAGTTGATCAATGAAATTATTACTGTAAACAAAACATCACCTTTAACCTTCTGAATATGAATGTTTTCAAGGAACTCTGCACTGTGCAGCTTCTTGGATGGCGCATGCCAACTTTGTCTCTGCTCAGTCACCGTTGTGTTTTCTCCTCGTGCCACTTTCTCAATGACCATATGGCAAAGGGATGCCACATGCTTACATGTGCCACGTAACCTTTGGATTATGAAAGGACATACAGTATGAAAAGGAATGAATGAGGGTGGCTTGGTCAAAATACTTTGAAACTAGTATGTGGCAAACTGTGGTAGCATATTTAAATTAAACAAGAAAATGAACATGATATTGTTTGTGTCAAAGCCAATGTACCCTGCAGGACAGGAGCAGAAGGCATCCACTAGCAATGCCTTTGACTTGTGGACAATCATCCAACATTTATAGGGTGCTAGAGAGATGCTGGTTTCCCTTATCACAGTGGCCCTCAGGAGACAATAGGGCACGTTTTCACCAACGCCATGGTATTGCACATTATGAACATGGTCTGACATGTGAAGGGACTTTCCATCCCTCAAAGCCTCAGCACCACCAGTTAAAATGTCAATTGCACGGTTTTCTATGAGAGAATAAAACACATATTTAGTTGGTGATGATTACAGCTACATTACTAAATTCATACATGACAGAGAGCTAAAATGTATAGGTGATTAAATATATATTGAAAGAGTTGCCTATTTATTGATGAACAAGACAGTAACAAAATGAAGTGCAGCAAACTGTGATAGGCTGATTCTTATTAATAGGCTACAGTGGCTACAAGTACATTTACTCAAGTACTGTACTTAAGTACAATTTTGAGGAACTTAAATGGAGTATTTACAATTTTCAGTATTTATACTAATACTCCACTACATATCGGAGGCAAATATTGTACTTTTACGCCACTGCAATTATTTGAAAACTAGTTACTAATTACTATGTAGATTTTGATTATTATTACATAACATACTCTAACCACTTCAGCCCTATATATATATTTCCATTTGAAAATAGCCCATCTACAAGCTCATGATTGTGAGCTTGTAGATCTGCTATTTTCAAAGATTTTTTAAAAACATTTTGAACTGGTGAAATGGGACATTCTTCACAATGAGTACTTTTACTTTTTGTACTTTAAGTACATTTTTTAAATTTGATACCAATACTTTTGTACTTTTACTCAAGTATATTTAGAATTCTGGACTTTTACCTGTAACAGAGTATTTCTGCATTACAGTATTGATACTTTTACTTAAGTAAAAAAATGTAGTACTTTTTCCACCACTGTTGAGACTATACTTACTTTTGTCAAAGTAGGTTTCTATACCACTCTGTAACATATCTGGATAGCTTGATGGGCTGTCTTCCCAACCATTTTGCAAGGTATCAGGATCAGGTAGGCAAATAATACCCCCATCTAAAATTAATTTGGACTGCCTCTGGTTCTGTATTTCTTTTTCATATTCTTTTGGTGAAGCCTTAGGTTGGAGATTTAAAAGACATGCTGCACGGCAACGGGCAATTAAATCTTTTTTTAATGTCTTTGACACTACAATGTCACGGTCTAATAAATACTGTCTTAATTGACAAACAGTTAAATGATTGAATTGATTCTCCGTGTCTGACATCCTGGCGTCATTGCAGTGCAATCCAAGACTCTCAAAGCAAAGATACGCGGAGGGGGACCTTTCAGACCCCAGAATGCTTTGCGCATACCCACAATGCACTCGGGTACTTCAAAGATGGCGGTATCCGCGAAACGGCTTATGAAGCAAAGCCTACCGTCCTCATCATAATCATTCAATAATTTGAATGATTTTACTTTTAATCTCATTATACCCCGCAATGCCAGACGTAGGCTACAACGTCACATTATTAAGCATGATTCATCAGGATCGCTTTGCAAATCCACAAGCTCACACTGAAGCGCAGATTGAATATATTCGGGGCGCAACACCGTTGTCATAAAGTAACAAAGTACATGTACTCAAGTACTGCACCTTAAGTACAATTTGTAGGTATTTTTACTTTACTGGAGTATTGCCAATTTTCAGTACTATTGTATTACTTCTACACCCCAACGGCAAATATTGTACTTTTACTCCACTACAATCATTTGAAAACTTTAGTTACTAGTTACTTTGCTATTATCAATTATTATATTATAAAACCACTTTAGCCCTATTTTATAGGCCTACATAGGGCTATTTGAAAATAGCCGATCTACAAGCTCACAATGCATCGCATCGCAACACATTGTGAGCTTGTAGATCTGCTATTTTCAAATATTAGTACTTTTACTTTTGGTAGGCTACTTTAAGTACATTTTGATACTAATACTTTTGTGCTTTTACTCAATTTTGAATTCCGGACTTTTATTTGTAACCGAGTATTGATACTTTTACTTAGGTAAAATATCTGAGTACTTTTCCCACCATGCACTGTCTGACCGTTGTACGTCGAAGCATAAATTGGTCGTTACTGGATGGATTGCAGCTGCTACTTGAGAGAGACAGACTGCTTGAGATCGCTAAACATTAATCTGCTAGTTAACAAGAGAAATGACACTATCCAAAAGTATAAAGCAGGGGTCTTCAACAGGGGGTCCGGGACCCCTAGGGGGTCCTCAGAGTTACTACAGGGGGTCCACCAAATCTTTGTGTGTTATCTTTTTTTTTTTTTACCTTAACCACTTGAACCCTGGCATCCCTTTTCTGAGGAGAACTTTAGCCAAAAATAGCAGATCTACAAGCTCACAACGCCTTGCTCTGCGAGGCGTTGTGTAGATCAGCTATTTTTGGCAAAGAGATATATAGGTGTAGAGGGGAAAAAAGAGCAGACCAAGTAAACAAAAAAAGTTTAATCTGAAACACAATTGTTGCGAACGCAGCGGAAGGAGGCGCGCCTCCGCGCAAGTGGAGCTTACTATGAAACCGTGCTCGGCTTGTCAGTGTGCGTGTGTGCGTGTGTGCGTGTCTGTGTTCACTGCCTGCCTGCAGCTCCTCTGAGATAAGTAAATGTCCAATTTAGACGTACCATACATCAAATGAAAGGTCTTTGAAAACTGAACACACCTGTCAAGGTTGCGTTTACGCCCGCCCCTTCCCCCGGAAGCCACGCCCCAGAGAAGGCTCCTAAAAACTCCCCATTGAAACCCCATGTTAAATGAAAAGTGCCCGAATCGCTCCGAAACTTTTTCTACCCCCCCTAAGTGGGGGTCTACGAACAAATACTTCGGGCTCGGATTTTGGCTCCGCCCCCCGGAAGTGGGTGAAACAGGCACTTCAAACACTTTGTTGAATTGTTCAAAAACATTCAAAGTTTTTTTTTAGTGAATTTGTATTTTTCTAAGATGGTCCTTTTAACGCAGATTTTTTTGGTATTTTTTTTTTTTTTTTTCATTGGTTACTTTTTTTTTATTCTTTTTTTTTTTGCGTTCGCTTCCCGCGTTCGCGCGTCTTACTTGTATACAATATAGAGGAGGGGGTCCCTGCTTCGTCTCTCTCTCAGCTAGGGGGTCCTTGGCCTGAAAACGTTGAAGACTCCTGGTATAAAGAGTATAAAATATATGTGTAAAAGATATGTGACAGTGCTGAAAACAGGGCATTTAAAGATGAATTTGGACACATTGGACAGCAGCAGTGCGTTCGGAAATTGCGCACCAGAGCGCACTCGCCTATTAGTTTGTATTGGCCAGTGTGCTCATGAGTTTCTTATACCTGGTGTCATCAATGCAAAGCCATTGTGTTTCATCGGCTACACACGTTTTGGCTGTTTGCAAGCCAAGGAATATAATTTTAGACGGCAAGATGAAGCATGCATGGTATGGTACCAGGCAAGTTATAAAGTTTAATAAGCATCTTTCAGGTGGGGATATATTCTCTATGGACATTATAGCTATAGGACTGTCAGTCCATATTTTAAAATGAAAATCATAAAATCATTATCAAAATAATGTATTTTAATATAAAACATGGATCCACCGCAGCTGCACATGATTGTCCATCCTACATAAACAACGTGTGTGTGTGTGTGTGTGTGTGTGTGTGTGTGTGTGTGTGTGTGTGTGGCATTGCGGGGTTCTCTCGGTCCGACCCGCGCCAGGTGTTCCAGTAGCGATCCAGATAAATATCAAACATTTTTGAAAATGATTTTGACGATGTCAAAAAAGGGGGGAGGGGGGGTTCACCCGAGGGGAGGGTTTTTCACTCGAAATATCAAACTATTTTGAACGTGATCGGAGTGGCCCCGATCGTCTTGTGAGCAACTCGGGAGGGTTCAGATTGGATCTTTGAACCCTCACACTAGACGATGTTTATGCCCGAGTTTCGCCCCCGATCTAGGCTGGGGTAGACACGCCCCCCCGATACTCGTGAGGGTTGTTTTTTAGCCCGATTATCTCGTAGTGTATTGCCACCTTTAGACTCAATAACCGCAATAACCCACCGATCTCCCAGAATCCCTCCCCAGTCAGAGTTAGGAGTTTGAATTCATGTAGAAATATTTGCAGGATGTAATTAGTATTATTGTGAGGGGACTTAATTTAACTGACTAATCTTTTTTATTTAATTTTAATTTTTAAAGAAAAAACCTCTCTCTCACACTTATGCCAGTGTGCCAGTGATCACCCTCCCCTGTGCCAATGTGTTGGCACCCATGCTTAAGGTTGCCTTGCTGTAGACTATTGGAGATTTTCAGGTGCAAAATTGTATGCAGTCACAAACCATGTTTTAGTTTTGTGTGTTTGTTTTGGCCATTGTTTTTTTCATATATGGGTTAGAGTGATATTATCTTTGCATTACTGATACATTTTAACA
Source organism: Gymnoscopelus braueri (assembly GCF_963280865.1). Lineage (NCBI taxonomy): Eukaryota > Metazoa > Chordata > Actinopteri > Myctophiformes > Myctophidae > Gymnoscopelus > Gymnoscopelus braueri. The sequence continues at coordinate 11,489,560 of NC_137608.1, read as the reverse complement.
ACTGCGTTGCAAGTTGCATGTACTTTGTAGGTGTGACTGGGTGTACAACTGTATTCTACACCATCTGGTAACTGTCCCACAGGTTTAACACAGGTTAAACACGGGGACCTTTGTCGTGGGCGACTGTCTCACTGAGTTGTATGGCCCATTGTTCCACTGCAGATGTTAGGGACCACATCCAAAAAGATCTCCCCCAGGCCGAAGGGGTGGCCGAGACTATGTTTTGCACCCTGTCCGTTCGTCCGTCTTATGTGTGTGTGTACTCCGCCTGTCTGTGAAGAGCTAATCTCCGGTGAAACCGTGCACACAAACTTCCTGGATTCCAGAGCAGAACCTCTGCCCCAAAATGTTCAGATCAGCCTGTTATAGCGCCACCAGGAGGCCGATTTTTGCAAAACATATTGTTTGATATTACTACTACCTACAGAGTTTGTAAAAACATCACGCAAATCGGTACACATTATCTCTATAGTCATGTGATCAAGACGGATCTGTACAATTTTTCATATTTCATTCTGATTTGCTATGATTGCCTTCTAAAGTTTGAACTCCTGGAAACTTTGGAAGCCAACAAAATGCCTCAAATCATGAATGCAGCGTGCAATTGCCGTGAAACTTTACACGCACATTCCCACAAGGCCAAGGAAGAAATGCCACCATATATTTTTCAAATCAGCCTCATGGTGGCACTATAAATATACCTATAACTGCACACTCCCTAGAGGCCAAGGAAAAACCTGGCCAAATTTTGATATTGCTCCCACAGATTTTGTCCAAACATCACACAAATCGGTACATCTCTTTAGTCATGTAATTGTGGCAGGGGGGAAAACAGGGTATTCTTATAATTTTTCTGTTATTTATTTATGCATGTTTTTCATCTCTTAACCCCTCTTTAAAGCCTGTATTATGATGTCTTAATGTATAATGTATTCGTTTATTGTTGGACAATGTTTTCCCCCGGTCCCCAAGCCACTTAGCAGCAGTCTGAGTGGCAATGACAGCTAACAGCTGAGACGCTGACGGACACTCGGGCGTGGTCCCCGCTGCCCAATCCCCTAGTAGGCGACGTCACCGGCGGCCAATTGAGAGCGAGGAGGGCGCGGTGAGCAGGGCATGAACTAGAGCCCGCTCTCATTCAAAAAGCAGACAGCGAGGAGGAAGGTTGTGTGTAGGAGCTGGTGAGGAAGCCGAGTGTAAACCCGAGAAAGACCAGTGCATTGGGGCGGTAAGAGGGACCACAGTTCCAGCCCCATTGTCTTTTGTATTGCATTCTAGTTAGTTAGTTGGCGCCATAGGATTATTTTAGGATTGTATGTGTTTTCGTTCTTATTTGTATTTTAAAGGCACAGAGGCCTCTTGTATTAGGGAAATTCTAAATAAATGTATATTCACCCTTTTTAGCCATTTGTCAGTCTCCGTTTCCTCCTGGGTTTTTAAAAGTGTTGTTCTCAACTAAGTCTAAGTACTTACCAGGTTTTAACTCGAACCTGTGTAGAGCCTGAAAAGAAAGGTGTTAGTAGAGGAGTTCTTAGGCTCCTACAACAAACCTGAGTGGCATAGTCTGCAAGTGATTTGTTCCATTGGTATTCACGATAATTATGCACCCCGCACTTTAATGTGTAACTTATATTTTATTGTTGTGAATCCAATGTGGATATAATTGAAAGGATTAAAAAGGGTGCCATTAAATTGGCAAGTCAAATGTGACACAGTTGGCCACCGTCACATATTCAAGACGGATCTGATGGATTTCTAATATTCCATCCAACATTGCAGGCCCACAATAACCTACCTGACCTGGCTTAGACCTGTGCTCAGAGGAGCACTTTTTCTAGTTTTTACATAATGCTTTTATTCAACTACTACTTTCCTACTCATGTACTGTATGGAGTCACCAAAAACAAAACAAAAAAATCTCTTTCATTTTCATCATAACAACATTCTGCACACACCTAAAGTGTGATTTTCTTTCTAGTAAAGTATTACTAGTACATGTGCAGTGGTATAGTATGTTGTTAATACTATAACTAGTAGGCTACATCTGTATGGTAGAGTATGTTAATACAATATAACTAGTAGGCTACATCTGTATGGTAGAGTATGCTAATACAATATAACTAGTAGGCTACATCTGTATGGTAGAGTATGTTAATACAAAATAACTAGTAGGCTACATCTGTATGGTAGAGTATGTTAATACAAAATAACTAGTAGGCTCTACATCTGTATGGTAGAGTATGTTAATACAAAATAACTAGTAGGCTACATCTGTATGGTAGAGTATGTTAATACAATATAACTAGTAGGCTACATCTGTATGGTAGAGTATGCTAATACAATATAACTAGTAGGCTACATCTGTATGGTAGAGTATGTTAATACAATATAACTAGTAGGCTACATCTGTATGGTAGAGTATGCTAATACAATATAACTAGTAGGCTACATCTATGGTAGAGTATGTTAATACAAAATAACTAGTAGGCTACATCTGTATGGTAGAGTATGTTAATGAACTATTACATCTCTATGGTAGAGTATGTTAGTACAATATATCTAGTACATCTGTATGGTAGAGTATGTTAGTACAATATAATTAGTACATCTGTATAGTAGAGTATGTTAATACAATATAACTAGTACCTCAGTATGGTAGAGTACAAGTCGCCTTTAAAGTGTTACCCCCACCCCCAATAGTAGGGTGATTTCAATTTATACATTTTGTATAATCTGCTAAATCAGTCAATATCCTAAAGTGGTCTTGTGGGCTACAACAACACTGAATTGCCAATGAATGGAAAACTACTACTACGAAATGTAGGTCCATTTTACTGAGAATAGAGGGTTTAAGTAGACTACATGTGAATTACATCAATACTTATGAATGACAGATTCATATGGTAGAAGGGTGCAATTTATGACAATAAAGCACAGAGTTGTTTTGCTTTTTACCAGAGGACGGAACAACACTCTGTATAACTTCATTCTGATGTCTATTTGTGCCCTCTAAGGGGACATACAGTATGAGCTCAACTCATGCCCATGAACTCATGCCCAGAAAATGACCACAAAGTGAACATATCCCAAGATCAGTGTTTTTTTTAAACACCGAACTCTCAAATGTTAGTTGAGTTTTTAATGAGGGGTTTGTGCAAGGAAACCTCACCATAACTCCCTCTCTATGTCGATGGACTCATCGCATCTAGCATTGAACATCGTCAGCTGAAGAAGAGCTTAAAGGGGTAGTTCACCCCCAAAATAACTTTTTTTCTATTGATTACTGACCATCTGGAGCCTTGAATTCATAGATATTTTTTTGTTTTTGTCACATTCCTAAGCCAATAATTTGATTATAATAAATGTGTCCCCATTGATTCCGGTAGGAGACACAAATGCATTTGTGTCTCCTACCGGAATCAATGGGGCTAAATTTATCAATAGAAAAAAAGTTATTTGGGGGGTGAACTACCCCTTTAATATGTTTTTCCTTACATATTGCAGTAATGCACACGTCACGCATCACAGTCTTTGATTGTGCACTTTTCAACCCTATTCACTGAAGTCTTTCCTACAGATTGAAATGCAGAAGTAAATTTAGTCACAATTCCTATTGAAACACTAGCCAGTTGGTCTTTGTGACTGAAGCTCCTTCCATCTGTGCCCCGATAAAGAACTGTCTTTCACGGTCATTCAGATATAAAAGTACTGTAATAGCTACTGAAGTTACTGTAAAAATGAATTACAGTAAATCAGAGTATAAGTGGTTTGCAGTTTGTTACTGTAAAAAAAAGTTTTTGTAAAATCCATTTACAGCTACTGGCAACTTTTGCTGCCAGTAAATAGCTGTAAATACTTATAATACAATATGTTATTGTAGAGTTTTTTTTTTTACAGTTATTTCATTGTTAAATGCAAATTAGTTTAATCCAATTAATCAACAGTGCATTACATTCTCTTCAACTGTTAGATAAAACTCAGAGACAGATCTGCAATAAAACATTTATTAAAACTTTTTACATTACAAGATCACACATTGTTTTCATCCCCTATAAAACAAGCAATATATTTAAGACTCTCCAGAGTTAAGTGCAAACCTTTTTATTTTCTTAATTGTGGGCTCGCTGCACACTATAGATATCCTCACTATTTATTTATTCTCCGCAAAAAGTATGGCACCAACTACTCCCACATACTTTCACTTAAACTCCATTCAAACTTTAAAAAATCCAGCTTACTGTGGACATGTGTTCTTGTATTTTTCTTTTTGAAATAATTTGTAGTTTTTGAAATAATTAACTTTAAACACACCAAAAAGTCTATGGGAAAGTCAATGTTATTTCAACTGAAAACTCCTTTTTCTTTCACTTGAGATGAGAAATGCCCCATGTTTTCGTAAAGTCACTGCGGCCGCATTTTTTACACTACAGATATGTTTTTTACATCACCAAGTTCGCAAGGGTCTGCTCTCCAATTTAATCCAAAGGTCTAAGTTGTGTGATGTATACATTTTAAGCTAAGACCATTAATATAAACCCATGTCTCTCTTCACTCTAGCACTCTAGCAATCAGTAGCAGCTGGTGCTGCCTAATCTGTCAGTCATTGGCTGCTCAGTGGTTCTGCAAAGTAACTAAGTATATTTACTCAAGTACTATGCAAGTGCTTACAATGCACAGTTTAATTTTGAGGTCCTTTTACTTTCCTTTCCATTTTTGTTACTTCTACTCCACTACAATGACAGCATTTGACAGCTTTAGTTACTTGTTACTTTGCATATTTTATTATTAATACAAAACCTACAGTGACCACATACAGCCGATCTACAATGTGACGCGTTATGAGCTTGTAGATTGGCTATTTTCTGAAAATTGTAGTACTTTTACTTTGGTACAAGCTCCAATAATTTTGTAAAGCTCCAATTTAACTTAAAAAAAGCTTATATTTCATACATAGAAAATGTCACAACCTACTGTGTACTGAAAGGTAGGAGAAAAAAAGCAGCACTCCTTGGCCCAAAATGGCTGAAAATCAGCCCCCTAGATTGGAATAATGCCAAAAATGGACTAGAGTAAAATAAATACACTAAAGCTCCAAATTATTACAACATATGGTATGAAATGTTTATTAAAATACCACAGTGTGTCACAGCATGTGTCATTTGTACATCAACCCTCCCACCCACCCCCCAGATCAGGCCTTCTGTGTCACTCACAGGTATGAACAGAGAAATGTTGGTTGACAGTGCAACAATAGTATACAAATAAGACAAAATATGAAAGTGCAGACTGCATCTCCTGTGGATGACCACTGATCCAACAACTGATCACACCATTGATGGATTTGGGGCACCAACTTGACTCAATGAGTATGTCTTGCAGCCCTGCATCACCAAACCTTTTTCCTAAAATACCTAGGAGGACATGTTCAGAGATGTTGCACTTGGTAGGGCAGTGAAAAACCAGCTGGGGGAAATCAGGGGTCAACCTCCACTTCAATTTATCCTGCCTGGAACATAAAATGTTAGGGAAAGATGAGCACAAGTGTATAAATAAAGATGTATTAACAATGATAGCCAATTTAGTTTAAATATACTCTCATAGACGTTTTTGTGAGGGAATACATCTATAATATACTTTTCAGCATAAAGGTTTTTGTTTTGTTTCCCAGAACTGTCAAAGACACACATGGTATTTGAGTTACCTGTAGTTTGAAGCATCAAGATCCTCATGCTTCTTCACTGTGTTTACGAACATCCTTCATAGCTGGTTTATTTTCAGCACCTCTTGGTCAACTACTGTATAAGCCATGGCGGATGACTCTCACAGAAGATCTTGTAGCGGTCAGCGAAGGGTGGTTCATTTCCCCACACACACACACACACACACACACACATACACATACACATACACATTTTAACCATTTATTTATGTTCACATAAAGGAGAAACATACAGGGACACAAATATTATAGGTGCAGTAAGGTTACATTCACATAATCCTGGCATATGTCTTCACGATACAATAAACATGTCACTCAGTACTCTATGGGTATAAGTAACACCGTCTCCGACATCCATGTTTTGTTTACAATCTCTTACTTGGCCATATTGCCAATTAGCTTATGGGCTTTATCAGCACTGGTGAGATGCAGTGGTGGACATTCACTTGAGTACTGTACGTTTTTTTTAGTACCTGTACTTTCAGTGGTGTAAAGTAACTAAGTACATTTACTCAAGTAGGCTACTGTACTCAAGTAGAATTTTGAGGTAGTTTTACTTTCACAACGCGACGTGTTGTGAGCTTGTAGATATGCTATTTTCAATTGACTTTTTTTCATGTGATAACATAAAAAATGATTTCAGTCTCATGTTAAAATGTGTCTCCCCCCAAATAAATCTATTGAAAATAGCAGATCTACAAGCTCACAACGCTTTGTGATGTGTTGTGAGCTTGTAGATCTGCTGTTTTCAATGCTTTTATCTGATAACACAATACATTATTTCAGTCTCATTTTAAAATGTGAGCCCCCCCCCCCCTGTGTGTGTGTGTGTGTGTGTGTGTGTGTGTGTGTGTGTGTGGCTCACCTGCTGACGTTTCTGTTTGAGAGAGTTGATCCTTCTGCCGTTTTCCTCTCACATTAATCACATTAATGTATTTTTGTCAATAACACGCTGGTAGAATGTTGCATGAAACCCAGCGTCCTCAGGAGGCTTGTAAGAACCCATATCCACACAATGTTGATGTTTATATAAGTAACGTTGACGCACGTTCTGTAGTTGCCTTGAAACATTCAACCAAGTGTTTGCACTTTCTCCATTGTACATCTACATAAACGTTCATATTTCAGATTTAAAATGCTTACCCATGGCCATGGATGTTACAATTATGTACGGGCCCAGAGAAGTACCTGTATCTTCCGTATTATTCAATAAAAAGCCTGTTAATCCGATCGGTGGCCATTTTCACCATATCCTTTCAACCACGCGACCCTATCGGATGGGAGGTGTATTGCACTCTGATACATTATAAATCTGTGAGAAAATGGCCACCGATCGGTTAAGAATACTCTTTATTGAACAATACGGAATATACGGGTATTTCTGCGGGACCATACAGAATTTTAACATCAATGGCCATGCGGTAAGCACTTTATATTTGAAATCTGAACGTTTATGTAGATGTACGGGCCGTAAATGGAAAAGTGCAAACACCTGGTTGAAGTTCGGTCGGGACAGACGACCGTCGCGTATCCATGGCTTGTTGTACATGTATCCCATCTTGTCCGTGTAAATTCCTGAACCTCTTCTTTCTGGACAGACATAAGATTCATATAGCATCGTTTCGAGTCCTTTTGCCGTGCTTTTGAAGGATATTTTCTTTGTTTTGACTTATTTTCTTCAGACGTTAAAGGTCCTTACACACCGGGGCGATCTTTTCGTGCGAATAATACGCTTTTTTTAAAAACCTTATAAAGTCAATGCAAGCGTACATGGCGCGAAAAAGCGGAAAAGCGAAGCGAAAAAGCGTCTTTTAATTATTCGGAACGAGTCCGAATTTTGCGTATATTCGCCACATTCGCCGGTGTGTAAGGACCTTTACCGTTGCTATGGCTGTTGTTGCAGGAAATGGTGGAAATAGAGGCGACCCCATTGGTTGTAACGGGAATCACGTGCCAAAAACCGCACCACCCCTTTGAAAGTATTACGACGCTGCTAAGAAAATAGTACCGACTTTTAAACACTAATTATAAAAATACTGCGCCAGATCAGATGTCGGTAATTTTTTTTCTTACTTACTACCAATAGACCTTTTTTAAGAAGCAGAGATTATTTAGGTCCACTTGATGGGAACGAAACTGAACGAAAAGGACCTAGACAATATGGCCTATGATGACAAATAGGAGAATGATAACGGTTGCTCCCGATCTGATCAACCGGAGGCAAGTCTACGCCCACACACACACAACACAAAGACAGATATACCAAGTCCAACTGAATTTTTACTTTTTATAACTACTATTTTTTTGGCTTTAAAGCGAGCCCACATTGTTTCTTCAAGGAACAATATTTCTAGTTTAAAAATAGCTATTCTAAACCTTTGGGCCTGGGCACACTGGTGGGCGGTCAGGTTATTGCAAGTGGGCCCCCACATACTTGGCAAAACACTGGGATTTTATTGGTGATGCATGCTGTGAAAGTCCACCCATCTGACCACACTGCCATGTTAAGTGGTCAGATGGGTGGGTCGGAAATTCTTCTTCTCAATGATTTTGAGGGGACCCTGACACAGAAAAGGTTGAGAACCACTGATTTAAACATTTAAAACATGAACCACCCCAGCCGATACTCGATATAAGGCAGAGGTTCAACATAACTGAAGCTGTTTTTAAACACTGATCTGTACCCAACATGTTGTTTCTCTGTATATCTTCAATAATCTATACTTGTCACAGGCTGTTCATCACTCTCAGTGAGAGAACTTTATGATAGAGTGGGAAATACCTTTTTTTGAAGGTCTTTTCCTTGCAAAGGCGTTTTTCAGTTGAACCCACAAAATCCCAGAAATGTATCTCTGCAACAGTGTGAGCAAAACTATAGCAGGTTTTTAAGCTTCAGGCTAAGATACTCTCACCAGTGTCAGTTATTCAGACTATCATTGAAGAGGTCCAAGATACTCAGGATGTTGCTCAGTTTATTTATTGTTTATTTCACTGCTTAACATTACCTGCTTTTGTTAGCTTCTGTCTGCAAAAAACAGACGGATTACCAAATCTGTCTGCACACTAAAATTATCAGTGTTAATTTAACAGTCTTAAGGATCCATTCATTCCATTGGTACCATTTGTACTCTCTTTCCCTTAATTAAATTATTTTACTTGTACTGTAGGTTAAAAACAAAATTCCCAAAAAACCTGATCTCAAAGCTCACAATGCGTCGCTGTGAGCTTGTACATCAGTGATGTTTGGGCATGCAACACAGTCTTACGACGAAACATATATAATCTTTAGAACCAGAGCGAGTCACTGTATCACCCCCTGTATTGACGAAACTTCAACCTGGTGGTTGCACGTTCTCCATTTACAGCCCTACATCTACATTAACGTTCAGATTTCAAATATAAAGTGCTACCCCATGGCCACGGATGTTACAATTCACTTCGGGCCGGTGTAAGCTTGTAGATCTGCTATTTTCAGCACGCAAACAAGTGTAAAATCAGCCATTACGAGTTACGACGCCATCAAGGCACCGCCAAAATACATTCTAGTCGACTAAATCAACTGTAGATTTAGTCGACTAAAATCTTATGATATTTAGTCAACTCAAACTAGACTAACAGTAAAACATTTCAGATGACTAAAATATGACTAAAACAAAATGGAATTTGATTGAAAAGACTGACTAAAACTGAATCAAAATTAGGTGTCAAAACCAACGCTACCAACACAGGACATTTTGTTCGTATAGACGCTCTGCAAAGCCAGATGTACCGCAGTGGATTTGAACCCCCCTAGAACATGGGTCTTCAACACTGGGTCTGTAACCCCTAGTGGGTCCTCAGAGTTACTACAGGGGGCCCGACAAATTGTTTTGTTGTTTTGTGTTAAAAAAGTAAAATGTCTGAAAATACACATCAACATGAATCCAACGTATTATTGGCAAAGATAAATTGAAAAAAGCACACCAAAAAAAGCAAACAAAAAACCTTTAATTGACACAACACGGATGATAGTGCTGTCAAACTGATCTATGAAGCCATCAAAACTGCAGCAACACTTGGAGGCAGCCCATAGGCACTTAAAGGAAAAACCTGTGGAATACTTCAAAGCTATAGTATCAAATCTCTCAATGGACAACAACACGCATTGATGAGACAATCAGCTAAACATGGTGAGCTATGTAGCTTTGAAAGCCTCTTTGGTGGTGGCCATACACTTTACCCTAGCCTGATTATCAGACTGAAGCTGCGTGGAGCTTCAGTCTGACATTGGCTCCAGTGTAGGCGATTACAAGGGGGAGGGGATTCGAATTTCCCTAAACCAATCACAAGGGATCCCCACCCCCACCTCCGACTCTCATTGGACAATACATGTTTGTAACGAATAAATCCTAGGTTCACATTACAACACCAGACCAAGAGAGGCAATCCACTCAGAGAGTGGGCGGGGTCTATGGTCTGGAACCAGGCTAACTTTACCTCTGTGCCACCCGAGCACGTAATTCAGGTTTTTCCTTTAATTTGTCACCCATCTGTATATAAAGCTGTACAATATGTCATTTTACATAATATGCATTACACATAATCAGACTAATAGTATTACAGTATAGTGCACAAGTAGAAAAAATATAATGTCATGTGTACTCAAATCCATAATAGCATGATGTGACCCATAGGTCAAGAGCTTATCTCCTGTTTCCTTAGCTTAAGGCAGCTTGATGTGGAGGTACATGCCCTGGACATGACCCTCGATCCAACACTTGATACTGAGTGCCAAACAGGGAGGCATTGGGTATCATTTTTATAGTCATCTGTATGACTTAACCTCATAGAGTAAAAAATTATAGAGCGGGCACCGGAAATCCCCGCCCATTCACTTGTATGTAGTTGCTCACCCAGCGCAACGGGCGGGGCCTATTTGGGGCCTCTGTGACGTATTTTGGGAGCCCATTGGTCGAAACCGCTTTCTCGCTCGTTAATGCGTCTGGCCCTAGCCGTAATAAGCTGCAGTACTTACGAACGGCCAGCATGTCCAATGCGCTTCACTGCTCCATCTCGGTTCTGGGGGCTTGCTTGACCTCCCCGCCTCAGGGCGGACATGCTAACCACAATGTCACTGAGCTGGTTAATACATATAAAAAGCTGTATATCATTTTTCATAATAGGCATTACAAATAATCATTATAATTGTACAGTATAGTGTACAAGTACAAAAATAAAGTCTATATGGTGGGACGTCTGTTGTATATTCTGTCCCCGGAAGGTGTCTTTTTCGACCAATCACAATCACAATCACGACCAATTTCAGTAGCTCTATCACTCCCAGCGTACTGTGGCGTCAACCTACGACACAAAGAGGAGGGAATAAAGCAAAGGAAGGGGTTACATCAGCACCTGAAACTGGCACCGTTGGTTCGGTTGTTTGATTAGATCACTTGCGTGAGAGTGCAAGAAAAATAATTCCTCCTCCTCATACCTCTTTGGCATATTCTGCTGTGGCCACTTGTAACCTGCAAAACTCTTCGAGCTATCTGTAATAAGACAGATAGTCAGACAGACTCCCCCTTTAAAACTCCATATCGTCTCTGTCGGGTGGAAACCTCATATGTCCAAAACTGTTACTTTTCACGATTCAAATTCAAACGCATCAAAAGCCGAGCTTGTAGATCTGCTACTTTTGATGCCTTTGCGTGACGCTGCAGTATGATCAAGTAGGGCATTTATTTGCGGAAAAACACAACAAGTTAAAATATGGAGATAAGAGGTTTCTGCCCGACAGCAATGATATATTAAAAACAAACTACATGCTTTTTTGTCATTCATAGATTGCTATGAACAATAAAACTAAAAGAGGCGTACTTTGTTCACGTGAGATCGGATGTATGGGGGTTGACTTCCGTTGGGTCTCTTCCTTGGCCTCATCCATGCTCTTCTTCCTCAGAGGGTGAGCAGATTCACGAGAGTTGTGTCTCTGTCTGGGAGGTCTAGTTTTCTTATCATTATAACGGTCTTTCAACTGCGTAGATTTGGAATGTGTAGGACTAGTCCTTTGCTCCTCTTCATCTGTTTCCACAGTGGTCCTCTTGCCTCTTGCTCTTATCTTGGTCGAGAATCTCGGGATATAAGAGGAAAGCCAATTGCTTGTAATTTTTTTCCTCCCTGAAGTTGCAGAAGATGACATTGTGGAGGCAGAATGAGACTGGCCTATAGTAGACTGGCCTTCCCTGGAGATATCCTCCAAACCGTTTCTGGAGGTCGGTAGGCCCTTTCTGGATTTAGAAACACTTTCTTTTGTGGAATCTGAACTTTTTCTGGAAATGAAAGGCTTTTCTTTTGCTGAATCAGAATTTCCACTGTATGTAGAAGGACGTTCTTTTGAGAAGGATGACTCTCTGGACTTAAAAGAACGTCTTGAGGATGAACTATCCCTAGATTCAGGAAGGTGTCCTCCTGAGTCATTCTTCTCTAAAATGGACTCATGTATCCTCTTTTGTCTCTCTAATTCAGGTTGATGTGACATGCTCTTGTGCAGATGACTCAGCTGATGATTCTCCCAACTGTTTCTGGAGGTTGGTAGGCCCGGATCACTGGATTTAGAAACACTCTCTTTTGTAGAAGCTGAACTTTTTCTGGAAATGAAAGGCTTTTCTCTTTCTGAATCAGAATTTCCAGTGTATACAGAAGGACGTTCTTTTGAGAAGGATCCCTCTCTGGACTTAAAATAATGTCTTGAGGATGAACTATCCCTAGATTCAGGAAGGTGTCTTAATGAGTCATTCTTCTCTAAAATGGAATCATGTATCCTCTTTTTTCTCTCTAATTCAGGTTGATGTGACATGCTCTCGTGCAGATGACTCGCCGCAGCATCACCGTTATCACCACTCTCAGATGTTGACCTATATAAAGGGCTTGGACTTGATCTATCTTCCCAGCACTGATTAGAAACTGTTAAGCGATTTTGTTGTTGTGGGGACAATGAGTAATCAGAGCTATCTTCAGTTTCAGAAGAATTGGACTGTGGACTTCTCTGAAGTGTACATGGTTCCCTCTCAATTTCAGGTGAGATGAATCCCGTCTTTTGGCAATCAGCTGGCTGGTTGAGGTGTTGGTCACTTTCAGCCTTTGATTTAGAGTAGTCAGAGACCACGCTTTTTCTCTTCGAAGGTTTTTCTCTCTTCACCGCTCCTCTGTCATCATGACAATCAGAGTCATCCGAGCTGAGCTCTATTGCAGCACTGTGCTGTGAACTTATCTGAGGTGCCGTTCTACATGAAAGTTGGCTCCTGTTTCTGTCTGGTACATTGGCCGTTGCCGTTCGAGTATTAGAGTGATTCTCAGACACTTCCATCTGGTTAGAAGCAGAGGCTGGCGCAGATTTTGAGCCACGTAGTTCAGAAGGAGATAGAATTCTCATTCTGCTAGCTTGTCTTTGTTCCTCTCCATGCTCGACACTTTCTGTGCTGACATGGCTTTCATCCGTGGGTTCAAATCTGAGGCTTGATATTGCCACAGGAAAGACCACCCAGTCATCATCATCATCCTCCACCTCATCTTCTGTTTCATTGTAACAGTCATAACCATAATCTGCATTTGCATACACAGATGATAGAGATTCATCCACCATCAATTCCTCACGCTGTCGACGGTTTATTTGTCCATCTTGCGTCTCATTGTGTTGTGGGAAGCTCACTGTATTGATTGCTGCTGGGCTGCAATCAACTCTGTGTATGGAGGAGATATTATAATTGGTGTCCTTTTTTATTAGCTGCAACCCTCTCTCTCTCACACACTCAGGGCACGGCTGTATCTCAAAACCATCTTCAGTATCAACATAATATGGATGGATGCATAGTTCTAAAAGGCCCTCTCTTTGGATGGGTGGATCCATGACCAGTTTGGGGACTTTCGGCGTCTGTAAAATGATGATATTGTCGGTCTGATTTAGTTTGGGTGTCCGACGATTCCCCCTGTATGTATGAGATCTTCAGGGTGATGACATTTTTTGGACCTCTTCATCCTCTTCATGCCCTTCACTGTCAACTGTAGAAGACTTCTCAATCACAGGCGATTTGACATTCTGCCTCTCTGTGATGTCCCCCTTACTCTGATTTAATGTTCTAGACTCTGCTATCTTTTCTTTTCTTTAACAAGTTAAATTATTTGAGCATCTGACAGAGGACGAGCCACCTTGTCAGTTGAAGATTGAGGAAGAGTTGGAATAGCTTTACTTATGGTTCGTGTACTGGACTGAAAACACTTGTTGCGCCAAGAAGACGATGGGGAAAGTGTACTGGTTTGCTGGCTCTCATTGAACTAGGTGGGAGATGACCATTGACATTTTCCGCTTTTAATAAAGATGGGATTCCTTGAGGCGTACCCATGGGGTTAGACAAAACGGACACCAGCAGTGGGGAAGACCCAATAGATGAACGAGAAACTTTTGTAGTAAACCTTTCCTGGGCGGTCAACCTTGGAATTTCAACAGAGCTGGTAGGGATTGATGATGGGTGTAAATGTCCTTTCTGTGTCAGTCGAGGTGTATTCTTTGGCCTAGATGTGATGTCATCAGCATGGCCTGGAATGGTGTCTGTTTCTTGGTCTCCGCTATATAGCCAAGTGGCACAACCCTTTGTGGTCTCCTGCAGGTTTACAACCAAACACGGGGTGCCAGCTCACAAATCGAGAGTTACTCTTTGGCCTAGATTTGATGTTATCAGCATGGCGTGGTGATATAATCATTCCATGGACAGTCCTCTGTTGCTCCCACACAGGATAGGTTTTGCAGGCCACCAGCTCTGACAAATGACCTGGAGTCTGGACCGCTATGGTCTTTGGTCTATAGAACAAAAACAAGAATATGTATTGTATGTACAACTTTAAAACGTATACCACTTCAGACTAAACTGGAAATAGGCCAATGCAATGCCTTTCCCTCTCTTGGATACATACTATGTAACTAGGAAAGTGCATTCTGAGCACAGATCTCCACCAGGCCTGGTTGCCAACCCAGGGCTGTGTCAGTCGTGGGGTGCAGCCATCAGGACACGAAACAAGCTGAGGGGGGAAATAGAATTTGTGATGGTGCATCTGTTCACAATGGTGGCACCCTCAATTAGTAGAAGTCAAAGCGATTTTGGAGGTGTGCTCTATACGGGCCCCTCAACATGCGAATTCTAATTTGGGACTGACTGGATGTTGCGGTATATGATTTAAAAAATATTTGTATGAAATAAGCCCCGGCCTCAAATTTGTGAAGGCAGTTAAAGGCAAACAGTATGGAGTATGAAAAGCCTGATTGACAGTCATTCTCACATGAAGTATGAGTATTTGTGTGTGGGGGGGGGGCACCTCTCCTTTTAACTCCAGTTTTACCAGATGATTATCAGACATGGAATTTTATAGCAGGGCTGTATAGTCAGTATTTTCGATATTGTAGCATTTATTTATTTGTATACTTTCATGAGGCCCTACCTCTTGGCACGTGACACATGCAATTAATCCATTACAATCAATCAAAGCGATTTGGGTTGTGCAACCTTGGGGGTGTCACATTCTGTCACAATGACTCATCCCTGCATCCTGTTAGATCTTATTATTTTTGGTCCAACATCTGCTGGAATCTGGTTTAAGCCGGATCCCACCAGGTTTTACTGAGCTGTTTTGGCAGGGACATGACCCCGTTTTGGCAAGGAAATGGTTGAGACAGATGGTGTTTCTTAAAATCTAAGTTAAAATGGTTTACGCTTGTATGAAAAGTAAAAAAAAGTTATCAATGTGGTTTTTAAGCTACCAACACGAAGCACAGAGAAAGATGAAGAGGACGTCATTGTGCGACATGTGAAAGAGACAGGCTGCTGTGTATAAATCTTACATTAGCCAACTTCTCTTTTAGGAAAGGGGCAAAACATGCTCTCTCTATCTCTCTCTCTAACCCACACCGACCTTCTCTCTCTCTCTCACCCACACACATCCTTTCTCTCTTTTCTCACTCTCTCGCACATGCATAGCGAATCACAACTTACTCAGCAACCCTAACCCGTTAACAAGAACAGACTCTGGGTCCGAGGGCTGAAAACTTAATTTCCCCCGCAGGATCAAATAGGTCTACTTTATTGTACGGTCTACTGTCATCCTGATGAAGGCATTGTTGCCGCAACGCATAGGAGTAAATTCTTTAAATTCTTGCCATGCATTAATTAGCCAGACTATTAAAGCCTTTAAAATCTTTCCACACAAGTGCCCTGGTTTCTTCCCTTTTGTGCCAGGTCAAAATTCTATTCTTATTTTTATTATTATCATCATCATCATTCCCGAAAGCAGATGCTCTCAATACATGACCTCCTTGTGATGAGGCGAGGAGAGAGAACTGGTTTTAACTGGTATTACCAAGGGTTTAATATATTCACCCATAATTTCTTATATGGTTAATAACCTAATGTATGACCATGGAAAAACACCTTCACTCCTGTGTGTAGTAAAAAACTAAAAAGAAAACGCTCAGAGTCCTCAGACTGACTCGGTTCTTGTAAACAAGAAAGACAAAATACTGAATATATCGATGCAATAAAATAATTTAATATCAAGCATACATACATACATACATACATACATACATACTAACCTAGCCTGCTTTTATGTAATACGCAATTAATATTTATTCATATTTTTATTTGAATCCTATTACAACTATTATTTGTAATATAATTCAGAAAATTCATGTTTTTTTTCACACAAACTTCTATATCGTCTCTGTCGGGTGGAAACCTCATATGTCCAAAACTGTTACTTTTTAGG
>NC_137608.1:11368050-11470550 GCF_963280865.1 Gymnoscopelus braueri | reverse complement strand
GAAGAAACTACTTTGCAAGTAGAAATATATCCGGGTCTTGCAGGGTTAAGGGTCCTAGTGACACAGAATTTTAATATTTGAAAACCGCAAAAAATGGTCTTTATTAAATATAGTATATAATATAATTAAATATTCAAATATTTCTTTGACACAGAATCAAATGTTTTATGGTCATGATTCACCAGTACCCTGGTGAATCATCTCTATCTCTATGGGAAAACGTTAATGGGCAGAAACCTCTTATCTACATATTCTAACTTTTTGTGTTTTCTTTCATAAAGTAATGCCCTACTTGATCATACTACAGCGTCACACAAAAGCATCAAAAGTAGCAGATCTGCAAGCTCGACTATCATGGGGAGAAGTACAATAACACTCATGTCAGTGGTACGGTAGTTCTGCCAAGAGCACAGGGTAGAGATCATAGTTATACTGTAGCTGCTTCAAGGAGAAACTGAACCATAACAAGATAGGCTGTTACCAAAACAATAGCTATTAGGCCTAGTGGAGACATCTAGGCTCTTACAAGCTGCCAAATATCATAATGTATTGTAGAAGTGAGTGGTAAAATATAAAGGTTAGATATAAGCAGCCATATAATTTCTTCCTCAGCCTATTTCTTAAGGTTTCTTAACCTTCACCTGAACCCATTCGGATGTGCACATCCAGTTCTCCTTTTTTCCCAACTACTCTAGACTAGTCTCTGTACCAATGAAAAACATTGACCCTTTCTTCACACACAAACACACACTTCCCATTCTCACGATTCACTCAGGTGTCATAATACGAAAACTATTTGATTACTTAACAAATATAAAAGATACGTAAACTCAAAAAGTAAATGGTTTGATATAAAAAAAATGAAATGATATAAATTGTATAAGAAAGATATTGCAAGAAATGTTACCCATGTCATTTTGACCACTTATGCATCCAAGGTTTAATCATTTCCTTTTGCACATGCACTGTACTGCAGCCAACTCCATGTCTCATGCAAAGGTTCCTGGTTGATTGGAATGGGAATAGCAGGCTACGGGACTTTGTGTGGACCTCAGACAAGAATACAAATACAGGTAGACAGGGCTGTTTACCTCTATCCCCAATCTCTAATTGTTCCAATGCTCAGGTGCCAGAATAGAAATAGGTTTTAAACCAACAATAAAATTTGACGTCTCTTTTCACTTTAACCCCAGCATGCCTATTCTGAGGGGAACATTCGCCCAAAATAGATCTTGCACGCGTTGTGAGCTTGTAGATCAGATCTTTTTTGCAAAGAGATTTGGTGTAGACTGAAAAAAGCAGCCCAAGTGCAGCTTTTTTACTAACAGAGGGTTACCTACAAAATAGTGTAAAGATTTGTGCCCAGTTTTCCCCAAATAGTGCCAAGTTCTCCCCCAAAATAGTGCCAAGGATTTAAAAAAACAAAACAAGACGTGTTCTCTAGAAGCGCCCAGTTCTCCGGTTACCGACCACTAGTGCCCATTAATCTACATAAAATAGTGTAGGCCTAGGTTACATTGACAACTGACCATTTGTAGGCCCATTTAGTTCAATCTGATGACTTCTGTCTGCCTGTTGGGTCTAGTCTCACGTAGCCAGACAACTATTCACTATCTCTGAATGCTATGTAGAGTCTAGAACTACACCTCCCAAAAGCCAAGAACGGAAGCCGTGATCTGTTCATCATTTCCGTTCACGAAAATATTTAAAAAAAATGTCTTTACATTTTATTTTTGATAATTTTATTATGGGGGGGGGGGGGGGGGGGGGTGGGGGATCTACACTGATCTCATATGGAATCCAAATGACAAACATCCATCGCCACAACAAAGACCTTTAATCCACAACTTCACTGGGATAATGTTACTTTATTTATTTTCTGGCTGAAAAAACGCAATATCTAAAATTGTAATAAAAAAAAAGACTCACTCATAAAATCAACTGTCGTAAGAAAATGTTTAATGAAACACACGAATCATCTTTCAAACAGATCCTGGAGAAATAAACTGAATTCTGAACTCTGTTATTTAACCTTGGTTCTCAGGGACACCTGGTACTGCCGTTTCTTTCTATTGTTTTAGTAGTAGGAGCAGTAGCCTACCTTGTAGGATAGAAACCCACCCAGCACTACTACAGGTCCTAGTAGGACAGAAAACCAGCAGTACTAGGGGCCTGGTAGGACAGAAAACCAGCAGTACTAGGGGTCCTGGTTGGACAGAAAACCAGCAGTAGCCTACTAGGGGTCCTGGTAGGACAGAAAACCAGCAGTACTAGAGGTCCTGGTAGGACAGAAAACCAGCCATACTAGGAGGTCCCCGATGAGCATGACTGAAGAACCCTGGACAAAATAATCTGAAACCAGCTCATTCCTGAATACATCACTAACACTTAAGACAAGCGGCTCTAATAGGTGGTGAGAGCGAAAAGAGACTTCAAACTTTACTTTAGTTCCTGTACTGATATGAAATCTAAACATACAGTATGGTACAGTTTGTGCGATTCTGGTACTGTGCAGAGACTTGTTTTTCAGCTGTACTGGAAACACCAGAGGACATCAGATCTTCTCTCTTATGATCCCTTGCTCAATGGCACCCAGGGCCCCAGTGAAAGACATTATTATAATGTCATTGGGAGGGTAACAGGAGGGGTGGGCACTAAGGAAGAGTGGTCACCTCTATGTTAATTTGGTCCAAAATGTTACAAAAATAATATGTATATTTGTAAAATGGTCTTAAATAATGCAAAGTATACATGATTAGAACATGATTGAACATTTGACAATAACGTGCTCATAATATTTCTACAATTGCTACAAATTGTATATCCAATCATTTTTGGGCATAAACAAGAATTTGACGGGTAAATCTAAGTCTGATAATGATGTATTGTGCATGTTCAGATCATGCGCACTTTACATTACTACTACTCATTTTTGAACATTTTGGACAAAATAGCTAATTTTACATCGAGGTGCCCACTCTTCTTGTAACACTGGGAGCACAGAGTAAAAAAAAACACAAAGATGATATAGAATATTGATTACGGCGTGTCGTGGGAATTGAACCCATGAGCAATGTGGTTACAGTCAAGTCTCTGGTGGAGCAGGGGGGGGGTGCAGACTACGTGGCTTTTGTCTTGGCGGTGGGCTCCGTTTCCTGTTCGTATTCTATCTGTACAAAGGCTCTCTTCCTGAACGCCGGACCCTTCGCAGGAGCCTTCCCTTTGGGCGCAGACTTCCTCTCGGTCTCCTTCTCCATCTCCTCCTCTTCCTCACTTGACTCTTCCTCCTCCTCCTCCTCCTCGTCTTCATCACTGCTGGCCTGCAGGTTGTTCATGTCCTGAGGAGAGAGGGGAAGAAAGAGGTGGTGATGATGATGATGAAAGGGATTTCTGGGGACCCACGTAAGCGATAGCTGTACGATGCCTAACAACAATGTGGTTGTACGATTAGGGCTGTCACAATTAAGACCGGGAAGACATCCGTGTCATTTTAGATTTCTTTTGGCTATTCAAAAATAAGGGATCTACAAGCTCACGAGCTACGAGCTTGTAGATCTGCTATTTATTATTTTTTATCGTGAAAATGTGTGCACATTTTTTTATATATATATATATTCATTTTTAAAGTTCCAGTTCGAAAACATTTTTAACTCAAATCTTTGCTTCTGGGGGTCCCCTGGTACACATTTCTTTGAGATGAGGGTCCACAGCCAAGCACATACAATTTTGGGGGTCCTTGACATGAAAAAGTTTGAGAACCACTGATATTATAGTGTAGTGGCAAATACTTAAATAAAAGAGAAATATAGACAGGTTGAAATCCTATGATACAGTCAGGGGGCCTCAAGATGTTTCAGTACTTGAGTAAATGTACTTAGTTACTTTACACCACTGTTATACAGATGTTTCTACTTAAGGCAGCAGCACTCAGAGCGTCTGCGAAGGCAGTGGAAAGTTCTAGAAGCTGTACAAGTCAGGGTTTGTACCGTAAGTTCGCAGAAATGAGATGATCAACATGTTATTGTGTTGTTGCGCAAGAACAGGACCCCATCAAAAAGCAGGGGGCGAATCAAAAGAAGAATTGCAACATTGTGTCCTATAAATATGAGGAGAGAGTTATATTTAGTGGAAGTTGAACTACAGTATGAGGGCTACGGAGCTGACTGCCTGCTAACTGCAATGCTGTAACCTGCCTGCACGCAAATAAAGAGATGATGATTGAAGATCTGCCTGGACTAAGTGTCTTCTATCCATTCACCTGGTGATAGAATATCCTAGTCTACAGACATCCACTTCAATAGCAACATAAGTTTATTTTTTTAAACTGTTAGGATTTAGAAGACATTTGTAGAATCCCCCAGAAGCAAAGATTTGAGTTACAAATGTTGTAATATAAATTAAAAGATTTGCACAAATGTTCACTATTTAAAAAAAATAGCAGATATACAAGCTCATATCGCAGCACCCGGTGCTGCGATATGAGCTTGTATATCTGCTATTTTTTTTAATAGCCAAAAGAAATCTAAAATGACATGATGCTTTCCCGGTCTTAATGGGTTAACGATTAAATTGTGTTTTTGTGTCGGAACATGAACAAAAGTAAAGTTTCTGTTGTCCTTTTAGCCTTTGTAAACAAAACTTGCACAGGGCAGATATGACAAATAACTTAAATATGCACAGAGATGACTGGTACCAATAATGAAAATAAAGAATAAACTATGGCTAAATTGGGCCATATTTAATCATTTCATACATTCTTTTTTTGTTGTTCTTCCCCTTAATGTTGCTGAAACAGTTACTTTGAGAACTGACCAGCGACCGTCGGCGAAAGAGTTTCTCTCGGCTTCCTTATTGACCGCTCATTTCTACGTAAGAGAACGAACGGCTTCGATAGGAGCCTCCATTTTATACAGTCTAAAAATGTAATAAATAGTGGAAATAGCCGATCTACAAGCTCGCAATGCATCGCATTGCGAGCTTGTAGATCTGCTCATTCCAGCACAAGGTAGCATAGCTGTACAACAGACTTCGTTTACCTCAAAGTCACTGATGTCACTCTCCTCCAGCTCATCAGCAGCAACAAACTCCGTCTTTCCAACATCCTGAAAACACATTTGTTATTCATTATTGTTGCAACATCCATTTTATTCAAATTGAGATATGCCGTATCTGGAGCAATACAGTATACTGTAAAAAGGTGCTATAAGTGATGTTTTTTCTTTGTTAAAAAAAAGTTTCTTAAAAAGTGAAAGCTCTATATTCCAAAAGTTATCAGAGTGGTTGATTAGTAACAGGGGTCTCCCAATCTCTCCAGGTCTTAAGTAGAACGCCACAAAGAGAATTTTTAATATATATATATGTTCCAGTTTCGACTGCAAATGTTGTTTTGTTTCATCACTTCCAAATACACTGGTTTATGCTGTATGATTTCCATTTCCTAACTGGATGAGATCGGTACGGTATCCCTATCTGAAAATGTATTTTCTATCGACTTAAGAGCTGGTGAAACGGGGAGACCCCTGTTACTGAACAATCACACTATAGCAATGATTATAATCGGAGTATAGCGCTATCTATCACTTATTATAACAAGAGAATATCATCTACAGCACTTTGACAGCAGTTAGGGAAGGGAGGTGTTTGTGTGGGATTTGAACCCACGTGTTGTGTCTAAGGATAAATAAAGATCCAGACAGAGAGAGTAGCCTTCCTCACCTCATCATCTTCTTCATCCTCCTCCTCCTCCTCCCCCTCTTCTTCATCTTCCTCCTCTGACTCGCTCTCCTCCTCCTGCTTTTCCAAAGCTTTGTCAAACGCGTGTACAGGGAAGTTGTAGATGTCTCCGTACTGACAGACAGGCAGCAAAAGAAAGAGAGACAGTTAGCACCTTCAAGACAACGTTCAGTTTAAAACGGTCCTCATTTTACTTTACAGAGAAAACTTGGTATTTCAATTCAAACTTCAGCCGCTTGTATTACATTCTTTCATAGTCAATTCATCTATTGATTTAATTTGCATTCCATGGGATAATTTAGCCGATACAACGGTGGTAAAATAAGGTAATAAAGCAGAAAATGATGGCAAATGCTCTGCACAAGTTATATGAATCCAAACATCTTGAAATTACTTAATGTTTACCAAGAATTCAAAAACAGAACTTTTCCTATATAATGTGGAACAAAGAAAATGTGTAAATAATAAATATTAGATTTGACTAATAAAATGTAACATCAGTGGATGAATCAACAGTACAACATACCGTTCCCTGTTTGAGCCTCTCCAGAAGTTCTTTCTCTATAGCCGTGTCCAACTGAGCTGCAATCAATGCTTTCTCCTGCAAACACACGCACACACACACACACACACAAAGTGATAAACAGTTAGGTTGGTTTCACACCTGGACATTTAATTAAATTTAAACAAATCCTGGACCGTATTGTCGGAAAGCTCATTCAAACTGCGGATTGAATGTTCATTAATGTGCATTGTCCCGTTGCACATTTACAGGACAATGCAAACAAATGTAAACAAAACCTGCACAGGGCAGATATGACAAATAACTTAAATATGCACAGAAATGACTGGTACCAATACTGAAAATAAATAAACTATGGCTAAATTAGGCCATATTTAACCATGTTTATTTTGTTCTTCCCCTTAATGTTGCTGAAACAGTTACTTTGAGAACTGACCAGCGACCGTCGGTGAAAGACTTTCTCTCGGCTTCCTTATTGACCGCTCATTTCTACGTAGGAGAACGAACGGCTTCGATAGGAGCCTCCACTTTATACATTCTAAAAATGTAATAAATAGTGGAAATAGCTGATCTACAAAATCACAATGCAAAACAATAAGAAATATATATAATTAAAACCTAACCAAATGAAAACTGCAACAATGTTGCCACTTTGCCCAGAGTGTATGAACTATAGGTGTGAACCTGCCCTTTAAAGAATTTCAAACAGATGTACAGACGAAGTGATGATGGGAGTGAACACAAAGATCAAGTGATGATGGAGTGAACATAAAGATGTACAGTAGTGATGATGGAGTGAACATAAAGATGAAGTGAAGATGAGTGAACATCTCACCTCTTTCCTCTTCTCTCTCCTCTCCACCTTCCTGCTAAGAGGAACCAACTTCCTCCTGAAAGCAACACGAAGTGAAAGATGTCAGCATTAAGGCAGGTTTATTTGTTATAGCGGCACATTTCATACTCAAAAGCTATTCAAGATGCATTACATAAGAAAGTGGTCATCAACAGGGGGTCCAGGACCCCTAGGGGGTCCTTAAGAGTTGCTACAGGGGGCTGCTATTTTTGGCAAAGAGATTTGGTGTAGAGTGGAAAAAGAGCAGACCAAGCACAGAGCCAAAAGGTCAAGTTTACTAAGCATTGGGGGTTTAAAATGTCTGAAAATACACATTAACATGAATTAATAAAATATAGGAAAATTTATAGAAAAACATGCATTAAACAAAAACAAAAATGAATTGAAACAACACTGATGATAATGCTGTTAAACAACTCTATGAAATCTATGAAAAAGTTGAATCTCCAACACAATTTTATACAATATGTAGTGGGGGTCCCTGCTTTATCTCTCTCTCTCAGCTAAGGGGTCCTTGGCCTGAAAAACGTTGAAGACTCCTGACATAAGGCATAAAGAGTCACTGAAAGACATAGTAAAATGTGTATTGGAAGCCAGTGCAGATATCTGAGAATGTGTGTATGCATGTCTTCAGCTTTCTTAGTTCTAGTTTAGAACCTTCTAGTTACCTTACCCAGTGTTGCTATGCTCATTTGGGATGTGCTTGTACTGTATTTTAATGACGTTGACGCGCACGTCGTTTAACACCTACACTACAGGTCACACAATGGACAATTGATATGCATCTAGGCTCATTCCTATGTTAATGTCCCTGGTGTGAGTCGGGAGCCTTTGTAAACTTTATTGAGGTGTGAATTTAAAGTCGTTTTAAATCTATGCGTGTGCCTGCGCGTGCTCCTGGACAAATAGGTTCCTGCACGCCGTGCAAGGCCGTCCCATGAGCATTGCACCGCTGACCTTACCCCACTACCACCCACGCTGCTGTATGCTGTAATGATGACTTATAAATTGCATCATGCACAACCCACTACCACAGCCTATAACATATGCTATTCTGGATATCCTATCCTATAGACCATATTGAATCATTTTATACATGCATTGTTTTTGTTCTTCCCCTTAATGTTGCTGAAACAGTTACTTTGAGAACTGATCAGCGACCGTCGGTGAAAGGCTTTCTCTCGGCTTCCTTATTGACCGCTCATTTCTACATAGGAGAATGAACGGCTTCGATAGGAGCCTCCATTTATACGTTCTAAGAATTAAATAAATAGTGGAAAAAGCAGATCTAGTAACTGTACTGGTTGCACTTACTGTCGCTTGAGAGTGAGTTTTCGGATGCGGATCAGGTACTGCGTGATCTTGGTGAAACGCTGTTTACATTTATGTCGGATGAACCTGGGCCAGTAGATCAGATTTTTGTCGATCATATCCAGAGCTTGCTCGTAGTTCTTACTCAACTTCACCTGGAGACACACGTGCACATTTTTATAGGTGTGGACACTACTGTGTGTAAGACAGCAGAGGTGTAAATAATGTATTAAGATATTATTATAAGAGTTGCGGTTGTAACACTGTGATTTTGCTATGAGGTTAGTAACATATTGTGATATAGATCATATTTGTATACAAGCATTGAGACCACAGTACATGCATGCATGCATGCATGCATGCATGCATGCAGGTTGCATATAAGTGATTCATAACAGATGTAATTTTAAGGAATCAGATCACTCAGCGTCCTTAGCTTGTGAGTAGTGCTGTCACGATTATGACATTTTGCTTGACAAATTGACAATTAATTGTCACTCAAATAATTGCAATTAACGATTTAATTGTGTGGCTTTTAGGCCTTGTAAACAAAAGATGCACTGGGCAGATATGACAAAAAGCTTAAATACACAAATAAATTACTGACAATGACTACTACCAACAATAATGTACGGAAAATATCAATAATGCCTCGTATTATGGCCAAAATACTTTTTATATTTTATACTCCAAATCTGTTAGAAAATAGTGGAAATAGCTGCTCGCATCGTGACGTGTTGTGAGCTTGTTGATCTGCTATTTCCACTATTTGCAAATTAGGCGATTAGGCGATTATGACAGATTGTGACAGGCCTACTTGTGAGTCGCTCCCAAGTGAGACCCTGGGCGAGTGAGTACCCGTGCCGAGCGATCGACATTTGATAAAACACATTTTTACACGCAGGTACCACGACTTATTTTCCATTGTGTCTTATGAGTGGTCGGGTTCTCTTGCAACGTGCCTGCGTGCGCATTCCTGCGTGATATCAATGTGACGTGGTCTGATAAAAGGTCTATTATATTAATACTGAGGTTAGTAAATACAATGTGACATTGTGTGGAGCATGAGGGATTTCAAGTATTCCTTATATAACCATTTGAGCCTATATAATCTTCTTTGTACTCATAATATTCCTTGTACTCATAATCATGCAATCATTGTGTTAATCACAATTTCATTGTATTCAAGTTACTGTTTTAATCATTATATATCAAATCATAAACATGTGTGATTGAGTCGTGTCCTACTCCTGAACCATAAATAGTCATTCTTGTGGTATGTGGAGAGGTATTTTGTGAATTTACTGGACAACTCCTTGTTGGAAGTTGGGTTTATTTTTCAAACTTTAGCCAGACCACATGGGGTGTATGTGTCCCAAGGAGGACGCATCCAGCAGTACACTGTGGTTTAAAATAGGTTACCCTTCAAATTACATCTGTAATGTAAGAATGGTTTAAGAAGAAGCTAGCCTTATGCTCATTTGTGGGTATTAAGCATTGTTTGTAATAAGAGTCCGCTGGACTGGTAGCTAACAGGGTGATGGTGATGACAGCTAAATGTCTTCCAGAATGAACCTTATGTGATCAAGCGGATGCCCTGTAGATGGTGACGTCCAGATTTGACTATATCCATTCTTTAGCTCTCCATATTGGGAGGATGCGACATTGAATGGGTTGCTATATTTCAATATGCCGAGGCGTATCTAAGGCACAGCTGTTTCAGCTACTGATGTCCATGTATCCACTCAGTCCGTTCACTTGATGCAACAAGTACTGCACTTCGATGAAGATTATGGTCTCGTTTTACTCTTGAGAAAACACTTTGCTTTAACAGTTGTTACAGTATAAATAGTATACTCACTTTCTCCCACATCTTGCGAGGAAAGGCTGCTCTTTCTATCACCTTCATGTATAGAAAGATCTGACCTGGGAGAGAGACACACACAGACACATGGTTAGAAATATTTTCTGGTACGTTATCAATAGACCTGCTTCAATGTCTTCACAGGGTAACCGGAACGCTCGCCCCAAAACACACTCGGCCCCATTTTTTTCCACAGATCACTCGCCCCTCCTCCCCCCTAACGGACGACCACTCGCCCCACAGCCTCTAATATTAAGTTAGGAAATAGATAGGCAAAAAACTGTTACGACGGAGGCATGCCATCTGAAGCGGACTTGAGCCACAAGAGGCACAGCAGAGCTCACGTTTTATGTTACTTATGCGTGACACGGTCATACGATAAAGTAGGGAATTCACTTAAAAAAGTTTAAAAGCTGAAATATGGACATACGAGGTTTCTGCCCGACAGTGACAATTTTCAGAAAAGAACGTGCAGAAAGATGAGAGGCATGTGAGAGAGACCGTGTGTGAGAGAAAGACAGACAGACAGACAGAAAGGACGTGGTCTCACCTTTCTCCTCTTTGATGGTGGCATACTGGCTGTTAGACAGTGGACAGGAGGAGCGATTACACAGGCCAGTCAGGTTGTACTCATTACGACAGAATGTCTGGGTCTTTGTCCTGCACAGGAGGACACACAGATGGAGACAGATTTAAAAAACAAACAACAAAAAACAACGAAAAATGTAGGGCTGTCACGATTACACGTTCACACGTAAAGTGACGCGTTGTAAGCTTGTAGATCTGCTATTTCTGCTTTTTTTTATTTGAAAATGTATTGAAAATGTTTCAACATGGAAACGATTATGCAAAAATAATTGCGATTATCTCAAATAATTGCGATTAGACGATGTAATAATTTTGACAAGCCTAGAGAAATGTTGAACTGACTCGGTGATGTAATGACATTGAAATCTTAAGCCAAATCCAAGCTTTACTGCACTAATAGATCACGTCAATCAATCAACAGCCATGCTTGTTGCATACTTACCTAACCTTGTAGGAGCAGAACGCCCTGTTTCCTATGATGTCCCAAATCACCTATAGGACCAAGAACACACCACATTTATAAAGAATTAACATTTTGAAACATTGACGATAATTATCTCAGTAGTTCATGTCTGTTTAAAACAAAAGGGACTTGAGACCAAACAGCTCTGACCATAATGCATCACGATTATCAAATCTATTGTTCTTTATTCTTATTTTTTTGCAGTTGTATATTTCACTACGTTTACTTTGTTTGTAGTTGTAGGGAAGCTGTTCAATCTAAACAGGGCATGTGTCTAGACACCATATTACACAATATATATCCTATATAAATCAAACATTGTTTTGTTTATAATACAGGCAGCACATTTATAAACAACCATAGTTAACCAAAGTGCTACACAAGTTCAAAAAACAAACAAAACAAGGCAAAACATACAAGCAAAAAAACCCCCAAAACAATAGGGGAGAGAAATGTGTGTATAAACACAAGCTTGAAACAAGTGTGCATAAATGTACAGATAAGAGCAGTGGTTCTCATAGTGGCTTCCAGGGACTCTCTGGGTTCTAAATTGGCCCTTACAAGCCTGTAACTCTGACAGTACACAAATGGAACCAAATGGACCCTGACAGGTCCATTTGGTTCCATTTGTGTACTATCAGAGTTATGTGGGGTCCTTGAAATGTGAAGTTTGAGAACCACTGGTATAGTCACTAGACTAGAGCATGTACCCACATGGGTAACATGATAGGTGGGCACCAAGGAAGAGGAGGCACCTCAATGTCAAATTGGCTATTTTATTCCCAGTAAAGTGAAGTATACATGATTTAACATGCTTTAACATTCGACAATTAAGGTCGAATATTTCTACAATTGCTAAAAAAAAATCTATATCCAGTCATTTTGGGGCATAAACAAGAAGTTGAAGGATACAATTGAGTCTGATAATGATGCACTGTGCATGTTAACATCATGTATACTTTACATTACTTAAGATCATTTTTCAAATATTTTATTTTGGACAAAATGGCCAATTTCACATCGAGGTGCCCAGATGTCCCTAGTGCCCACCTATCCTGTATCCTCCACATGTGCACACACACAGACCTATCCATGTGAATATAATATCAAAGATGAGATGTGACCAAAAACTTAAGTTAAGCTCAACTGTGGTTAAACAGACAATAGTCTGTCGTGATTCAGTATTAAACCATTTCGACTTGAACAAGACTGATTAAATAGATGATAGTACAGTATAATAGTGTGTCTATCGCCCACTATGACTGTTTTAAGACACACAACCTGTTCCTAATAATGCAGGGGTACAGGAAGTCTCTAAAGGAATATATAATATATATAACCATCAATTAAGCATTTAAAGGGTACAGATCTATGAACCAAGCTCAGTATTGACCTGAAACTATGTTTAAATGTCCTGTCTGGCTGCTAGGCCTCTAGCATAGATAGTTAGTATAAAACAAGGAACACTTACGTCGTCGTGCTGCATTTTGGATTATTTCTCTGCCAACGTCACCTACTGTAGGAGTAAACGGACAGTTCGGACACCGTCTCTGTACTATATAATAACTTAAAGGCACTCTATTACGAAGTTATGATGAAATGTGTCATCTGATGAGACCACATGGACGCGTTCAGGAGACCGACATCTTTGTTGTGCGGCGTGTCGTCCCTGGTGAAATCCCGTGAAGTCTCGCGGTGTTCTCTTTTTTAAAACCTTTATTGATCCAGGCTAAGTTAACAGTTCAGGGCATACCGTTACACTTAAGTAAAAGTAGCAATAGTCTGTTACAAGTAAAAGTTTGGAATTCAAAATGAACTTGAGTAAAAGTACAAAAGTATTGGTATCAATGTACTTAAAGTACCAAAAGTAGAAAGTACTCATTATGAAGAATGTCCCATTTCACAAAGTTTTCAAATGTGTAAAATGCATAAAGATCTTTAGAAAATAGCCAAAATCTATATAGGGCTGAAGTGGTTTTGTAATAATAATCCAAATAGTAACGTAAAGTTTTCATATAATTGTAGTGGGGTAAAAGTAAGTAACTAAATATTTGCCTCTGAGATGTAGTGGAGTAGAAGTAAAAGTGCTGGAAATTGGAAATACTCCAGTAAAGTAAAAAATACCTTAAAAAAGTACTTAAGTACAGTACTTGAGTACATGTACTTAGTTACTTTACACCACTGCATTTAGTCAATATCATATGAATAAATGTGAACATTGACTTTAGGTTCACTTGTTTGTCTATCACCATAACAGAGAAAACGTATACACTTTTGTCAAGGTCGTATCTGAACTTAACCTTAACAATTCACTGAAAGTGTATAAATTGTGTGTTTACTTTGTTGTGAATTTCTTTTGTTTCAGGAGGAACTGCAGTTAAAATAATATTTTCTTTAAAAG
This sequence comes from Gymnoscopelus braueri, assembly GCF_963280865.1. Classification (NCBI taxonomy): domain Eukaryota; kingdom Metazoa; phylum Chordata; class Actinopteri; order Myctophiformes; family Myctophidae; genus Gymnoscopelus; species Gymnoscopelus braueri. Next base: position 11,456,814 of record NC_137608.1, on the reverse strand, counting down.
GTGTGGGGAGATGAGATGGTGAATGAGAATGCAATGATGTATTTGTTGTATATATTTAGGTCCATTATTCACTAAATGTTTCAATCCATCTAGTTCCTTTAAAACTGTTTCCTATGATGGTATTATGAGGTGTGTGTGTGTGTGTGTGTGTGTGTGTGTGTGTGTGTGTGTGTGTGTGTGTGTGTGTGTGTGTGTGTGTGTGTGTGTGTGTGTGTGTGTGTGTGTGTGTGTGTGTGTGTGTGTGTGTGTGTGTGTACAGTTGTGATTGAAAAATAATTTCCAAACACTAATTAAAACCTGTAATGTTTGTTTTTATTCTGAGTAGGTAGGCAGAGGCAATAACTCCAAAAAACACCAGATGGCGCTGTGGACAATTGTATATTTGCTTTGTGATCCCAGAATGCATCACTTCCGAATACATTATAAAATACGTTGCTCTTCTGGCCGTTAAAACATAGATAACGAGTTATATTAACCCCGAATTCTCAAATATTGGACTATTTATATTCATAATGTTGCATATGAATGATTTTGAAGAAGAGTAAAATATAATGAACCATGACTGAAACCACACGTCCAGTAGAACATATATAGTGGTGGTTCCAATTGCAATGCTGATCCTTTCGGTTCATTCAGATGATGATTGGGTTTGATCACAGGTCTCTGTGAGAGGTGCAGCCCAACAACTTGTTACGCTATGCGCCTCAGCCCTTCTGATCCTGAACCATACATTAGATTAACTTCTGTATAATACAATTCAAACAATAATCTATATTCTCTTATTTACATTATAGGCAAGAGATTACAATTACAGCAGATATGGGGAAAGTACCCATTTATCAGCTTCAATTTTGTATAGTTCCAATTTTGGCTTACCCTAGTTTTAACCAAATCATGCTTGCCTGTTCATTCTACAATATGGACATGTCATGACCAATAATAACAGTTGCTTACAGTTTGTATCATCTATTTATATTTAAGTCTAAGATGATAAAAATGATGAACCATGACTGGAACCACTGCTTCAGTTGAACATGAAGAGTCGTGGTATTGGTATAATGAGACAGAAGTCACTTGTGGGTGGTTCAGATCCAAGAAATAGTAAATAAGATTAATTGCAGACATCTGTGACAGGTGCATCTCAACTACTTGTTACGTTATGCGTCTCGCCCTTCTAATCCTGAACATTAGACCAAATAAACTTCTGTTCAATACATTATAAATGAAAATCCATTCACCCTTCACACTATTATAGGCCTACTCAGTGATGGTAGAAGTAGGCCTCCTCACATTTTGTACTTAAGTTAAAGTACCAATACTGCAATGTACTGTTACAAGTAAAAGTTCGGAATTAAACATTTACTTGAGAAAAGTACAAAAGTATTGGTATCAAAATGTGCTTAAAATACCAAAAGTAGGAAGTACTCATTATGCAGAATATCCCATTTCACAAGTTTTCAAATGTATAAAATCTTTTGAAAATAGCAGATGTATAGCAGATACAAGTTCACAATGCGTCGCATCACAAATGGGCGAAATGTATAGACCCCTTAACAGACAACGTCACACTGATAAGAACCAGTATGCGCGCGCAGGCCGGCACCAAATGAAACCCAGCCTGTCATATCTTGCTCAGACACGCCTCACTAGCCAACACACAAGAGGAGGTTGAATGTACTGAAACCATGCCCACCCCGAAAAAACATGTTGGGAATTGATTGCATGAAACAATCACCTGTGCGTCCAGTCTCAATGTTGGTAAACAAATAATTGGGTAATGTATGTTTTGTAATAATAATCAAAATCTGCAAAGTAAGTAACCAGTAAAAAAAAGTTTTCAAATATTTGTAGTGGAGTTAAATGTACAATATTTGTGTCTGAGATGTAGTGGAGTAGAAGTAAAAGTACTGGAAATTGGAAATACTACAGTAAAGTAAACTTGAGTAAATGTACTTAGTTACTTTACACCACTGCCTTTAAGAACTTTTGTTTGACACGATCAAAATTAAAATCCATATTCTCTTATCATGCTGGTGATAGTAATTTCAGCAGATATGGGTAGAGAGTACAGAGTACCCATTTGCCAGCTTCAATTCAGAATAGTTCTATTTTGACTACCTAATAATTTTAACCAAATCATGCTTGTCTGTTCATTCTACAGTAATTATTGCTTACAGTTTGTAGCCTATTTATTTGAATTGCATACATTAAATAAACAGAATGAACACAAGAAAAAACAACAAGAACATTGTAAATGCATGTATTTTTATTTGCAATAAGTCACTTTAAGTTTTGTCACATTATTATTATTATTATTATTATTATTATTATTATTATTATTATTATTATTATTATTATTATTATTATTATTATTATAGTTATTTTAACCCGACTGCTCTAGTATTTTTACGATTTAAATGTAGAATGTTGCATAGAAATGATTTTTGAATAACTAAGATGATAAAAATGATGAACCATGACTGAAACCACTGCTCCTGTTGAACATGACGAGTTGTGGTGCGTTTAAATCTTTGATCCTTCGGTTCATTCAGATGATGATTGGGTTAACTCACAATAATTTGTGACAGGTGCAGCTCAACTACTTGTTACGCTATGCGCCTCAGCCCTTCTGATCCTGAACCTTAGACAATAAACTTGAACACATTCAAAATAATAATTAATATTATATTATGTTATGCTGGTGATTACAATTGCAGCACACATATGGAGAGAGTACCCATTTGTCAGCTTACATTTTATATTAAGAAGAAATAGTAATTTTTACTCCCTAGTTTTAACCAAATGATTCTTGTCTTGTTTATTCTGCAAGATGGAAATGTCATGATGACTCATAACAGTAATGATTGTTAATAACATAAATACAAATAGACAGAATGAACACAAGAAATAAAAACAAGAATATTGTAAATAGATGTGCAATAACTATTGTCACTTTACATTTTGTCACATTTAGATTCATGAGTTATTTTAAGCCGACAGCTCTAGTATTGTTACGATTTAAATGTAGGATGTTGCATAGAAATAATTTTGAAGACTAAGATGATAAAAATGATGAACCATGACTGACACCACTGCTTCAGTTGAACATGAGGAGTCGTGGTGCATTTTAACCTTTGATCCTTCGGTTCATTCAGATGATGATTGGGTAAAATCACAACACTTTGTGACAGGTGCAGCTCAACTACTTGTTACGCTATGCGCCTCAGCCCTTCTGATCCTGAACCTTAGACAATAAAATTAAGCACATTCAAAATAATAACATATTATGTTACGCTGGTGATTAGAATAAAAACAAAAACAATATTTGTCTGCTCTGTTATTCAGTCAGTAGTCCTGTCAGTCAGACGGCCATATAGGATGGGCCTTGAACTACAGTATAGGCTGAGGGACCCACATATTTTATTCCTTTTATCTATATACATTTTAGTGAATTGTCAGTCGGCCTTGTGGCCCAAGGGCCCGAGCCCCATTAGCTCCATTGGCCCGGTCCGAAATCCATCCTTGTCCTCCTGTTACTGAATTGATATAGTTGCATACTGTAGGAATGATTTTGAATAAGACTAAGATGATAAAAATGATGAACCATGACTGAAAACACTGCTCCAGTTGAACAGGAGTCATGATACATGTTGACTTTTGATCCTTCGGTTCATTCAGATGATGATTGGGTGAAATCACAACTGTTTGTGACAGGTGCAGCTCAACTATTTGTTACGCTATGTGCCTCAGCCCTTCTGATCCTGAACCTTCCCTTAACATTATAATACTTAATTACTACCGTTTCAGCCATTCAGGAGAGAGTACAATTTGTCAGCTTAAATGTTTTGAAATATTCCAATTTTGTCTGCTCATTTCTTGGTGTCATCACTTCCGATTTCACTTGTTTAATGTTTATACTGTATCCTGTATGAGTTCGCTCTCCTGATTGGATGTAATTGTTATCCCGACCTGAAAATGCATTTAGTTTATCAAAGAGCTGTAAGAGACATGGAGACTCCTGTTACTGAACAAACACTTTAGTTTATAGAAAGGATTACTATCAAAATGTATGTAGAGCTATTTAACACTAAATCTTAACAAAATGTAATGACTGATAAAAGTAATGATTGCTATCACACACTCACACAAAACCCACTAACACAGTGACAGGGGAGACAATAAATTACATTTGCAACTTTGATCTATATTAGAAATAAAAATGTTTTTGACTTTGGAAAAACATGTTTTGAGTTCAGATTTACCATCATGTTGTTTCTTACTTTATTTTACTATAATTAGATGGTGTAAAATAGTTGCATACATGAATTATTAGGCTCGTTGATACAAAATAAGAACATAAATACAGTAGACTTGTTTGGAAAAACAACAGAGAAATGGTTTATTTTTGTAAATAGAATGAGCTTTTCACAGCTGTACAACACTGGCATCTGTAGTTGGCACTCTTTAAAGGGACAATTCACCCAAAAACAGAACTCACATTTGCCATTTGCTATTAAGCTCTTAAGAAGGTGAACACGCTGAAACACTGATTCTGTGATCCGAGATCAGAGGAGATCAGGACAGGAATAACAGATCTGAATTCTGCTTGAGGGTGAATTTTTCATTTTATTTTGTTTAAGAACCCAAAAAATACCAGTCTCTGAGACACACAGTACAAAAACCATAATAAAACAAACACACCCAGAAAGCCACAACAGGAGTTCGGCCCACAGAACTGACCCAAGGAAGAAAAGGAAACAACATCAACATGCAAACTCACACATTTACACTGAGCTATATTAGGCATGCAAAAACAACACTGTTCTTTTAAAGAGGGTCGGATTGACAGGAAACACGCATACAGCACACACACATACTCGCACACACTCTCACACAGTACAGCACGACAAATATTCCATAAAGTATCAATGCCAATGTTTTTGCTCCTTTGTCAATGATGTGCGATTCTACCGATGTCCACATCATGTGGGATTGAATCCCTCTGACTGGTTCTATTTCTGTCCAGCCCAGTCAGAGGCTTGCCAGATCTTTTTTGTTTGTTTGTTAGTTTGTTTCCTAGAAGTGATACTGCAATTTGAACAAAACAGGGTCACCCAGTCTGAAATACCAGATGCACTGTGGCAAGGGGACAGCTTTAAAATCAACCCCTCAGTGCCTTGTTTGAACCATAATGGACACATACAGGATTGGGCTTATAGGGTGTGTTTATTTTATTTCCTGTGAGCAGCAATGACACCCTCATGGTCAGTAGATAGATATCTCTGTGTTAATGTTGTCTCTTTAGGCAGCGCTACGTCCAGCGTTATAGGAATATACGTCTTAATCTTCCCATGGTCAGTCACTGTGGAGGATGGAGTCCTGTACCTTCACCAGTCAGATGGGACTTTTACAACAGAATCAGTCTTAACAGATGTTAGCCATGCCAGTGATAGCTGGTACACTGTACCAGCCTGACAAAATCCTACCAGCATCTGTTGGGGAGGGGGGAGACTGGTGTTGGGGAAAGGGGGGTACTGGTGTTAACAATTTCCACCCTAATTAGGACTCAAAAACAAAAAAACATGGGTCAGTTGGTCAGCAAATCCACATTACTGAGAGTTCAAGAAAGAGAGAGCCGGCCCGCCTTAAATGAACAACATGGTTTTCCCAGACACTTTTGGAGACTTCTTCTTAGGGTCAGGTCTTGTTTAAGAGCCGCCCAAACTGTCTCCACCATAAGAAAGAAACACTTCTATATCCTTCCGGAGGTTTCTGTGAGTGCAGGTGTCCACAGTTGTGCGTTGAAGAGTTGATGTAAGCGGAGGACTAACCCTCACAGATTCCACGTCAGGACCAAACCAGGGCTAACCAACCAGAGCTTAACCATTTAAACCCCATATGGTTGAGCGGAGTCCCACAGGGCTCTATACTAGTGTCTTTTCCATGTTCCGTTATTGTGGGGAAAGCTTTCGCTCTGCTATTTCACCGCAATATGGACGCTGGGGTTTAAGGGGTTAAGCCTCTGATGTTTTTGGAGGACAAAAAAGAAATCTGGTTTCCACTGCAGAGCCAGGTTTGACTTTACTACTACTACAAAAAGACTTGATTAAAATTTTAAATAATTATGCTTTAAAGTGTAAATATGCTTCTTTCTCAGAGCCTTGACATTCAGATGGTGATAACCCCGAGTTGGACCTGCTGTGGAATCGTTGCCAAGGTGACCCAAACATGTTGCTATACCGTGGTAAACCACCCAAGATGTCTGCAGTCCTGCATTTGTCTGGCACTAGAGCCTCTAATGTGGTAGATAGACTTTATTCAGTGGCATACCGTTACACAAAAATGATTAAAAAAAAAAGGACCATACCGGTGATCTGTCATGTTTAGCCCATTGATTTATGGGGCTTGAGATAAGATAATCCAACACACACTTGACCTCACCGTTATTCTGTGTCAAATTTACGTTATCGCTGAGTATCAAAAACATGTATTGATTTTATAAGTATAGCTAAAAATAGAAAAAAGTGATTTTAAGAACAAAATTCCAAATGCTCTTCATGATTTATCAACCGTAACAGAGCTTATCCTTGACTTCATTATTCAGGTAAAGCTTGCTAAGAGTTTAATGACTATGGAGAAAATGTAAACAAACATGATATCTAAGAAAAAACTAAGCCATTAAAGCCAGAATGGTTTATATTGATGTACTGAAGCTGTGAGTACAAAAAAAAAATTGCCTCCGGTATGGTCCTTTAAACTTCTATTAAAACAGTAATATGAAACAAAATCAGATGAACAGTTCCTCTGAGAGGTGGAGTGGTGTTGCAGTGGTAAAGCGGGCCATCCACAGCAGTGGTTCCCTAACGTTTTTAGCACCCAAAAGAGAAAGTCTCCCAGGGAACAAAACTAGTGAAAATAGCAGATCTACAAGCTCACAACACATCTGCGTTATGTTATGAGCTTGTAGATTGGCTATTTTCATTACTTCTTAAAGTTTTTTCTTTTTGGTGAAAATGTCAGAAAATCTTTTGAAATAATAATTAAAAACAGAATGTTAACGGTCATCTACAGCACTGTTTCCCATACATTGGGTCCCATTTGTGGATATCCCCGTAGTGGAAATTACCACTCGACATGCTCACAATGTGGATGTTTTGTGAGCTTGTAGATCTGCCATTTTCTCTTTTTGGGAGTTTGGGAACCAGTGATCTACAATATCTCCACGTTGCAACAGTCTGCATAGAATGATGTAATTCCATCAACAGAACTGGAGAAAAAAAAAAGTTTAATCTCCAACGGAACAACAAACCCAAACAGAGCAGAGATGTTGTGAAAACTGGGCTCATTAAAAAAAAAATAAGTCAGTCTTTAAGAACCAATGATTTCGACAACAAAACTCAAGATTTGTCAATCTGCAATGCAATAACTGCAAAGAAATAAAAAAAATTAAATCCCATAAGGGTAAAAACGTGACTAAGTAGCAGTAATCTAGCATAACTGTTGTTAGCCGAGCTACTGTATGCTTCAAGATCAAAACACCTCCAACTGGTATTCTGGTTAGCGCATTATTCATGGTGAGGTTCCACACTAGCCACCTACAGTATGGGTTAACAGGAGTACAACAGGCTAATACAGGTAAATATTTATAATATATATATATATATACACACACACACACACACACATACATACACACAGGACAGGATGGGAGAGAGAGACAGTATATGTTATAAAATCAATTTTTAACAAGAAACAATACAGTTAGATGCCAATAGAAAAAACATAACAAGTAGGACAGAAATAAAAGTTGTATAAAAATGTGTCGACATGAAAAATGAAGAGAGAAAAATAGGCTTCGACCAAGAATTTTAGCATAATTCTAAAATAATAATAGAAGAAAAAACAAACAGAAGAACTGAAAGGCAGGCAGAGAAACAATAATAAGGCAAGTTTCCATTGACAATATGTTGCACACTTGATTTAAAACTAAATATATGGATCTTTGTCACAGCTCTTAAAAACAACAATAAACGAAAAGACTGCCCCATGAAAACAACTTGTTCAATGAAAACCTGCCTGTTGTTGGTTTGTTTGTTTGTTTGTTTGTTAGGCACTGTATGGACGATGGACAGGTGTGTGGGCTGAACTGTGGTGTGGAACAATACTTGGTGGTAGAGCCGTTAACGTCAATAGTTCTGTTTACAACTTCAACACGGTGGCATTTTTTGAATCATAGCTCCTGTGTATTTTTGACTTCCAAAACCGTTAACCGTAACCGAAAAAAAAGAAAACATATGAGGGAAATTATTTGGAACCAATGCAGAATAAAGAGCTAATCTGTGGGCTAATCATTTACCTGGCAGACAGCAACTTCTTTTTTGTACCAATGTATTTCCCCATATCGTAAAGAGCACTCGGTGAACGAAATAAACGTAACAGAAAAAGATTTTAAAGATCAAGTCAAGATGGTCTGTTTTTAAGGTAATCTGTGAGAGAGGTGAGCTGCTACAATGACGGTTAGATCATTCGGTAGAGAACAAAGTGGAGGGAGACAGTTTTAAGAACATACACAGAAAGAAAATGAAACAAAACAAAACAAAAACATGAGTCTCTAACTCAATGTCCTCTGGTTCTTTAAATCACGGGGAGGGGAAACAAACAGATGTGTTTTAATTCCACTTAAAGAGTCTTCCGCCCCCACCATAGACAACTCTGCTCTTTGAAGCACGTTCGCTAAAAACGCTCTCCCATTGGACGACGTGTGCAGTAAAATCCTCAGCGATTAGACAAGTGATCCTTTACGTACTTCCCCGTTCAAGTAGGTTGTCCATGTACAATACAGGGGGGGTGCGATCGATCGTAGCGGCTCCATCCACACTCCAGAGATAAATCCTCACACAAGCATTCTGGGAACGCAGGGCCATGGACTTGGCTGGCAGAGAGACGTGGGGTTTCAGTAAAAGATGCCTTTAGAGAGATTTTGATGTAACACTACTATATGTTAAGAGGTCAAATCCCCCAATCAGACGCAGACCTGCCCCTCCCCCTCAAGGTTTTTCAAACGGTCTCAGCAGCTTTCAGGAGATGCGTCTCGATCAAGTACGGGTGTCTTGATCAAGTCGTTTTATTGTCTTGCGAGGGATTCACAGACCTACTTCACTGCGTTAGGAGGAGGCTGATGTTTCACTATAGGGACAGCGAAGGATCTCAGGACAGATTTAGTGTCGGTCATAGGGCCGCACGAACATGACCAACACAAGAATCCTGATTATTTAGCTGATTATTGTAATCCTGATTATTATTGTTTGGTGGAAAAATATGATTTTACAATATCCTTAATGCCTTTGTTGCACATTGTGTTTTAACTGTACCATATCTTTGGTCAAATAGTATGTGGGATGGATGTGATTTGATTGTGCCTCTGAACATGATGGATGGGGGAGATGACTTTTCTAACTTTATTAACTGTTGTGTAACGAGACGACTTTGCTGCCCTAGTGTGGGAGCTGTAGTTTTTTTTTCTTAATGGGTCTTATCTGGTCAAATATGAAACATTTGTTAAACCTTAGAAATGTCTCTCTCAGCTATTTACTCCAACAATAAACAGTGAAGACAAAGTCAGTGCTGTGCAGGTTTTTTTTTAACAAATTTCTACAAATTTAGCCCAGCAATAAGACCATGGGAATTAGGTTGTCTTTTGTGTTCTCGAGTTCAACCGAAAAACACAATGTTAGTATTCGTAATGAAAGCCAAATGGGCGATCCTAGCTTGTTGCAGCATAGCTAGGCATATACAAGCAGGTATACTGTATATATGCCTTGCTTTGTTAGCTTGCAGCTGGAACATTATTTTCAATAATGAATGCTAGCCGTGTAAGCATGTCGTCCTTCTAAAGGAGTGAGAGCCATGTGAAGTTGTAACTACTTTTCTAGCCTTCGGGTTTTTCTTTAAGAAACAGGTCTTAACTAGTCTGGACCGGGTTTAGATCTTCCGTCTTCAGGTACTTCAGTGCGTTTTATCTGGGTTCCAGTCAATTTTCCTTTTTTGTTTTGGATTTTTTTCTCTCTCCAAACGTATTTTAACGATGTTCTCATCTTCAGAGAGGTCAGGGAGAGGTGGTTGCGTCCTTGCTGGGAGGGGAGGGGGGAGGGGGGGGTGTCTTAGGAGGTTTTGACCAGGTCATACACATAGATGTGGAAGTCGTCATCAAACTTGATGAAGTAGACGGAGGGCTTGGCCTCCACCTGGTGGATCACCATCCCGGAACGCTTGCCACCGTCCTCCTTGGCGTATTCCACCTGTTTCCCCACCAGACTGTCCACCACCTCCCCGGGTTCTCGCTCCGCTGGCACACTGTCGTCTGGATATGTGAGAGTGAGATTGAAAGAGAGAGAGCGAGAGAAGGAAGGAGTGAAATATCATATCAGCAGGAAGGAGGTTTGTGTTTAACCCTTTGGAAAGCATCCATCACTTTCGATTTTAACCACTTTAACTTATACTTTGGCTATTCAAAAATAGGAGATCTACAAGCTCATAGCGCAGCACGAGTGCCGCGGTATGAGCTTGTAGATCTGCATTTTTTTTTGAAAATCATGAAAGTTTGTTCAAATCTTTGAATATATATCTTTTCAAGCGAACAATTGTAACTCGAATCTTTCTCGAAAGCCTGATTGGATAAAGCAGTAAATTCGTACTGGAGTCGGGCATGATGCGAAGGTCTCCCTCCTTGTAGTCGTCCAGTAACTGGTACATGTACAGGACCGGGTCCTTCTCGTAGGTGATGTAGAACCAGGCGGTCATGATGGGGGCTCTGGCTAACACCATCCCCCTCCACTCCTCCTTGGGCCCCTCCTCCGTCTCAAACATGTGCTCTACCGCCTTGCCGATCATCGTCTCCGCTAGCATCGAGTCGCTGACACGAGCCGGAGCTGGTGGTGACGGAACAGCAGAGGACAGGTCAAAGTTTCAACGATGTACGCTTCAGATCCGAGATCAGCAACAATATTCATCCATCTATCTACTACATCTCCCACTCTTGTCATGCAAGACCTATAGCCATGAGAGGGTTCTCATTGCTGTAACTAAATAACAAACTAGCTAACAAAAAACTTAATTTAATAACGAGCTAACTAAAGACTTAATTAACTAGAAGAAGCAGAATGAGAAGAAGAAGGTAGACCTTTATTAATGCTGTGGGAAATTAAGTTTCAACTTCATCCAGCTGATGGCTTCTCAGGGGCACTGAGGTCAGAGCGGCTAGGGGTTAAAGGGCCCGATCTTTAAGCCTTACCCGTTATGCCTATACTTTTTAGAAATGTTTGACTATTTTGAAAAACATTTTAAAATATTGAAAATAGCTGATCTACATCGACACATTGTGAGCCTGTAGATCGGCTATTTGAACCATTTTAAAATGTTTTTCAAAATAGTAGAAAATGCTAAAAACCTTTAGGCATACGGTGGTGCGCAAGAGAGGGCCCTGAAGGCCAGTCCACTCCAATGCAACTCCGTGCAACCATTATCCCCAAATGGCACCGGTCTGCAACTGGTCAGTCCAGACCGCTGCAACAGTCTCTAAAACATTTTTGTTGCAAGAAGTTGCATTGGTGTGGACTGGCCCTAAGTGTCTTGCTCGGGGACATTTCGACACGTATACTTGGGCGGGCGCCAGGAGGAGGCGAACCGGGCAACCTTCTGATTACCAGGCGGCCTCTCTACCCACCAAGCCATGGCCGACCAACATAGAGCAGCTAGTGAGCTCGCTAACAAACTCAGTAATTAGCGTGCCACGTGAAGATTCTTACCCACTCTGTCAGGCAGGACCTCCAGTCCTATCACCCTCTCGTCGCTGTACAGCTCCAGGCCGTAGATGCAGTCGAAGCCGTCGTATTTGATCAGGTAGAGCGACGGATTGACGGGCACCTGGTCCAACACCGTGCCCTTCCACTGCGACGACTTACCTACATAGACACACAAGAACCAGTGTTAATTTTGTTGACTGAGACTAAAAGACAAAAAATATTAAGTCGACTAAGACGAAACTATTTCAGATGACTAAAATAGGACTAAAAGTAAATGGTGTTATTCAAAACACTAGGATTAAATCTAAATTTGCTGTCAAAATTAACACTGGTATTTAGGTACCATGAGACAAAAGAAATATAGATACTTAATCTACTAAGACTAGACTAAGACTAAACGATTTCAGACGGACGAAAATAGGACTATAACTAAATGGTGTGTTATTCAAAAGACTAAATCAGAATTTGCTGTCAAAATGAACACTGACAAGAACAGACAGACATTCAGAGTCAGGACAGACCTAGTCTCGCGTACTATTCCACAACCTCCGCATGCTAGCATACAGAGTCTGGAACTACACATCCCGAAAGCAGAAAGCCGCCACCTGTTCGTCATTTCCGTTCACGAAAATATATTTTAAAATATCTTTGCATAACATTTTTTTATTTCTATTTCTGCTAAGCAGCAAGCTATATCTTATGCTTAAATGATTTTCATTTACATTAGGACAAATTTGCACGACTGTAAAGACGAAAAGAAAGCGGGGAGGAGGCGTCGCATCCGCTTTATGGCTTTCTCCAGACTGTATGATGGAAGCATTTGAAAACTGTGGGAGACAACGGTCCGGCTCACAAGACTAGGACAGACCACACCGACAGACAGCAATAGAAAAAGTAATGAAATAGTAATAATCATGTCATTAAAAAGCGCTAAAGCGGCTTTAATATCAATGTGTTTGTCAAAAAACTGAACAGTCTTCCACCGCAAGATAACTACTACTCCAACTCCAGCACTACTACCAACACTACCAGTAGCACGTTTGGGTGAAATTCCCCTTGAAGGTTAGTCATCATGTCCAATCCCTTTGATGTCAGCCTTGCTAGCTGAGCCTGGCTATGTTAATCTACCAATGGCTTATTAATGTCTGGTCCCATGACTCCATTTAGGCTTGAAATGTTCTACTGTTCTGACACTATGTGGTGTAGTGGTGATTTTTTTTACTGGAGACGCCCGTCTAGGACAGGCTTCAGACACGCCTCCTCAGGAGGCTTGGCTCAGACACGCTCCGACCAGTATTATCAAATATTCATTTTTAGTTTGAGCATTTAGTTTGCATTTTAAAAACATTGTTCAGTTTTCTTTTCCAAGGAATGCCTTGATTTATAGATCCTCAGAAAGAAGGGTAGGATATGAGAATGCATGTAGGGCAGGCTATCGACCTGTGATGGTGGAAAAACAAAAAAGAAGATGGGACGCTGATAAGATTCGGCTATCCTGACTATGGCTTGTGAAACGAGTTTGATCTTTCACTCCATTGCCCTGGGGCTAGACCAACGCATTCTACTGAATGGAGAGACCAGATGGGGGTTGGGTTGCGCATCTGAACGCGTTGTAGCGTTGTACATTACAACTTCGTTGTACAAGGGTGTCATGCAAAACTAGACGATCTGCAAGCCCACAACACATCCCATCACGTTGTGAGCTTGCAGATCTGCCATTTCTGCATGTATCGGTTATTTTTTTAAATCAATTATATTTCTAATAATCGATTACATTTTCAATTAGTTCGATTAACTGTTGCACGTCTACCCTTCTCTCTATGGTAACCGCTAGCATACAAGTAAAAAATATGAATATTTAGGTATGTAACTTCCATACCTTCACATGTCTCTCCCTAAAGCAGTGATTTTCAAAATGTTTGTGCCCAAGGCACACATACTGCGTGTGCAAGTCACAATCTTATGGCATACCCGTAGCAAGAATTGCCGCCTATAATGACACGTCCAAAATAGTATCCCTATTGCAAAGACACAGATCACAGGGTGGCTTGGCCTACCAAACCTCTAGTGTTATTATTAGGCAGCCAACCTACATAAGGTTCTGCTTTGATGGTTGAACAAGCCAGAGAGCTTGATGCCGTTTGAATGCTAAATATTTCTGTACTTCCCCTCTTAAACCTATTAAGAACGGGAACGCATCTGTGTCCTCTTTAACCATTATTTTATACTTTGGCTTTTAAAAAATAGCAGATCTACAAGCTCACAGCCGCACTATGATGGGGGGGGGGGGGTGGGGGGGTTCGTGGCCAAATACATATAATTTTGGGGGGTTCCTTGACATCTCCTTGAGAGCCACTGATATTATAGCAACATACGTTTTTCTGAAAACCATTTTGTAGAATCGGCCTCAGGTCTTAATGGGTTAAAGGCTGGGTGTGCAGTAATTTACCATTCCCTCCCTCAAAGTACCATACTAATAAATCCAATTGTCATTTCCACACTAAATCTGGGCACAAATTAAGACAGAACTTTTAATGGACTTCACTCTCAATATCAGTACCCAGCAGCAGCACCCACTGGTTTTGCCGCTTTAATTGCCTGCTTAAGAATACTCCTACACTGTAAATCAAACTCTCCCCCCACCAACTATATCCTGGTTATAAAATACCCTGAACAACCAAGGAGAAAAAAAATCTAATTTACAATCAGAGGGTCTGTTGACAAGTTCTTTTCATCCTGGCAATCACTCCACAGTCTGTCTGTATCCCCTGCTCATTCAGATTAATATATTGACTTGACTCGATTAACGCCTAATTTAGTCGTTACACCAATTAACCCTTTATTTTCTGTGTTGCCACTGCCACACCTGAGGAGACCTCACCGGGAGGACATAGCGCCTCCGCCATACTACTCCCATTCAACACCCTACACTGACTGGTGCCACCGCAGCCCGTAGGAGCTGCTAGCGCAGCGACAAAGATCGCCCTGCCCGAACATGGTCAATTGTGTTCGTGTAGATGCTCTGACAAACCGGCTGCACGGCGTCTGATTCTAAACCCTAGAGACTCCACGTCTCGCATTGCCAGTAGCGGGAACTTTGCACCAACTTGGGAGCAAAATACCACATACTGGGTAAGCTTGTACCAGTGTTGATTTTGACAAGACTTTAGTTTTAGTCAGTGTCTTTTGAATAAAATTCCATTTAGTTTTAGTCACATTTTAGTCGTCTGAAATGTTTTACGGTTAGTCTAGTTATAGTTGACTAAATATCATAAGATTTTAGTTGACTAAATCTACAGTTGATTCAGTTGACTAAAATGTATTTTGGGGGTGCCTTGATAGCGTCATAAGGGCTGATTTTACACTTGGTTGCATGCTGAAAATACCAAATCTACAAGCTCACAACGCGTCGCAGCACCGACACGTTGTGAGCTTGTAGATCTGCTATTTTCAGCATGCCAAACATAAAATGACTTTTAGTTCTACTGGATCTCGTCTCCACTAGTCCCTCACTAACATTTTAGTCTAGTTTTTATTTGTTGGCAAAATTGTCAATATAGTTAGTCTCAGTTTTAGTCATCATAGCTTAGTTTTTATTTAGTTTCCGTCAGTGAAAAAAGGTAGTCGACAAACATTGTTCCTCATAGTTTTAGTCGACGAAATCAACACAGGCTTGTACACAACCCACAACCTGTCTGGTCTCATGTGGTGCGAGTCTGTAATCCATTTTTCCCGGAGGACTATCTATGTGTTTTGGGGAGAGGGCTAACAAACCAAACCCACCACCCTAAAGCCAGTAATGACACAAGGGTTCATGTGCACACGACCCTGCCACACCGTGCCACGTAAAAAAAAAGACCTTGCTGCGCTCGGGTGGCGCAGTGGAAAAGTCCCTGCCCACCACTACGGAGGTTGTGGGTTCGAATCCACCGTGGTACGTCCGACTTTCTCGGGCGTCTATGCAAACACAATTGGCCCGTGTTCGGGGGAGGGAAGCCGGGCGGGGAGTGACAACACAGATGTGTGTGGGGAGGAAATAACTGGCATAACGACTAAATTGGGGAGAAAAAGTGTCACTAACATCCCAAATAGAACACATGCATGGCCTGCTGCCTTCTTGAAGATATATCACCCCCCCCCCCCGTCATCTATTTAATTTAATCTAATCTGATTTTGTGTCATGTCATCTAATTTAATTTAATCTGATGTCATGTAAATCTCATTTCATTGCACCTAATCTTATTTCATGTCATCTCAGTTTATTTAATATCATCATATTGGATGTGACTTACTTCCTTCCTTCCAGATGTGTTGGATCCTACAACCAACAATGTTCCTCCTGGATTGGGAGAGAGATTTACTGGGGCCTACACTGGTCCTCTGCTTCCTAGAGAGGACACAGAAGAGAAAGCAGAGAGAAAGAGAAATTAGTTGTTTTTTTTAAAGAGTAGATGAAGACAGATGAGTGTTAATGACCTTTGTGTAAAAGCACTGATCTTCAAAACAAACATTTTTATTAGCATTAATATGCATAGTGCACCATTATCATTCATACATTCAAAATACTCCAGGATAAGAATCTACATTTGTTTTGAACGTCTGAAGGTTGTATGTTAAGCTGGCTGTTCACTAAGGGAGTTTTTGTTTTAGGAAAATTCATAGAGAAGGCAGAGAAGGAAACTCACAGCCTGGACAATCAATATGTTTATGTATTCAGTTTGAGGACATCTTGGTGTATGTTAATTTTGTGAGTGTCTTGTAAGCCTGTGCGGGCTGGGCATCTTGTGGTGCAGGACACTATAATAAAAGATTATATCTATCTATCTATCTATTAATATTCATCCATACGGGATTAGTAGCACCCATTCAGTATTATTATTCATGTTAATATTCATGCAATATTAGTATTACTATTCATAAAATATCCATCCTGTTAAGGAGTTTTAACTTACTTGTGTGAATTCTTCTTCTTCATCATGTTTGCCGACACCCCGGAATGTCCTGAAATCACAGAAAGAAGTCTGTTTAATACTGGTCTTTGGAAGAGTTGCTATTAAAGTTGGTTTTATAACCTACCAGGACCTCTAGTACGGCAGGTGTTCTATCCTACCAGGACCTCTAGTACTAGCCTGGAAACCAGACGAATCTGCCAGTGCAAAAAAGCCCTCAGCAGCTTAGTCTGGCTCCGCTCCATTGTGATTGGATTTCGCGGCCCTTGAAGTTGTGGGGCACCAACCAGTATGCAAATATGGGGCAAGTTTATCACCAGAGGTATTTTTTTAAATCTGCCCCTTGGAAATGCAGGTTCCACACAGAGATTCCAGACTAATATCTAAGCTGATATTAGTCTGGCCATGCCAGGCTACTCTAGTACTGCTGGTGTTCCAGCCTACCAGGACCTCTTGTACTACCGTTTTTCTAGTGAACCAATTCTGCTTTTAACCTGATCAACCCAACAATGGATCTAATAGATTTTTTTAAATAATCGACTGAATCAATTAGTCTGATCAACCACCTATTAAGCTCTACTTTACACGTTATATATGTTGTACATCTGTGTCATGCAAAAATAGCAAAAGGGCTGATCTACAAATTCTACACAGCCAATCTACTCACAACGTGAGCGCGTAGATCTGCTATTTTCAGTATTTTCGAAAAATCGATTATTTTATTACAATTTTAAATTTCTTTATAATATATCAAATCGATTAGTTTGAGGAACTGTTGCAGTCATACCAGTGTTGTTTGTGGCAGCTATTTTAGTTTTAGTCACATTTTAGTCATTTCTATCTGTGAAGGTTGACTGATGGTTCGAGGCTCCAAAAAGTCCAGAATGTAGGTTTGAGTATATTTATTTCTCCCAAACAACAAACACCGAAAGTCCTGTGCAGTATTTACAGTGCAGGCCTTGGCAAAATGCATAGGTTAACCGAATAGGAAAGACATCAAAATGAAGACTTGGAAAAAATGTATAGCTGCAGACAAAAAGACAAATAACTCAGGCAGTGCTATACCAGGCTATACCTTCTAACTAAGGCCCTGCAGCTCTCTCCCCTGGCTGTTGTCTGTTGGCAGCCAAACTCATACTAAACTTAGTCCATCCCAACCTGCACTTTATACCAGGTGGATCCTACCAAGACAATGACCTGTAATTGGTAATCAATTAACTAAAATAAAGCTACATTATGGGCCATGAGTTACTTACACAATTACATAAGGAATTTACCAACAATTCAAATACATTTCCCAAGCCAATTAATTCACAAACTTAAGAGAGTACTCTTAAACATCGACAAAACACCCCTCCTCTACAGTACTTGGCACCTCCCAATCAAACAGGATTGCCAGTACTGCAGAGGAGAGACCGGTGACAAACAATGACTCATTTAACAGTTTCAAATAATAAATAGAAAAGCTTAAAACTATTGAATGGTCCTTGTGATCTTTGTCAATGCAAAGATGTCCATGATGATTGTAAGAAAACATGCAATACAGAACTAAAACACTTCCAAGCCGGCTTGATGTTAACTGGAAACAGTTGTATAGTTTGTGTGCATGCAAAGTTACTGTTCTTGTCTATAGGGCACGGGTTGCCCCGTGACACTATCCTTGATAGTTTTAGTCGACGAAAACTCAAAGTCAGTTTTAGTCGACGAAAACTCAAATGGTTTTAGTCCCGCTTTAGTCATTAGTTTCAGTCAAACAAATAAAATAATGTATTTACACTAATTTAATTAGGTCAATACAGGATTTGGATTTAAGATATGACTGTGCTAACAGTATTATCATGAAATATATCCCATTTTGAATATTCACATTAGGGGATAACACAATATAGGCTACAACGCATCACACATTCACACATAAGTCTCGTCATATTTTAGTCATCAAAGAGCTATGTTTAGCACGTCATCGTCTCGTCTTCATCGTGAAAAAAAGGGGCGTTAAAGAAATCATGTCATCATTAGGGATGGGACGATAGGAAAATTACATGTCACGATTATTATTAAAATATTTGCAATTAACGATATTATCGTGATACTCAAAATAAACGCCATTTTTGTTAACCACTTGAATCCCCAGCATCCCTATTCTGGGGGGACCGTTCGCCAAAAATAGCCGATCTGTTTTATCAAGTACTACAGAGGGTTTAAGTACTGAATGTACAGCTCAACAAAAGCACATTCATCCTGGTGTATGACGGAAGATCATTTCACGATCAATTTAAATCTCTGCGATACGATTATTATTGTGAGTGTCACAATAAACGATAATAACGATTATCGTCCCATCCCTAGTCGTCGTCGACGATGACGAAAACAACACTGACCCATAATGAATGAATGAACAGACAGACAGACAGACAGACAGACAGACAGACAGACTGACAGACGACTCACCCCCATCTGCTCTGGGCCGCTGGGCAGCTGGACTCTTGAATGGGGTCTTCATTCATCCACCTGGGAGTGGGCAGCCGGGCTGCCAGTGCACACTACAGTCTGGGTCTCTGCCTCCGCAGATACTGGGCCGAATGGGAGGGGGGAGGGCAGGGGAAGGAGGAAGGGGGGAGGCACGGCAGGGATTACACTGGCCCCTTGGTCGGCTGCATACAGCTGGGTACAGGATATCAGCTGGAGAGAGAGGGGTGAACTACTGTACGGTATGTGTGTCTGCGATGCTCCGCCAACCTGCTGACAGAGGAGAAGGAGATTATTAGAAAACAAAAACGTCCACGTTTCCTCTTGCTTCATGAGTGACGGACGGTGTCTGTCATTTGTGAGGAACCTGTTCATCAGAAACACTTAATAAGTAGCCTTTAATTGACTTTTTCCTGCGTGTCAACAGATGACATAAAAGGTCAGAATCCCAAGTTGTCATGTAGAATATGTATGGTCTTTGCTTTACGTCTGAATCCCAGATGATTTGAACAACAGTTATCTTCAGTTATCCTTAAAGAAGGCTCCCTCAGCAACCTCACAAGTAAACCTCATCATGGTAATTTGAAGTGGGGTATTGGCTGCCATGTCAACTGAACTGAAAATGTGATACTGATAGATTTCAGTGTACATTTAAATGTGCCTTCTATAAGTTCTTTTGATAAGCGCCACAGGACATAACGTAACAGTTTTTACAATAAAGTTGTTATCTAGATTCTACAGTACTGTGTACCGCATTAGAAACTCTTGCTTTCCTGACTCTTTCATGTGACTTGCCAGTAGGTAAAGTAAAGTTGTGCCAAACCCCTACTCAGGTTACACTAGCGTTCAGTGCTTTAAGTTGATGATACGTTTGTCCTTGGAGGACCAGTGGTTCCTAACCCTGGTCCCCAGAACCCTCTGTACTGCTGATTTTCCGTCCTACCAGGACCCCTGTACTGCTGGTTTTTCATCCTAACATGCTGTATGTGAACAAGTAACCAACATGAACATACATCTGTATAGTGTGTTGTAAAGCATCTATCAAAGACATAGGCAGCAAGAAGTGATACAAGGGAACAGAAGTTCTAGGGGATGAGGTGGAGTCTGAAGAGGTGACTTTTCAGACGGACAAATCGACTTCATTACATTTACAATCACCTATTGTTTTCACCAAGATGTCTGACAAAGCGTTTACAGCTTCTACAGTATGTCTCTCTTAAAGCGTCCTAATTGTTACGGAGAATCCCCCTTATATGGGCATTTCCTTAAGAGGAATATAGGAATGACTTATGATGTAGCCACGACTGGGGACTGTCCTAATATGGTGAATACTAAATCACAACGATATAAAGGCCAGTCAACGATGGAACAGTTCAGGTCAGTAAGATCTGTATTAAACAGTAATAACAATACAAAAGAGAAGATGGGAACACTTTTCACTCCCAATTGCGCAAGTAAGACTAGAAGACCCTATAAGAGGTGGCTGTGTATCGTTTATGATAGTCAGTCACTCATATTTGATACGGTCCGTTTCTGGCGAAAATGTTACTAATTCGGCAGAAGTAACATCAGCGTTTTCATCAAACATCCGGGATCATTTGTTTATTTTTGGAACACAGTTCTTATTTGATGCGATATTAAACATGTCTATGGGAATTCAGAATGGGGGACAAAAAAACGCGACCCAGGTAGGATGCATAAATTACGTCAGACTTCGGTGCTCTATACCATATACAATTTAGTCACATGATGACGGCCTTCTCCTGTCCGTATCAATTGAGGAAGGAATTGAGAAATTAATATTGGATTAAAAAACTAAAAAACATACTTTTGGATAGAGTTCAATCCAACCTGTACCCTATATCAATACCCCCCCCCCCCCAGTCTCCCCACGTACACACACACAGCATCGACCACCACCACAATAGAAAATGTGATAAAGTCACCCAAGTTCAATCACAAACACTGAGATACAGTTTCCACTATAATAAAATGCTGGTTACTGTATCATCATTCATCACTGCTAATGGCTAAAAAACACATTGCTGAAACAATGAAAGAACACCGTGTTTTAGCATTGAAACCTACTGTAGATCCTTGACTGGAATCAAAACAGGAATGAACGTAACCAAAACTATAATTTACCCCAAATCACTGTGGCCTGTACAGGAGCGAGCTACACACAGACAGCAGACATGTAACACTGCAGTAATACAATCGTCTGGCAGCCTGAATGCTGCCCAGACAGCCTCGGTAAACAGGCCCTCTCTAGTCATCCTCACACCCACATAGTTTATGAGAAGTTAAACTTCAACATGGGCAATGGCAGGATAAGATCAAAGTTTAACGTCACATTCGCTGTTTTTTTTCCTGTCTTGTGTCACCTACGCGAGCATGTAGGTCTTTTCGCATTTGAGTAAAATGGTGACGCCCCCCTTGGCTTGGGAGCTTGTACCTGTATGAGTGACAAATAAATCCCTAAACCCCTGTGCGATTGTATCATTTGTTATCTATAAATACATTATTCAACACAGCTGTACATCAATTTACTGCACTTTGTTGTGCAGTAAATAGTTACTGCACTTTGGCTTTGTAGGGCAGAATTGATACTAGCCCTTTATTGACCCCCAGAGAGGAATTAATGATCCCCTAATTGATTACAATTAGCAGGTGTAGCTAAATTAAAATACAAAACATTTTTTAATTACCCCAAAAAAATGATGTTGTCCGTAGTGGCCAGCATAAAGTATATTTGTAGGCCTTCTTAGGTCCAAGTTTAAGTGTAGCCTGTTCATAATAAACAGCCGACATTTGTACTTTAGTACAGTGTGGTTTAAGTGTAGCGAAATTAGTAGTAGTGTTTCATTTTGGTGTAGCGAAATTTAAATACCAAAGAAGTGTTTCATTTTTATGTTATTTCTCATGAGTGACACCAGTGACATTTCACTCAAACGCGAAAAGATTTCCATGCTCGCGTCACCTACACATAACAATGCCATCATGTAACGTTCCATTAACCACTTAACTCCATACTTTGTTGACTGGAGTCCCCAAGAGGTCTATACTGGGACCCCTCATTTTCCTGCGTTGTAACCTTGTAGATCTGATGTTTTTTTCTGAATGTGTGCCCTAGAATAGTGACGCTAGGGTTCAAGTGGTTAAAGCCCTATTCATACCTATTCGTAAGCCCGGAAATAGCCGATCAACAACCTCACAGCGTGTCAGGAAGAGACGCGTTGCGAGCTTGTAGATCAGCCAGTCAGTTAATGTCATGTACTATAACATAGGCCATTAAGACCGATGACTGCGGTCTTAGTTTAGCCTACTTCCTGAATGTAATGTATATATTATTGTATAATGGTAATCCATATCATCATGTGATTCTAAGTCACTAGTGCAGTAAAAACAGGAAAGTGCCAGCTGTGATGAGTGAGTGATCACATTTGTTAATCGTGTTCCTCACAACCCCATGTTCAGCAGTCACTATCTATCCTCCATCATTTAAAAAAAAACATCTCTTCAAGAAAAACCCTCCACCACAATTTCATCTTCTATGCGCTACACTGTAAAACCCTGGGTGTTCGTTTAACTCTGTGAGTGTAACAAATTGGACTCAGGGACCATGTTTTCGGGACAGGAGTGTTCAGTGTACTACTTTCATTATGCTCCTAGTCTTCGTTTAGATAAACATAAAATCATTATGCTGCTCTCAGCTTTTGTCCAGTCACTGTGATGTCTCCAACATCTCAGGGCCATCGTCTGAGCAATATGGTTCTTATCTCCGCATCCTTACCATTGCTTGTCGTTTTAAAATGCAACATATTCAACATGTTCATTTGTTCCATTAAGTGCATACAAAGATCATTTGCTCAATTCACCAATTGGTCATGATGACCAATTGTCACCAGTCAATTACATTTCACAATTCAATTACAAAAGAAAACGTATGTTTATGACAGTCACCAACCCAATATCCTGAAAAATACAAGCTAATCCACCTCACATCATTTCATATGGTGGCGTTGCTGTTGCCAACCTACTTCTCTTATTCTATGGGTCACGAAAATCTGTTTTGCTAAAAGTCAAATTTGCCATCTTGAGCTCGAATGGCACCTGCTGTTTGATGTGAAGTTTGGAGTGCACACTGCAGTTATGGCAGAAGGGTACTTTTAAAAAGAAAAACACCTCTGCATTTAATTTATTATTAAGTTCCGGTGACACAGGACCTTCCTTAAGATAACATTTTAAAAAAGCAGGGTACTTTAAAACAGCTTGGGTTTCCTGCAAATGCCACGAGGATTAGAATTGTAATTTTTCCTCCCCGACAGTGTGATTTAAATTTGATCAAATCATTATGATTTGTGACCTTAAAATCTAAAGTCAAATCAAATCATGGATTTTGAGAATCGTGACATCCCTGTCTTATATTACCATCATGATGGTGCTGCAGAATTAATGTCATTTCAATCACATCATGCATGAAGTCAAAGCCCAGAGTCTAACCTCAGTGGTTCAAACCCCTTTTTAAGGCAAGGACCCCCAAATTGATTATGCATTACTGGGCCGTGGACCCCCCCCGAATAGATTTTGAGCCAGGAAAAGATGTGTGTTGTTTAGATTCAAATGTAGTACAGAATGTCTGGAGAGTCAAACCTATGATCCATACATTCTCTCAATGGGCTAACTCCTTTTACAACTGTTCCTCATTTTGCTGGGAGACCCCTAGGGAGGTTCCCTGGACCCCCACTCTGAGAACCACTAGGTTGTACCACTTTTTTTTTTTAAATGACATTTTGAGTCCATGACCTCATCAATGATGGACACAGCCAGGCATCATCAACCCTTCCACAAATGACCTCCTAAAAACTGTCAATCACATTAACCGTGTCAGAAGGTCCCAAGAAACTCACATTAACGCTTGTGCCACCAAATTAAAAACACATTATTGTTTACAACCTATAGGTATGGGAGGGGGAGGAAGGATCTATTTGTTTACTGTCGCAATACGCACATGGGGGGGCGACCCCCTTGTATATCGTTGCATGCCAACGGTGAGCGAATCAATCAATGTATACATTCTTATTGATTGACCCCTCCAATTCACGAGGCGACGCTTTATGGAGCTCCCCTTTATGAAGCTCCAAAAAAGCCGCATTGGTGCGAAAAGGCGCAAGAAGCGAACAAAGGAGAGGGAGGAAGGTACTGAGTCCTGCTCCTAACGTCATGGACCCACAAAAATGCATGCGTTAAACGTTAAAACCGACCATCATGCGTCCGAACATCGATATATCACAGCTCTTACCGATATCTTACCGATAGAAGGATCAATATCGCCGCATATTCGATCAACCGTGGGTCTAAATTGATCCCCTCTCTCTGTGCCTTTCCTTTTGCATACATACAACAACCCTACAAAAAAAATCTTTCCAGCCCCAGAGTCCCGCCTATCGCCCGCCTGCCAAATAGGGATCCGCCGTGGGTCTGTGTGGTGGAGGTATGCGGGCCGGAGCTTCCTGCCAAATGCTGCTCTCTTTTTTCACTCTGAGGCTGAGCTCTGCGCCGCGGTACGACGGTGTCGCTCGACAAATAAATATCACAGATCTACAAACCCGACGACGGGCTCGTCCCTGACTCTGCGGCTCGTCCTAGTCGTAGGCCGGCTGTCGGGCTTGCAGATCTGTTCGTTTTTGTTGTGGCGAGCGACATTCTCGCGCGACTTCGCCCGTGTTTCGCGCGGAACGTCCACTGCATTGTAGTGTGAACGGCGACACGGCAGGTGGCGCTCTGGTTTCAGAGTCAGAACGTTGACATTTTTATTGGCTGATCATTCTGCACCTTACACAACTCTGTACCCTTTAATTACAGTTTAATTACATTTAAAAATGCTGTTTGTGTTTCATTTTATATATATATTCATATATCTTAGCCTTGGATCACAAGACGGTCATATAATATAATGACAGTCTTGTATCAAGGCTACATATCTCTATGTTTGTTTTCAAAGTTGTGATGGTGACAGCTCTTTACACATTTTATTTACATATTTATTTGTCTTTCTAGACTGAGTATCTGTATTATATACATATATAATTTTAAATACATTTCTTGTTTTTGTTTGTTTTATTACAAACTTGTTTTTGGTAATGTAAACGTATAGTATCACTATCCCATTCCCATGACAATAATAAAGCCCCTTAGTTGGAATTTAATTGAATTGAGGTAAGAACTGAACTCAGAACAGTTCTCCATTTCACTTCCTGTTGCGTAGTGATGGGCGGGGCCGCGTGCCTGGAGGGAGAAAAAAACCAAAACACCCACCGGTGGGGTTTGTTCCTTTAAACTCTGTTGACAGCGCGAATGGGCGGTGCTCTAGATTTCTCCCCTCACGCTCATTCAGTTCAAGAGGACTATAGCTCCATAAGGAACCTCTCGAGGTTCTTTATGGAGCTAGAGGACTATTAAAACAAGCAGTGATGTCTTGACTGTATTTTCGTTTTGGGGTGTTTTGTATTGTTGTATTTTGATGATTTTATTTTATTTTATGTTCTTTACACAACATTACCTGCTCTGCCAATGTCTACCTCCTCGTTCTACAAAATGTTATCTTATTTGATTTATAAATCATGCACACAGGTAACAGGGCGCCATGCACTACCAATGGCCATCCCTGTTATATTCGGTTCCTCAAGCTCGATACAGTGTTGAAACTATCACCAATATATAAATCCTATAGGCTATTCCACAGGGGTGGGTCCGGGACCCCTATTGGGGGTCCTCAGAGTTACTACAGGGGGATCTCCAAATCTTTTGTGTGATAGGAACTTTCTTTTTTATATTAACCACTTAAACCCTAGAATCCCTATTCTGAGGGGAACATTAGCCGAAAAATAGCAGATCTACAAGCACACAACGTTGTGAGCTATAGATCGGCTATTTTCGGCAAAGTGGTTGTAGTAGAGCAGGGAAAAAAGAGCAGACCAAGAAGTGGTAGAGTGAAAGGTCAAATTTACTGCAGTAAATTTGACCGTGGCGGCGTGGCCAGTGGGCAAATACTGCGGCATGGTCATGCTGGACCTCCAAAAGGCATTTGACACCGTAAATCACTCTATATCGATTGATAAGCTAAAAGCAATTGGTTTTGATAGCACATCAGTGAACTGGATGCAATCCTATCTGGAGGATAGAGACCAGGCGGTGGTGGTGGAGGTGAACGGAACCCTGTCCCCGCCCCTCCTAGTGAGCTGTTGCATCCCACAAGGAAGCATAAGGGCCTTCACTGTTCCTAATATATGTAAAAGAGTCAAGACATGACACAAGCTTGTGACTGCAATATGTTCTTGCTCGCGGATGACACGGCCAGGCTCTCCTGGTCTCGGACAAGGACAAATTGCAAGTTGAAAAAAAACTCTGAACTCACTAAAATCTGCACCTGGCTCGCTGATAACAAACTCTCATTACACCTGGGTAAAACTGAATCCATTCTCTTTGGGTCCAAAATAAACCTCTGCAAGGCCGATGGCTTCAAACTACCAACAGTCATAAATAAGTGTGAATCCTTACTCCTTCAAAACCTCTCTAAAAGAGTAGGCCTACTTACAGGTGGCTGCAATTCGGAACTGCCCCCTGTAAAAAGTCCAAGCCTATCACCAGAAATGCGCCCCCCCCCCCCCCCCCCCCCAAAAACTGTTTACTGTATACTTTTCTTCTTGATTACTACTCGTTTACATGATGTTTTTGCATAGTATTGTATATTATTGTTTGTCATGAAATGTTTCGATGAATTGAATACACAGGACCCCAACCAATGGAAACAAACAAGCCAATAGAAGCCATAGTGCTTTCTTGGGTTTAATCCTTTTAGGCTAAAAAAACCCCCAAGAAAGCACTATGGCTTCTATAGAAGCAAAACAACACAGAAAGTAGGCTACAGTTCTATACAAGGTCTGCCATAAGGATTTTTTTTAGCAGACCTTGTATAGAACTGTAGGCTACTTTCTGTGTTTCTTTGGCCAAACTGTTTTTTTTTTTTTTTTCAATCAATCAATCAATCAATCAATCAACCAACCAACCAATCAATCAATCAATCAATCAATCAATCAATCAATCAATCAATCAATCAATCAATCAATCAATCAATCAATCAGGACGAAACTATAGCTTCCACCGGGTCGGGCGGGCTACGCTGCATCGCGAAACGCGCGCACGTGTGTGTGGCACAGCAGCACTTCACTCCACCAGCAGGTCGCTGCGAATCAGAGCACAGGAATTTAGAGAAGGATCCCAAAGCAAAGCCCAGGCTGCTATTGTAGGCTAACAACTTTAGCATTCATCCATCCATCCATCCATCCGGGGGCTAAAGCTAACTAAAAACTATTAAAACACACGGACCAACAAACAGCACGCTGGAAGAATCGGCACGCCCGCACACACACTGTCTACATGGACTCGATGTGAACATCAGCGTGAAGAAGAAGCAACGATGTGAGATGGTCCAGGAACAAGAGTCCAATGACATCATGATGGTCCGTGGAACTGTAAGTCATTAGCATTGGCCGGTGGCTAATGTATGCTAACACCACATAATAATAACACAGTGACACTCAGTACAGATGTGTTTTTGACAGCTGTTTGTTGTTATATTGGCTATAACAACATGGCACTGACTATGTTCTATCTATGGTTGGCTAATAAGCAGCTAGCAATGCTAATATCAACTGAGTGATTAACTGACAAACTGCACTGTGCGTATTGTGTGATATAGTGTCTTTCTAAATTGTAAACCCACCATATAACATAACACACAGTACAGATGTGTTCAGTGTTTAGACAGCTGTTTGTTTGTTATTGGCTATAACAACGACACTCACTTACAATTCTATCTATGATCTGATAACTGGCTAATCCAGCATTACTACTATCCGGGCTATACCAGCTAGTAATGCTAGTTTTCAACTGACTGATTAACTCATTGGGGTCCTTGATTGAGTTCCAGGGGGTCCCCCAGCTAAATGGGTCCATTTGGTTCCATTTGTACACTCTCAGAGTTAAATTGACATAGATTTTACAATATAAATTGCGGTCCAAGTGATAGAAATGCCATTAAATGGGGGTCTGTAGCCCTAATGCATGTCAAACTGGGGGTCCTTGAAATTAAAATGGTTAAGAATCCCTGCTAGAGCCGTAAAAAAATCTTCTCTTATGGGGGTCCCGCTGGCATATCTTTTGAAATGGGGGTCCGCGGGCAAATAAGTGTCAAGTGACATGAACAAGTTTGAGAACCACTGGATTAACTGACAACTGCACTTCTGTAATAGTGTCTTTCTAAATGGTATGCTGCTAACCCCCCCACATAGCAAACGGTACAGATGTGTTCAGTGTTTAGACAGCTGTTTGTTACGTTAACCTGCATTGTTTAGCTACATGTAGCAGCAATAATCACCTCACATCCTGAGACTATTCTATCTATGACTGGCTAATAACCAATCTGTCAATTCAATTAATAATAATAATGATTAACTGTATTTATATAGCACCTTTCATGACATGTATGCAGCTAAAAGTGCTTCACAGAGCAACAAAAATAATAATACAAAAATAAATAAAGCAGAAGTGCTTTACAGAAAACTAAGCAATAATAATTGACAGATTAGCTAACTAATAACTTCACTGTGCATACTGTGATAGTGTCTTTCTTACTATTAATTGTCATGCTTTCTTTCATTGTTTATTATTGCTGCTAGCTTGCTAGTCTTTATTTGTTTGTTACTGTTTATTATTGCTGCCATTCTTTATTTATTTTTAATTTTGTATTATTGCTGATACAAAGTGGAAGTGAAACCAAATTTGAACCGAAACCAAATTTGACTGACTGACTGACTGACTGACTGACTGAATTACTTGCATGTTTGCACCTTATCATCATTAAAGAATGAAGTAAATCGAGTGGGTTTTTTCCTTGGGTTCAGTCATCCAGAAGTATCCCATAGAACTGTTTGTCGCATTGGTAACCAATGATTGGTTTTGTGTTGAAAACTAGACAGCAGACATAAGATCTACTGTTATGCAACATCAATGTCAACCTCACAATTTAGTATTTTAGATTTTTTTTTTTTATTATGTTGCTATATGTAGCATATTGTCTCTGTCGGGTGGAAACCTCATATATCCGATAGTTAGTTAGATTTAATAAAATAATAATAAAGTAATAATTAGCAAGTTGCTCAGGTATTTATTTATTATTACTTTGGTAGGTAGACACTTCATCTCCAATGTTCAGCTAATATTTTTGTCACGTTTGCCGAAATGTGGCACCTCTAAGATGGCTGATATCATAAGGTGTGTAGTGGTCACTAATCACTATTTAACTATTAATAAACAGGCAAACGTAAAACAGTAGTGTTAAAGAGAGAGACTGCACTCATGTCATGTCAGCTGCGTTTTACTGTTTCTTGTTAGCTTTCCATTCAAAACCCACATCTATTATCTTCTGCTGTACTGAAATCAGCCCGATGTCAGGGAAAACATCTGAGGTCACACTACAGTACAGTACGTATGGACTGGAATGACCGCAGAGTGAGACAATGGACTGGTTTCCACTTTCCAGCTTACAACCCACATGAATGAATTAATAATGTTGGTGGTTACTTCTCTCCATCATGTCCTTCACTCTCGCTCTCGCACTCTCTCTCTCTCTCTCGCTCTCTCACTCTCGCGCTCTCTCACTTGCTCTCTCTCTCACTTTCATTCCCACTTCCCCCCCCTGCACCTCTCTCTCATCCATCCTTCTTTCTTACTTACGGTATTCCCTCCATACCTTCCTCTCCATAACTATCTTCCTGTTTAAACTAACACACTTCTCATCCCCTCTCTCTCTCTCTCTCTCTCTCTCTCTCTCTCTCTCTCTCTCTCTCTAGTCTGGTGGTAGCAGAGCCAGGGTCAGTCATGCGGTCATTGTAATCTTCCTGGAGTTCTTCGCCTGGGGGCTGCTGACCACCCCCATGTTGACCGTCAGTAAAACACATACATTATTTTTACACTGTGTGTGTGTATATGTGTGTATGTCTGTGTGTGAGACATAAAAAACTATGTTTTATGTGTGTTTGCTTTGTAATTTGTTACACCACTTATCATGTAAACAACCCATGAAACATGGGAATGAAATCTCTTCTCTGCTCTATATTCTCCTCTCCACTTCTCTCCTCTGCTCTCCTCTCTTCTTCACTCCTCTCCTCCTCTCCTCTTCGCTCCATTTCCCCCTCCACCTCTCTATTCCTCTTCAGGTTCTCCATGAGACCTTTCCTCGTCACACTTTTCTGATGAATGGACTGGTTCAGGGAGTGAAGGTAAGGAACAACTGACAAATATCCCATGTCTGTTGCTTGTTGACCAGTTCAGCATGCCACTTACTCTTGTACTTTTTTAAGTTGCTCTGGATAAGCGTGTCTGCTAAATTGTAAATTGGTTGACACCTTGTTAATGTTACAATCACATCATAATGAAGAATTGTGGGGCACCTACTATCTTAACATGAGAACTTTGAGATCAGCTTCTAATAATGCTGTATGAATACTAGTACTGTATGTGACCTAAGGGATGTACTGTAGTCGTTTGTGGACTTAAAGTAGTAGGTCTGATCTATCTATGTGTTAGGGAAACGGCGACAGAGGCACAGCTATTTGTGTTTTCATAATGCTGAAGACGTGAATCAACCAGGTGTAGGGATGGGCATTTAGGTATTGTTTGTAAACGTGTACACGTCGGAATGTTGTGGGTTATCCGCAGCTCACCGTAGCATGATGTCATATTTATAGATGTAACATTGCAGTGCACATCGCAAGCCTTGGGTCACACCAACAGCATAATTGAGGTGTACTGTACGTTGCACAACTAACTGACCTACTTGAGTGCAGCGAGCAGACAGACAACTCGGTGAACAGAGTTTGCATAAAGTTAGTCATTTGTCATCTATATGTTTGGAAGTGCTTTCCCTGTTTCCTCTTTATCAGCTACGGTTTCGGAGCTATGCTTGTCATTTATTTTAAAAGCCAAGCCTTTCAACACTGAAATGAAACTTAACTGGGATTTATCGATCACCGCCTATCCCGTGCCTTTGAAGTTAATATAGATTTTGTGGCGTCTTTCTGTCCAGCAAAATTACGGCTCTGGGCCGAGTAGCATGCCCTAAAGCCTGAAGCATCGTTTTCACTTGTGAGTCCTTCACTACTGGTGCCTATCGGTGCTACCTTGCTTTGGTAGGCAGTGCGGCGTGTGTCTCATAATTGAACCAAGCACTTCTACAACCAATTTAATGTGCATCCAGTCAGAAGAACTGCCGCCAGTTGCTTTGAAAAAGAGAACCAGCGTGTAGAACTGCTAGAGTAGGACGGAATTGTATTAAGAACAATTAAATGTAACATTTAAATAATTAATATTACATTTATTTATTAATTAGAATTTTTGGTTTAATCAGTCTTAAACGGATAGTGAATATTTTGAGTACACAGTGTACCTGACCCATCCCTAACACAGTGATTGACAAATAAAATCCATATTCTACTATTTGAACTGTGTTTGTATGTTAATGATAACGGTGAACATAAGGTCTTATATGATGAATGATAATTCATTCAGAATAATTTATGAGCTGATCCCTGCAATGTTTTACACTACTTTAGTTGACTGTGTGTGTGTGTGTGTGTGTGTGTGTGTGTGTGTGTGTGTGTGTGTGTGTGTGTGTGCGTAGGGTCTGCTGTCATTCCTGTCGGCCCCTCTGATTGGTGCGATGTCAGATGTGTGGGGCAGGAAGTCCTTCCTCCTCATAACGGTCTTCTTCACGTGTGCTCCCATCCCTCTGATGAGACTCAGCCCCTGGTGAGACTACTGTGTGTGTGTGTGTGTGTGTGTGTGTGTGTGTGTGAGACCCACAGCCAATCATAGACATGATTATTACATATTAACCCATTAAGACCTGAAGCCGATTCTACAAATGTCTTCTAAATCCCAACAGTTTTCTGAAAAAGCAGTGGTGTTCAACTTTTTCATGTCAAGGACCCCCAAACTTATATGTATTTGGCCGCGGACCCCCATCTCAAAATATTTTGTTCCAGGGACCCCCAGAAGCAAAGATTGGAGTTAAAAATGTTTGCTTTAAAACAATATATATTCAAAGATTTGCACACATTTTCATGATTTCTCAAAAATAGCAGATCTACAAGCTCATAGCGCGGCACTCGGTGCCGTGCTATGAGCTTGTATATCTGCTATTTTTGAATAGCCAAAGTGTAAAATAATGCTTTTTTTTAGCTCAAATCAAGAAGTGACACAGATGCGTTCCAGGTCTTAATGGGTTAAAACATTTTCAAATAGTTCAAATCTAGGCCAATCTACAAGCTCACAACGTATCGATGTAGATCGGCTAGTTGAACTATTTGACTGTTTTTAAAAAATTGTAAAAAATGGCAACTGAGTTTAGGGATAATGGGTAAGGCCCATGATCTTGTTTTCCAGCTTTGTGTCGCCTCAGTCAATGAAACCGAGAGACAGACAGTGAGGCAGTCAGTCAGTCAGTGAGACGCTTCGGTGCTGAAGCTGTGGCAGTGAACAGTGCCAACATAATGCTGTGTGCTGTTCAGTCACATGCTTCTCATATGAGAGACTTGAGGGGCAAAGATCAGCCCTCAGGGAGCAGGCTTATCCAGTAAAGCAGTCAGTCGGCAAAGCGGCGAGTAAGTAAAGCAGGCAGTCAGTAAGGCAGCCAGCCAGTCAGTCGGTGAATCATTCAGACAGATTAGTAAACCAGTGAATCAGTCGGTACACCAGTCAGTCCTAGTCCACATAATAGTATTGATAGCATTGTCCTCCTATTGACTTCCATTGGGTCATTTGAACACAGGTGTCAACAGCGATAATGTGATCTATAAACTGTACTTTATCCTGTGTCCTGTTTGCTACATGTGCAGGAATGAGGCCTTTGTTTAAGCTGATCTACAATACCCCCAGGCCATGCAGGGAAAAGCTTCTTCATACTTAGACATTTAAAGTTTTACCAATAATAGACTGACGACCTGTAGTTTACACACAACTCTGGCATCTTTCTATTTGTTTCTTAAGGTCAAAATAGCCTAGGAAACTAACAAAACTTACAGTGTTCCATCTAGCCAATGGGAAAACGGCTCATATCCACAAGTCATAAGATGGATAGAGCTGGATAGATAGATAGACCTTTATTGATCCTGCAGGGGAAATTCAGTTGTCACGGCGGTACAGCAGTTATGAAACAGAGGACTGATACAGAAAAAGTGATACAGCTAGGATTTTTATTTATTTTTTGTCATTGAACACAAGTGTACAATGAAATTATCTTGATGGCATCAATCCAATTCAAAATGAGCGATAGAATCCATAGATGTTGGTAGCAGCATAGGTACTACTAGTAAATAAACAATAAAAAGCCAGTGTGTGTACAGGAGTAGGTATTTACACCTACTACTATCACTTGAACTGACACCAAGCATAGTGGAAAAGTTAGGAGTCACAACACAAAGAAAGATAAAAAGGGACAAGACTGCTGAGCATGCCAAAACACGTCTGCTTCCTTTGGCACGCCGGACACCAAAAACTGTTAAGACAAATAACAGAGCCACAGTGTTGCTTTGAGCAGCAGAATGCATAGTGATAAAAACAGGCACTGGTACTTTTTCCTGGAACAACTTCATTAAGAAATAGTGATTGCGCTTTGTTTTTAAGTCATCAATTGAGTGCCCATTGCCTTCTTTACATTCAAGTCTATGAGAAACCGAAATCAAAATAGCAAATCACTGTCACTTCATGAAGTTGTTCCTGGATCAGTACAATGCCTGTGTTCATTGTGATGAATTATGATGAACAAAGCAACACTTTGGCTCTGTGACTCAGATTTTAAGTGTTAAGGTTGGACAACAATGGAGTTCTATGACGTCTCTAAAGGAAATGCTACTGTTTGATTTTATCAGATCAATGGTCTGATAAAACGTGATAATGTCCCATTCAATACATTGATAGCATTCGAAGCAAAAAATTGTAAAAGCTTTATCACGATACAATAACACCATATCAATTATCCAGATAACGATTAGATATTTACAGATATCACACATTCGTTCAAGGCTGCAAATTACATTATGGCTGGCTATTGTTGGCTAGATGGAACACAGGGGAGGCCATAGCTGAGTGGTTAGTGAGCCGCCTGGGCAGCCAGAGGCCCTAGTTCTCACAGGTTCGATTTCAGGCCAGCAATGTGTCGATGTGTCCCTGAGCAAGACTCTTAACCCCTAATTGCTCCCAGAGTAAATGGCTCCTTCACTGCTCCTAGTGATTATGGGTAAATGCAGTGGACAAATGCCACGTATGTGTATATATATTATATATACATATATAGTGACAAACACACCTCAAGGAGTAGGGACTAAATTATTTGTTGTTATTATTATTATTATTATTATTATTATTATTATTATAACACACTTTTTTGTAGGGGAAATGCATTGTAGCTTTTCATGGGCTATCGTAACAATAAGAAGAGAGGAATAATTACACCGCTTTAGTGATCTCTCTGAATAATCTACTTAACCTGTGTCTCTCTGCATGTGTGTGTGTGTGTGTGTGTGTGTGTGTGTGTGTGTAGGTGGTATTTTGCTTTGATCGCTGTATCAGGGGTCTTTGCTGTGACCTTCTCAGTCATCTTTGCCTACGTGGCTGATATCACAGAGGAACATGAGAGGAGCACAGCCTATGGACTGGTAAATATACCATTACTTCTATCTATTTTAGTGCACTGCATTATATGTTATGTTATGGAGACTTTAGCCCTGTTTAGCCTTTAGCCTTTAGCCCAGAACCTCCCCTAAAACATCTGGAACAATGCTCCACACGTCCCAGACTCTTCTCCCTTCTGGCTCCCAAACTATGGAACGAATTCCCCATTGCAGTTAGAACTGCAGACTCAACTCCCAATCTTCCGCCGTAATTTGAAGACTCACCTCTTCAGACTCCACCTTAGCCAAAAGCACTTGCTCTATTCACCCGTTTCCTAGGCTGTGTGTTTTCCACTTCCTGTCGATTTCATTGGATATCATTGGTCATCTGACCAGTTTCATTGTATTTCATAGGATCAAATCGACAGGAAGTGGAAAACACACAGCCTAGGAAACAGGTGAATAGCCTTGACGAACTTGCAGGGTTATGCAACGGTAAAATGTAATTTAGATAGCATGTTATGTAGACAGATACAAGGTTCATTTGTTGACCTGGCATCCTATAGTTTGTATAGTTTCAATGTACAGATCTTTTATTTATTTTTTATTATACTGTTTAGACTGATGATAGGTTATTGGTTTACCTATGATCCTATATTTCTATCTCTATGCATTTGATGTATTGAGAGCGTCTGCTTAATGCCTAAATTGTAATTGTAAATCGTTTGAACGGGGTCAGTCTCTCCGGGTGAGCCGAGGAAAATCGGGATCGGCATCGGACGCAAAAATCTGCCATCAGTATATACTACCATATACCTCACTAAAGATTCTTCTTATCATTATTCTAGGTGTCTGCTACCTTTGCGGCCAGTCTGGTGACCAGTCCGGCCATCGGGGCGTACCTGTCGGCCAACTACGGCGACAGCCTGGTGGTGCTGATCGCCACGGTGATCGCCGTGGTGGACATAGCCTTCGTGTTTTTCGTGGTCCCAGAGTCACTGCCAGACAAGATGAGACTGGCCAACTGGGGATTCCCTTCCTGGGAACAGGCTGACCCTTTTGCTGTGAGTTCACAGGACCTTTTATCCCCATAAACTGACCCCCCTTGCTGTCAGTTCATGTTATCACTAACCCCTAAAACGATGTGAATTCATATGAACTTTAACCCCTATACCGGTGGTCCGGGGATCCCCAGGGGTCCTTTTTGAGGGGGATCTCCATCTAAGTGTTTGAGTTACAAACCAAACGGACCCTTACAGGCTTTAACTCTGAGATCGTACAAATGGAACCCGCATGCTGCGTTCACAGACACTGGCAGATACAAAAGATACACAGAATATCT
This sequence comes from Gymnoscopelus braueri, assembly GCF_963280865.1. Taxonomy (NCBI): domain Eukaryota; kingdom Metazoa; phylum Chordata; class Actinopteri; order Myctophiformes; family Myctophidae; genus Gymnoscopelus; species Gymnoscopelus braueri. The sequence continues at coordinate 11,420,522 of NC_137608.1, read as the reverse complement.
GTCGATTTGTAGCTGAAGTTCAAACCAACTCAACTTATGTGTAGCTGTTGTAGCTTTTGTAGCAGCTACAAACCGGTGTTGATTTTGACAGCAAATTTTCATTTAGTTTGAGTCAATAGTCTTTTGAATAAAATTCCATTTAGTTTTAGTCATATTTTAGTCATCTGAAATGTTTTACTGTTAGTCTAGTTTTAGTTGACTAAATATCATAAGATTATAGTCGACTAAATCTACAGTTGATTTAATCGACTAAAATGGCGGGCGTTGATGGCGTCGTAGTGGCTGATTTTACACTTGGTTGCATGCTGAAAATAGTCGATCTACAAGATCGTCTATTTTTGAAAAACCGTGAGAATTTGTGCAAATATTTGAATATATAATTTTTAAAGGCAACATTTGTAAAATATTTTGTTCCAGGGACCCCCAGAAGCAAAGATTTGAGTTAAAAATGTTTCAGAAATAGCAGATCTACAAGCTCATAGCGCGGCACTCTGTGCCACGCTATGAGCTTGTATATCTGCTATTTTTGAATAGCCAAAGAAATCTTAAAATGACGCAGATGCGTTCCCGGTCTTAATGGATTCAAATAAAAAAGTTTGAGAACCATTGGCCTAAACTGACCCCTTTGCTGTAAGTCCAGTGTTTCCCCTGTCATTGCCTTGGGGTGGGTAGAGAAATAAAACTGTGTGTGTGTGTGTGTGTGTGTGTGTGTGTGTGTGTGTGTTTAGTCTCTGCGTCGCGTGGGGAAGGACCCCACCGTTCTCCTCATCTGTGTCACAGTGTTCCTCTCATACCTACCTGAGGCTGGACAATACTCAAGCTTCTTCTTATACCTGAGACAGGTAAGCTACAGACGGGTAACGCTGTCATACACTTTACAGTTCATATTGCATCAGTCTCCTGTAAAATATTCTGTTTTTTTCTATGACTTCTAGGTGATAGAGTTCTCACCTGCTGCTATCGCTGCCTTCATCGCCATGGTGGGAATCCTGTCTATTATAGCCCAGGTATGACTATGAACTGTTCTTTTAACCTCAACATACTCTACTGGACGATTTCAAACTGACAACAATAACAGAAATGTTCCTAATGTTTTAAACTTCCAAATTAAGTGCTTACTATGTCTAATTGTCATGCAAGTAAAACGCACAACACTAAAATCAGTAGCACCACACAAGCTAGTTCAAAACAGTAAATATTTAGTAACAACTAAACTGTACGCAAGGTGTACCTTGCAGATTTCGACACCTGGGATCAAAACATTGTCTAATGCATGTCTAAATTCTAGTCATAGTGTGCAGGCTCTTCTCCTTTTCAACGCTACATATAAAATAACCTTAATCAACCTGTCATCACAGTTTTTGAAACACTACAAGGTAATCAGGGATGCAAACAGCTGTCTTTTTGGCGAATGCCCCTTTTTTGGGAGTCCCATCATCTCCTTTTCGTACCCTTTGTGCAGCTGCCTTACACACCACACTAACTGCAAAAAAGTATTGAGGGCAGCATCTGTCCACTACCCGCAGCTGTCATAGTTATCAGAGGACATTTGCTTTTGTTCTGTTTGCTGACATGCTAACATTATCTGATTTGGTTTTGACTTTTAATATTGGCTGGCCCTCTGAGTGCATTACACTGTTTCATGTTAGCTATGTAGCAGCAGGATTAATGCTGTTACCAATACTAATTCACAGTTCCACAATAGGCCTAGATTGTAGCCCACAAACACTGTTGTAATTCACAACTTCTGCTTTAATCAAAACTACACAACAGTTCAGATACACTCAACTATATTTACATGGTGCGTAGGCAGCTAGAAAGGAGGGAGCAGACTGAAGTAAAGTTACATTACATGAGAATTGTTTTTGTGTGAGCTTTAGTTTCTACTGTGCACTTTTACAATCAGTGTTTGGCATAAAAAGTTTAAAGAAAAAGTAGATGCAAGCTTAGACCAGATTTCCTAACCCTACCTAACCTCTAAAACCAGATGTGAAATTGGGCAAAGTGTTCTAATATTTTGCCAATAGGAAATGATATGTCACTGTGGTGTGTTGAAACAATAATTTCAGAGAAGTTCTGTTAAAGCTCATAATGCTGCAATTAATGCTGCAATTAATTAATGTCGCTGATTGCTTTACAATTAGATGTAGCTACGCAGATGTTTCTTAGTAACCATTCACACCATTACTAAAGATTCACTAGTTAAGACATTTCTTAAGTTTCAGTGGTGCATGCAATTCAGTACATAGCTTTGATCGGGTGCACTAGTAGTTACTAAGAGTTTTGTGAAGACTTTACATGCAAATGTATAGTAATGAAAGTGTTAAGATGCAAACAACAATCCAGATGTTACACCACTACTGTTAGTTATATTTCCGTGAAATTGACAAGGGATTTATTTCTCTGTCTGTCTGTCTGCCTCTCTCTCTCTGTCTCTCTCTCTCTCTCTCTCTCTCTGTCTCTCTGTCTCTCTGTCTCTCTGTCTGTCTCTCTGTCTCTCCCTCAGACGGTGATCTTCAGTATTCTAATGAGAACTATAGGTAATAAGAAAACAGTTATGCTGGGTCTTGGCTTCCAGATCTTCCAGCTGGCCTGGTACGGCTTTGGATCAGAACCATGGTCAGTTGTGTGTGTGTGTGTGTGTGTGTGTGTGTGTGTGTGTGTGTGTGTGTGTGTGTGTGTGTGTGTGTGTGTGTGTGTGTGTGTGTGTGTGTGTGTGTGTGTGTGTGTGTGTGTGTGTGTGTGTGTGTGTGTGTGTGTGTGTGTGTGTGTGTGTGTGTGTGTGTGTGTGTGTGTGTGTGTGTGTCAAACATGAATTTGCATGTGAACGCCAAAGATCTGTGGTACTGTGTCGAAACGCTCGATCATTTCCTGTGGAAGTGGAGTTGACGCCCAACACACAAAATGAAGTGTTAACCTCGTTTGCGCTGACTGCTGCTCTGTGTTAATGGCAAAAGCCCCTAATGTCACAATGCAGTGCCCAAGATTTCATGTGTCACATTTCAACTGCTAGCAGCACTCCGTTATTCTCATGTCGTCCACTTTACTGGGCATTGAATACAGCTCTCCATTCTTGTCATATTAAGCTCTATTTTATACTTCGTTGTATGATGATGCAACGCAAAAGTTGTGACATTAGTCAATCTACAAGCTCAAAATGCGTCGCATCGTGCCTTTAGTGTTACCCCTGTCAAATGCACTTAATGAATTGATGCATTGAACCATCAGGATTTATTCAGGCTCAAAATTTAGGGTAAGGCCCCAAGTTAACAGAATTATAACAATATACTCTTCTAACAATTCTAAGCCACCAATAATGGTCAGTGTTTTCTTTTCCACATACATCAGTGATTTGCATTACGATCTGGTGGTATGGTGAGGACCCAAATGCAGACAGCCAGGAAGAAATAGAGTTCAAACCCATGATTGGGGATTTAATACAGGAAAACAGGGAAAACGTCACAATCATTAACCAACATGATACAACACTAAACATGATGTGACACCAAACAATGACTCGACAAGGACTGACTGGGGAACAAGACTAATATACACATGAGGACTGATTACACAATACAGCTGGGGAAGACAAGAACATAGAACCATGAAAACTAGAACATGAACATAACACATAGAAATACAAGACCTAGACAAGACAGGCAAAGTCTGTGACATTACATTGCTAGAAACCCACCACTAAGGCCTGTGTTTTAATACGATTACATGTATAGATACCTTTATCTAAAATAATTGAAGTATTCAGCAGATATCTCAGTGCATCATTTGGTATAGCAGCACCTACATTGATGTGGGCAAATCAAATGGACAAGCAGAACTGGGCAATACTAAATGTAACTACCACTTCATATATGCATAAATGCAGAACTATCCACTTTATGAATCATCAGCATGCACAGAATCAACAACTACCGGTAAATGCTTTTGCACATTTTTATAACTAAATGATGAAGTTGTTTTGAAGTTTGGACATGAACCATTTTTTACTCATCCGTAAAATGGACAATATTGCCTCTATGGGAATGATAGTCTTCTAGTGTGCCACCTGCTGGTAGGACAGCCACATTGTTCCAATAAAATGCATGGAATGTTCCATTAAATTTGACAGTTTTTTGGGGGACACAATTTCTCCCAGGCATCTGCAGCAGGTTGAAGAAAAGAGACAAAGATATATATTCGTATCGACACATGATGCATGTATTATTGATTTTATGATTGAACACTGTGATTGATCAATATGAACAATGACTCTGTGTAAATAAATTGTGTGTGTGTTTGTGTGTTAGGATGATGTGGGCAGCGGGTACAGTAGCAGCCATGTCGTCCATAACGTTCCCGGCCGTCTCTGCTCTGGTTTCTCGATGTGCCTCTCCTGAACAGCAGGGTAACTACACACTTGTCTGTCTGTCGGTCGGTCGGTCTAGCTCTCACAATCTTCAATAGAGCACTTAAGTCTGACGTTGTTCACGCATCCTACCTGGGTCGCGTTTTTTTCCCCCATTCTGAATTCCCATAGACTGAATTCCCATCACGTCAAATACGAACTGTGTTCCAAAAATAAACAAATGATGCTGGCGGTTTGACTCTTATGGATATGAAGCATCAACTGACGGCGAGAAAACGCTAATGTTACTTCCGCCGAATTAGTTACATTTTCGCCACAAACAGACTGTATCAAATATGAGTGACTGACTATCATAAACGATACAAAGCCACCTCCATGACAATATTGCTGAGACAGTTTGTTTATTTTTGGATCACAAGTCTTATATGAGACGATTCTAAGATGACCCAATGTTATTTTCCATAGAGAAATTACTCCCGCGACCCAGGGGATGAACGAGTGACGTCAGGACTTCTGTGCTCTATTGTTTCAATTCATTGTGTTTTATTTGCATGAAGGTTTCTCTGTTTCTGTTAATTATGTGTTTTCAGCCGCCAACTTTCTACTTTCTTATTGTGTTACATAATAAACGTGTGTGTGTGTGTGTGTGTGTGTGTGTGCAGGTGTGGTCCAGGGAATGGTAACTGGCATCAGAGGGCTGTGTAATGGCTTGGGACCAGCTCTCTACGGATTCATTTTCTTCCTGTTTAATGTGGAACTCAACGAACCCACTTTGTTGAACCCACTCCAACCAGTAACACCGACCCAACGCAACACACAGGTACACTCACAACTACACAACACGCGGGTACACTGCACAAAGCTAGAACACGTACTGTAGGTGCACTGCCTTGACTACACAACTATGCTATTACACACAGATACACTCACGTCATTTATTAGTAGGGTTGTTGCAAGTAGCGCAGTGTCATGAGACTCACAGGGGACACATTTTAATAGATATTATAAATAATGTATAAATCTTCAAGGGACAGTGGGAAGAGGTTCTTGTAGTGTTAATAAAACTTCAAAACAACATCATTTAGTTATACAAATGTGCAAAAGCATTTAGCTGTTGATTCATGCATGCTGATGATTCATAAAGTGGATAATTCTGCATTTATGCATATATGAAGTGGTAGTTACATTTAGTATGTGCTAGAGCCTCCACTCACACACGTAAAGGAAGGCGCACAAAGTTGAGACAAGATTTCTCATAAGGAGAGAGACATATAGTCTAATATGGACAAACTATTCTAAATCCTCAACATGTTCTCATGTATTAACATCTTTGTTAATACATGACATCCCCTTTTTAAGTCTCGATTCCATCTGCGTTTTCCGCATTGCGGAAATCTTAAAGCGCTAAAACAGATGGTGCACTGACTGAGTGCTGTGGTGACAGTACTACATCAAGTTTAATTAACTGAAACACATAGTGGCAGAAAGGCAACCGTGCAAGTTTGGGTGTGTGGAGAAAAAAAACATGTTTCATAGCATAATGTTTAGTAGCAGTGGTGGAAAAAATACTCACATTTTTTACTTAAGTAAAAGTATCAATACTGCAATGTAAACAAGTTGAAGTCCGTAATTCAAAATGTACTTGAGTAAAAGTACAAAAGTATCGGCATGAAAATGTGTAGTAAAAGTACTCATTATACAGTATGTCACATTTCACAAGATTTCTAAAAAAATATTTTGAAAATAGCCGATCTACAAGCTTACAATGCGTCGCGATGCGACGCATTGTAAACTTGTAGATCGGCTATTTTCAAATGGCCAAAATGTATATAGGGCTGAAGTAGTTTTGTAATCATAATCAAAAGTAACTAGTAACTAAGTTTTCAAATAATTGTAGTGGAGTAAAAGTACAATATTTGCCTCTGAGATGTAGTGGAGTTGAAGTACAAGTACTGAAATTTTTAAATACTCCAGTAATGTTAAAAAGACCTCAAAACTGTACTTGAGTAAATGTACTTAGTTACTTTACACCACTTGTTTAACACAGACTCTCTGCATAGTACTGTGTATATAATTAACCTCTGACTCTTGGCTCACTCTAGAAGTCAGTGATTCCTGGTCCTCCCTTCCTGTTCGGAGCCTGCAGCGTCCTGTGTGCCATACTGGTCGCCTGCTTCATCCCTGACCACCACCGATCGGCCGACATCAAGACCACCTGCTCCGCCCGCAAGTCTAGCACCGCCTCCGCCACGCACGCCCAGAGCGCCAACCCCATGGTCACCATCACCAGCGACACGGAGGACATCGAGCCACTTCTACAGGACAGCAGCTTGTGACTGACGGCTCGGGAGACCAATCACGCAGCTTTCCCCGACTGTTCCTACTAGTCCTATACCCTCCTTCCATTACATCTCTCTCTATCTCTCACTCTCTCTCTCTCTGTGGTAGTGGTGGGAAAAAAACGTTCATTTCAGTGAACGAACGATTTCGTTCACGGCAATGATTAGTTCAAATGATTCGTTCACATTCTCGTTCAGTAGCGCTATTTTCGAGTGAAAAACACCATCGCGGGGAGGGTTATTATTACGTTGCGCGTACAGCCCGCCCTCCCGTCCTGTGTACGGGGGGAGGGGATGGGGGGGCATGAACGAAAGCGTGAACGTAGCAGTTTCAGGAAGTGTGCGAACTCGTTCACGGCAATGAACTAGTTCTTTTGAACAAATCGATCATGAACGACCCATCACTACTCTGTGGAACCAGAGGTTTGTTCATAAACCCACATTCATCATTTATTTTGTCATTTGGAACCATGTTGAGTGTAAAGCAGGTACCTGCTAGTAAGTGCATGTTCCCCAGCACTCCAACCTCCTGAGACACACAGCAGGAAGTACCTAATCGCTAGTAGACGTTACTCGTGGGGGGGACAGGACATAAAAGTATTTCACTGTTGCTCCTGTAGTTCCTGCTGTTGGTCTGCTGGGGGTGCTGTCAGTTGTTAAAGTTTTCATTGTTTCTGCAGGCTGTGATTCGCATGTACAGTAACAAGCGCTATAGGTAGCATTTGCTACCTTGTAGTCCAGTCCAGAGCAATGTACCTTCTGTCTTCAAAGCCGCAGGTCTGAGTCTGGAAGTTTTTTTTTTAAATTTAAATTTGATTTTATTCCCAATATAGTCATTGTCGCCAACTCCCTCGCCCCCCCAGCCCCTCCCCATGTGTACCGAGGTCTCTGTCACGACCTGTGGATGGTGTTGTAAACCAGGGGTTCCCAACCTTTTCCACATGCCAAGGACCCCCGAAATAGCCATAGCCTCTGGCTGTGCCCACCCTACTGGGAAATGGCTTTAAGAGATAAATAAAAGACAATAAGACGATCTGCAAACTCACAATGCACTCAAAAATACACATGGAGCCACCTGACAGTGGGACATAAGGAGTTTCACCAGGAGAGAGTAAATGTTCCTGCCGTCTTCACTAGCCCCCCTACCCCCCCACCCCCTCCCTCCCCAGCGGAACCTGTCGTTGTTTATAATCCTTCCAACTGAGAGGAGAAGTGAGGAGTTGCATGTCATTCGTGCACAACTAGGCCTAAAAACAACAAAGGGTCGCGGCACACTCCTCGTAGCTTGCGATGCCACAACCTTTATTTAAGGACCGAGAACAATAACATGTAAAATGTATTGTGTTTCGGACAGCAAAGCTGCCTTTTTCAGGGACCCTGAAGAGAGAGAGAGAGAGACGATCAGATGAAGCCCCCCTCAGACACAAGCAGTGTGGGAAGCTGAGTTCTCCCAAGTAGCAGCGGTTTCCTGAGTTCAAACCATGACATGACTCTATACCAGAGTTTTAAGTTCATCTTCTACATGCCATGGTAGAGTTTTAAGGCTGTCTGAACTGTTCGGTGCATTTTAGTGTTCCCTGCCCTTCAATTAAAAACGTTGGGCATTACAAGCTAGAAGCGTGCGGCGATCCTTTGTTTTATTTTTTTTTGGTGAGTGTTTTACCGTTGGCCGGCACCTCAAAGAGACTGCTGTGCGTTTGTACCTCTTTAAAACATGTACAACTCGGCCTATACCGTAATATCACGGGTTACTTGGCAACGGCCACGGAGCAGGTCTGTGGAGCCAACATGGACACCGGTGGATGGGATTGACTCGCAGTGAGCTGGTCGGGGCTGTGACCATCACCATCTTCTCCTCACAGTTCTTCCTGGTGTGTTTATATGTTGAAGGAGAGAGAGAGAGCAGAGAATATTTCAGCAAAAAAATATTTTGTCTGTTTTTTGAAGTGCTTTTAGGTGCATTTGATTTAACTACCTGAGCTCCCACAAACAACAAGCCCCTAAACCAGGTTAAGATGCATCAAGTTCTTGTCTTTTTAATTGCTCAAATACTTGAAATGTGTTCTGTTCCGGGACTCATTGTAGCTTTATGTTTTATTTTTTAACGGAGGTTTTTTGACTGATCTTGCTTGGCGCCTCAAAGTGCTTATCCCCCTCCCTCCAGGACAGGAGGACGCCAGGTTAAGGAAACTCAAGAGCTCCAATAGTTCCAGTAGTAGTTACAATGGGTAACGGGAAGAGTGGGCACTAAGGAAGAGTGGGCACCTCGATCTAATATTGGCCATTTTGTCAAAAAAAAAAAGAAGAAACGAAAAAAAAGGAAATTGTCTGAAGTAATGTAAAATATAAACGACGGCACATCATTATCAGACTTAAATTTTAACTATTTTAGGTCTGATAATGATCCTTAAACTTCTTGTTTATGGCCAAAATGATTGGAGTTTTGTAGCAATTTGTTGCAATTGTGGAAATATTAGGCCTTAATTGGCGAATGTTCAAGCATGATCTAATCATGTATACTTTACATTACTTTACAATACCATTTTCCAAATATTAGATTTTTTAACATTTTGGGATAAATTGCCAATTTTACATGGAGGTGCCCACTCTACCTTAGTGCCCACTCTTCTTGTATCCGTTACAATGCAGTACCGGGATCAGTGATCTGGTATTTATGTTACTGTGCAATGAAGCCGCTGTTCTCTGGTTACTGTTAGGTTTTTCAGTTCATACAATGTAAATGTCAATACCATGAAAAGGTCAGGAAAGTACAATATTATGGATTATTATTATTGATAGAAAGCAGGTCATTGTGCCATATATTCATTATTTTTACTTCATTAACTTGCCTTTCATTTTGTCAGACATTTGAAATGTGAGTGAGTAGGACCTAAACATCGAACCAAGACATTCCAAACGAATGTACACACACACACACACACACACACACACACACACACACACACACACACACACACACACACACACACACACACACACACACACACACACACACACACACACACACACACACAGTCTAGGTTGGACCTGAGATGTGGTTGTTTTCTCTTTTTTTTTTACTTTCTCGTGCACATGCTCCTCATACAGAATATATCCTGCATGAAAACATACATTTCAATTGCCAACATTTAAACACGTTGAGATGATCTTTTCACCATCAGAGAATAATTGTCTCAATTAGAATCAAATTAAAGATGTAATCAGAGAGATTGATATGGTTCTTTGCATAGGAAGTTGTCTCAATCAATTCCCTTAAGGGTGAATTATATTTGCAAGCCGGCGCCATGCACAGAAAAATGGCAGATCCCCAAGCTGACAACGCATCACGCTGCAATGTGCTGAGGTTGTAGATCTGCGTTTAGATGTTTTGTTGCATGACACGGTGCGCAAGCAAGTATAGCTCAGGCTTTATTCTCTTGGTGATGTTATTCTTTTTGCGATCTTTAAAGCATCTGTGTGGTTTGTTCCGGTTGCTTTCTGTCGCTCATCGTAGCTGTGTTTTTTTTTTCACTGCCTTTCGTTTGTGCTTTTGACACTAACCACTCTTGTCTGTGTGTTTGGTTTCATCTGACTGACGGTTCTGTCCAGTGGTGGAAAAAGTAGATTTTGTACTTCAAACTGCAATGTAGAAATATTCTGTTACAAGTAAAAGTCCAGAATTCAAAATTCACTTGAGTAAAAGTACAAAAGTATTGGCATCAGAATGTACTTAAAGTACCAAAAGTAAAAGTACTCATTATGCAGACTGTCCCATTTCAAGTTTTCAAATGTTTAAAAAATCGTTTGAAAATTGCAGAGCTACAAGCTCACAATGCGTCGCATCGCAATGCATTGTGAGCTTGTAGATCGGCTATTTTCAAATGCCCAAAATCTATAAAGTAACTAAAGTTTTCAAATCATTGTAGTGGAGTAAAAGTACAATATTTTCCTCTGAGATGTAGTGGAGTAGAAGTAAAAGTACAGAAAATTGGAAATACTCAAGTAAAGTAAAAAATACCTCAATTATACTTAAGTACAGTACTTGAGTAAATGTGCTTAGTTACTTTCCACCACTGGTTCTGTCAAGCTCAATGTGTACTCAGTCGCACGACAGAACTGATCTACAAGCTAGCGACGTGTTGCTATAGTGTATAGTCTGTAGGTCTGTTCTTGTTGGCAAGCAACACCCCGTCGTGTGATAGGGTATAAATTAGCCGTTACTCTGTACACAGTTTGTTACTGAGGTCAGTTTCTCTTCCACAATCACCAAGTTGAAACGTGGAAGAGAACTGTTTTTTTCAGCTGGTTTTCAACTGGTGTTGTTCAACGACCCCATGACCATGATTTAGCTCTCAACTCTTATCAGAACATCTCTATGCATGGCCCCCCGTTTTATAAAAAACTACATGGTTCTGTTTGAATCTAGACCAAGCATCATGCAACCAGTGTTGGGTATGCAAAGTTCTGAATGGTAAAAGGATAGTTCACCCCCAAAATAACTTTTTTTCTATCGATTACTCACCCCATGGAGACTTGAATTCATGGATTTTTATTTATTTATTTTTGTCACATTCCTAAGCCAATAATTTGATGACGAGCAGTGGGTTCCTCCTACCGGAATCCACTGCTTGTCATCAAATTATTGGCTTAGGAATGCGACAAAAACAAAAGGATATCCATGAATTCAAGTCTCTATCGGGTTGAACTATCCCTTTTAACCATGAAAACCCAGCAAAGGTTGACCACCAAAAACAGGCAGGTGTTTACATATCTTGTCTATCCTGGATAACATTAATGTTAATAACTAATTAATGATGACATCATAGTGTGTTGTAATAACAGCTTGTCTGGGTGGCTGTGAACAGCATAGCTTTTTTATTTTTTACCTTCGATGTTTTAAATATGAATATTAAAGTACAAACTGTCTAGTATATAAACAGTTATTGGTCATCATAGAGATTAGCATCTGATGATACATATTTGGGTTTTTGCAGTGGAATGACCGTTTATCCAAAATATTTTATATTCATTCTAGAAAACCTTTCGTTTTGACATATCTGTGTGTTGAGTGTCATCGTGCATTATAATTTTTTTGCAAACAAACATTTCATTGAATTCCAGCAGTATTGTAACATCGCTCCGTGTTACGTTATCTTTGCTTCTCACCTCTTCTCTGAAAGATACCGATGTCAGAAATGGGGGAAAAAAAACAGAGCTCTATTTTTGTAAACAACCCCGTAGTTGTGAATGTTCTTTTAGTTCTAATCTTGTGTTGTGTTCGGTCAAACACAGGTTGAACTGTCCTGTCCCGTCCCACGCAATGCATAATGATAACGCCACTAACTGCTTGTGTGTGTGTGTGTGTGTGTGTGTGTGAGAGATGTGTGTTATCAAGGTCAGAGGCTGTGACCTGGGTTCAGGTTTCATCACAATAATGCCATAAAGAATGACTAGATGAACTATACTTCTGTACAACAGGAGTTTCACTGGTCAGACAGTGTTTTTGTCTCTGTTGAACAGACAGTGTTTTTGTCTCTATTGCAGTGGTTCTCAAGGCCGTGACACCCCCCCCCCCCCCCATCCCCAAATAATCATATTTTGAACAGGGGACCCCCCCACCCTGACAAGCACTTGGAATGTAGGAATTGAGGCATTACATTTAGTTTGACTCGGTTCCACAGATAAATATTCTGAAAATGCCGTAGATCTACAAGCGAAGTGTTGTGAGCTTGTAGATCGGCTATTTTCAATTGTTTTGCCTCTTTCTTATATCATTAGACAATTTGGCCAATGTTTGTTTGAGCAGTTTTTATAGGATAGTTTGCTGATTACTTTTGATGCAGTGATGTTTTTTTTTGTTGAGGTATTAAAAAAGTCTTAAGTCCTTAAATTGTCACTTCACTGTCATCTGCCCCCCCCCCCCAATTCACAGGTTGAGAACCACTGCCATAAATAATGACTAGATGAACTACACTTCTGTACAACAGGAGTGTCACTGGACAGATGGAGTTTTTTTTGTCTCTGTTGGGACAGATGGTATTGTTTGTCTCTGTTGGACAGTGTTTGTCTCTTTCAGACAGAAAGTGTGCTGCTTGTCTGTCTGTGAATGTCCTCCATGTTGCTGCCAATTCTCAACAAAAAAAAAGAAGTGTTGTCTGTTAAATATTAAATAATGTCCTGCATAACATCACCATGGTAACGTTATGGACAACACAATGTACAGAAACAACCACGTAAGCTAGACCGTGGGGCCAACATGGCTGCCAGTCGGTGGTGTCTGTCTTCGGCTCTGAACCTATGAACCTGCTCTTGTAGGCCTACTCCACAACTGGTTTAGAAGAATCGCAGCGTATTTGTTTTTAACCCATCAAGACCAGGAACGCATCTGTGTGTCATTTTAAGATTTCTTCGGCTATTAAAAAATAGCAGTTATACACGTTCTTAGCGCAGCACCGACCTTTAGATCTGCTATTTTTGAAAACATTTGAAAACTTGTGCAAATCTTTGAATGTAGTATATAATTTTAAAGCGAACATTTTTACTCTGTTACAACTTCTGGGGGTCCCTGCAACAAAATATTTTTAGATGGCGGTCCACAGCCAAATACATATAATTTTGGAGAACCACTGATATTAGAGCAACATACGTTTAAAAAAAAAATGTTTAGAAGACATTTGTAGTATCCCCAGAAGCAAAGATTTGAGTTACAAATGTTCGCTTAAAAATATATATATTCAAAGATTTGCACAAATTAATAATTTTCCCCAAAAATAGCAGATCTACAAGCTCATAGCGTGGCACTCGGTGCTGCGCTATTAGCTTGTAGATCTGCTATTTTTGAATAGCCTAAGAAATCTTAAAATGACAGATGCATTCCCGGTCTTAATGGGTTAGCTTTTTTTTAAATGCAACACATGTTGCTAAGGTTATCGCTATACCACAGAACATAAAGATCATAATTCACTTATATATATGCAGTTAAATGATGCTGATTTCCAAATGGACTGGTCTGGGGTCTGCCTGTCGGACCCTATGCGGTGTACATGATGCATAAACATTTGCTGATTGCTGCACTTTATTCATTTCAATGAAACGTGTGCCTCCAAATGATTCATGTTAAAAAAAAACTGTTGTATTTTTTAAACTGATGGTGAATGATGTTTCCATGGGTGGTGCATTTGTAATTGCTTTTTCTTTTATGGTTATTAAAACTGTAATTTTGAATAATCTTAATGATATTAATAAAGAGAAATGTACGGAAATGTAATGCTTGAATGTATTTTTTTTAGATTGTTTTTAGATTAGGTTTACATTGACTAATATCACATAATGGTATAATAGTAGAACATATAGGTTTACAATGACTAAGATTGATAATATTTTGTATATAAAGAACAAAGGTTTATGATGACTATGGTTTAGATACTTGGAACATACTTGGAACATACTTTTGTTTATACATAGAGCATTGTTCGAACATTTGCATAAGTTGAATGCCACCATTTTGCTACCATGAGGATGAATGCAAGTTTAGGACCACATCTTAAATTCTGATGATGGGTTTAATGTTTTTTGTAAGTGTATGGTAACATAATTATGTGCTGCACTTTATATTTGTAATGTTAACAATGTTTCATTACAGTCCGCATTAATTGTTTGTTCATTGTAACTGTTACGACCCTCGGATACTAAGGGTTGTAACAGGGTTAGGGTTAACACATAAAAAAGCTGTGAGGATAACAAAGCTTGCGTGAAAAATTAAGATTTATTAATAAACACAGGAATAAACAACAAAACCACTGAGGCAAATATGCTCTGAAAAATCTACAACAAAATAATTATACAAGGGTAAAAAAAATAACTAAATGCTTAGTGAAGGAAAACGGTCAACAATTGACGATCACACACTCTCCTATGGTATGGCACACTGACTATCAAGAACATGAAAACATGGCACTTCATGTCAAAAAGGTTGCTGATCCCGCCAGCACTATGCTAACACACACACACACAGAGCCCACTGCTCTGCTTGGCTGCCAGAAGGTGACTAAAAATGCCAACAATTTCTCAGGCCTTTATACACCAGGCAGTGACTGAGTGGCCACTCACTCATGGTGTAAGGGGGTTAACCAATTAAGACAAATCCCAACATGTTGCTACTTTTTCATAATTGTCAAGGACCCCCAAAATTATATGTATTTAGCCGCGGACCCCCATTTCAAAATATTTCGTTCCAGGGACCCCCAGAAGCAAAGATTTGAGTTAAGAATGTTTGCTTTAAAACATATATATTCAAAGATTTCCACAGATTGTCAAGATCTTTAAAAAATAGCAGATCTACAAGCTCGTATGAGTTTGTATATCTGTAAAAGTACAGTAAAAGTACAATATTTGCCTCTGAGATGTAGTGGAGTAGAAGTAAAAGTATTGACAATTGGAAATACTCCAGTAAAAAAATCCTCTTAAGTAGTACAGTACTTGAGTAAATATACCTTGTTACTTTTACACCAACAGAAGGTCGGAAATGTAGGCAGGTGCAAGGCAGTGCAGTGATTTAAAAACAAACAATACCATTTTAAAATCAGTTCTGGACGTCACAGGTACAGCCAGTGCAGTGAGGCCAGGAACATGATGGACGTGAGATGAGCTCCGTGAAGTTAACACTCTGTTTCCTGCACTCCTGCCTCTTCACTGGGTCCAGGTTCAGCTCCTCCTTGGGGATCCAACTCTTCATACAGGTGGTATTCTTCCTCTACACACGGCTCAGTTGGTTGGGTTTCAGTCATAGAGGTTTCAGTGCTGAAACCAACGATGTCATAATAATCTGTGTTCACTCCTGCACTCTGCCCCCTGGTGGCCTGGGGAAACACAATAGAACCCAACTTTAACTTACTGGATCAGATTTCTTACCGTATCACCATAGAATGTTACTCTTGTGTACTCAAGACAAACAGTCTAATACCGCCATTTACATTCCAGTCTTGCATTGAATAAAGATGTAGGCCTACAGTATATTAGCCTACCTTCCAGAAACAATAGAAGCCGCCGATTAACATCAGCAGAAGCAGAATCCCTGCGGCTGTAACTTTGATGATGTTAGATGTCTGATGAGAAGCTGTGAGAAAAAATATGTCAGGATTAGAACATCTCCAAATATCATGCAAGTAAGAAACAGTTCTCAATAACATTATCTTAACCACTTGAACCCCAGCATCCATATTCTGTGGAGAACATTAGCCAAAAATAACAGATCTACAAGCTCACAACTCTGACAACAGAGTTGTGAGACAAAAAACGGTCCAAGTGCAGAGCCAGCAGGTCCAGTTTACTGAATCTAGAGGGACCGTAAGAGTTTAAGTGGTTAAGATTTCTGAATTCATGTCACTTTCATGTTTGACTGTTTGACTGAGTTTCAGACTTGAAACGTCCATTTAATTCACTTTACCTGTGGCTGTGACAGTGAGAGAGAGCAACAAGCTCTCAGAGGAAAAGTTATGAGAAAAAACTGAAATGTGATAAACACAGCTGTAATTCCCTTGGTGGGTGTGGTCTGCTGCAGGAAACAGGAAGTTGGCAGAGTGATTAACAGCTGGCTGTGTGTAGTTGTTTGTTGTGTGGGATCCAGTGAAGGTACTGTAGCTGAATGGAGCAGCTGATGGTGAAGTTGGAACCCTCAAACACCTGCAGCCCCTGCTGCTGGCCCTCAGAAACCCCAATTATGGAGGGGGACAAAGTGATGTCTGGCTTAAACAGCAGATCTGTAACAAGACAGAGGTGATTGGCTGAGACAGCAGATATGTAAACATAATAGACTGTGTTAGGGAGATTAAACATATTTATCAGAAATCAATTAGAAGCATAGTTTGCAGACTACCTCACCAGTGGGTCTGATCCTAAATTAAGAACACTGAGAACAGTGTGTGTTCAATAGAAACAAACCATCACAGGCAGACCTGAGACAAGCTGTCCAGTAAAAACACAATGTGTTCAGGTGAAGATATGACAATAGTACAGTAGCTAAAGTGGGTAGGTGGATGGATGGGATGGGATGGATGGGTAGAAAGAGTAACAGATCATACACTCTTTGTTCTTTACCTGAACAAATCAAGTTAAATTTGTAGTAGGACACATCAGACTCCTTTGTCCCATACTCCCTCAGTGAAGACTCAGACCCAACGCAGGAAGATCTAATCCTCCATACATGATCATATGTAGAACCAAACCTCCTTTTTGTTGAAACAGCAGAGCCACAGTTCAGTTGTCTACACACTAGAGTTGACAAATTTGTGTTCCAGTACGAAGCATCCACTGGTCTCCACTCTATATGGTGTTTCATCTCCAGTGTACCAATGCAGCTACTGGTTCCTCCCACTAACCTCACATAATCAGGCTCTGTACAGAGAGACAGAAAGAGAGGTGTGGCAGAAGCAGAAAGATACAAAATAAAGAGTTGGCGAGAGGAGGGAGAGAAAGGGAGAGATAGAGATAGTGTTCTATTAAATGACTAAAGGATTATCATGAATGGAACACAAACACATCGAAGACGAGTTATTTCACACATATACAGTACTCTCAGATAAAGACAAATTACATGTTAAATGAACTCTACAAGAAAGAAACAATCTAGAAATCATCAACGCTTTGAGACAAAATAAAAATATTTATATGCCATCAACCCAAATTGAAAATAAAATAAACAAAACATAATTCTGGGAAAAATATAAAACAAAATTAACAACCGACAAAAAGTGGCAATATCTGAAAATCCCATTTTGATTCAGAATGTCAAGTCCATAATCTAAAAGACTCAGCTAATAAAAACAGTTAAAAATAATGAAAACCAATTGGACACGTATAACAATTAGAGGATTAAGAGAGAACATTAAGCCCTTAAAACTGAGACATGTAGACTAGAGAGCATCATCACCGTGATGCTAAAATACTGACAATACTACAATTATTCAACCTGGTGTAAAGTCAGGAAAGTTCTCTACGAGTTGGAACTAAGGGACTGTCACCCCATTAGGAGATGAATTGCATCAGAGAGGAATTTGTGAAACCAATGTTCTGGGGGAAACACACACAACACATTACACAAATATCCTATTCTCTCCTACCTACATACCCAATCAATTTGCATATTACACCCTCCACAAACTCATTCAAATATGGAACAAATCAACATTAACACCCTCCAAACTCTCATTAAAACATACAGAACAACTGATCATAATTTACACCCTCCACACTCTCATTAAAACATACGGAAAAAAATGTCATATCTGCACCCTCCACACGTCGGTGCGAGAACGCACGTGGAAAGATCAGACCTACAGACATTAGGACAGACATTAAGACAGACATTGGAAACAAGACCGCAAGGTCTTTTATGAACGGACCTTTTAGACAAAGTATTTTAAATGTAACTGTGCTGTTTTAAATTTTTTGCCTAATAAAATATTCAATCAATCAATCACGCACAGTGGCGCAGTCAGTAGAGCTGAAGCCTCACAGCTAGATGGTCCTGGGTTCGATTCCCGCCAGGGACGCTGGGGGATTGTCCTCTCTGTCATCAGTGCCCATACTGATGGGGTTGGCGAAAGGGCCTTTCTGTGTGGAGTTTGCATGCTCTCCCCGTGTCCCCTAGGGTAGGTACCCTCACAAAAACATGCAGTAATCCTGGTCTCTATACTGCCTCCCCCTGGTCAGCCTGATGGAGGGGAAAGGAACTGGTTGGAATAACGTGTTCCTTCCACACGCTACGTCCTACCGGGGAAACTCCCCCTTTCAGGTGATAAGGACCGGCTTGCTAGCTCCTCATGCACTGAAGGAGGCATGAGCTCAGTTCTGGGCTCTCCCTACGCTGGCAGAGGGAGAGTAGCGCCCAGGATTACATAGGCAATTGGCACTGGGTGAAAAAATGGGTTACAACATCGTGGGATCTATTTTTTTTTAGAAGACAGACAGACATATAGATAGAATAACAACTAATTGTTTGTTACCTGAACAGATCATGTTCAGTCTGTTGTTGGACACATCAGACACCTTTATTCCATACTCCCTCAATGAAGACTCAGACATAACACAGGAATTTGGAATCCTCCATACGGGTTGATGTGTAGAACCAAATCTCATTTCTGTTGAAATAGCAGAACCACAGCCCAGCTGTCTACACACTACAGATGAGAACATCTGGCTCCAGTACCAAGCATCCACTGGTCTCCACTCTCCCTGGTGTTTCATCTCCAGTGTACCAGTACAGTGACTAGTCCCATTCACCAACCTTACAGAGTCTAGAGAGTGAGAGAGAGACTGCGCTCAAGACAGTGTCTTACAGACAGACAGACAGACAGACAGACAGACAGACAGACAGACAGACAGACAGTGTTACCTAAACAAATCACCTCCAGTCTCTCAGTGGAATTAACAGACTCAATTGTTCCACACTCCCTCAGTGAAGACTCAGACCCAGCACAGGAAGAATTAATGCTCCATACAGGTTGATCTGTGGAACCAAATCTCATTTCTGTTGAAACAGCAGAGCCACAGTCCAGCTGTCCACACACGACAGATGATGACTTCTGGTGTGACTCAGCCGGACCAACCACTGGTCTCCACTCTCCCTGGTGTTTCATCTCCAGAGTTCCAGTACAGTTACTGGTTCCTCCCACCAACCTGACATCATCACGCTCTGTACACCCAAAGCGAGAGAGAGAGAGAGAGAGAAAGAGAGAGACAGAGAGAGAGAGAGAGAGAGAGAGGGGGGGGGGGATTTGAAAAAAAATCCAACAGCATATCTAATCCAAAGCCCAGGGTAAAGAGGCCAAATCGGCAAGGGCAATTTTCTTTTTGCACTGGCATATTCATCTGGTCCCAGGCTAGGTCTACAGTGACACACGCAAAAAGAAAAAGCATCCTGGTACCTTCTCTCTCTCCTGTTTTGTCTCTCTCTCTCTCTCTCCCTCTCCTGTCTCTCTCCTCCTGGAATCATCAGCTGCCTCTAATGTCAACCCAATTGTTGGAAAAACAGCCCATATCACACACACACACACACACACACACACTCTCTCTCTCTCTCTCTCTCTCTCTCTCGCTCTCTCTCTCTCTCTCTTCTCTCTCTCTCTCTCTTCTCTCTCTCTCTCTTCTCTCTCTCCCTCTCAAAAGCCGGTCGGTAGGCTACCTTTTGTTTTTGCCGGTTGCGTAGACGGGCTGGGTCGTTGATTTATATATCGTTTTGCGGGACGGATTGGGGCAGGTTGGGCTCCGTGGCGGGACGGGTTATGAAAAAACCTGACCCCCTCATCACTACTACACACAAACGCATTCGTTCATTAAAATCGTTTGTCTGGCTGTGTTTATAAACAGACACGACAAATCGACCAGCACTCAAAGAGTTACATTTTTTGTCTGACTCTCCGCTCTCTCTCTCGACCCCCTCCAAACGGAGTCCAAAACGTCATATCCGTTTGTTACGTTCCAATTTCAGGGCCCTCACCGCTGGCCATCTTAGCTTAGCTTAGCTTATGATCGGGTTTCAGATCGTTGGTATACATAACGACGATAACTGTTCGTCATCCAGACTAAATAAAATAGAACCGAAGCTCCCCGTTGGTTTTTTACACCGTGTGAAAAAAATAGTTTTTCTCTATTTTGGCCTAAAAATCACACTTTTCAAGCTTCCGAGAACCGGAAAAGGTGAACAAGTGAACAAAAAGAGAAACCGATGGTGGAAGACGCACAGAGCAGCGCGATCACCGATTGAACAATGAAAAAGCTATCAGCGCATCTAACGCGTCGATGGCGTGGGTGGATTAAGTAGCATTTGACTCGAAAACGCGTGGATGGCGTTAAAAGAGTTAAAAAGTTAAGTTCTTCATAGTGTTAAGTAACAAGGTTCTTCCCGTCTCTCCAGCTCTTTAATAACCAGAAAATACATTTTCAGGTGGGTTTCCAATTTCATCCAATCAGGAGAGAGACTGCGTTCAAGACACTGTCCTGACCATAGACCATTGGTTCTCAAAGTGGGGACCCCCAGGGGTCCTTGGGCTGGTACCAGGGGGTTCCCATCAAAATGAGTTAATTTTGCATTCAATTCAGTTTAACCACTGCAGCTCGATATACATAGGGTATTTGAAAATATCCGATCTGCAAGCTTGTAGATCTGCTATTTTCAAAAAGAATCTTGCAAAAATGTTTAACATTTGGAATATTTTTGAAACATTTTAACACAAATCTTGTATGGGGGGTCCCCGGCACAAAATATTTTCAGAGGGGGGTCCGCGGCCAAATACATCTCAATTTGGCCTTGTCCATGTCCTTGAGATGAAAAAGTTTCAGAACCACTACTATAGACAGACAGATAGATAGATAATTGTCAGTGTTACCTGAACAAATCACCTCCAGTCTCTCAGTGGAATTAACAGACTCAATTGTTCCACACTCCCTCAGTGAAGACTCAGATCCAGTACAGGAAGAATTAATGCTCCATACAGGTTGATCTGTGGAACCAATTCTCATTTCTGTTGAAACTGCAGAGCGACAGTCCAGCTGTCCACACACGACAGATGATGACTTCTGGTGTGACTCAGCCGGACCAACCACTGGTCTCCACTCTCCCTGGTGTTTCATCTCCAGCGTACCAGTACAGTTACTGGTTCCTCCCACCAGCCTGATATCATCAGGCTCTGTACACCCAAAGCGAGAGAGAGAGAGAGAGAAAGAGAGAGAGAGAGAGAGAGAGAGAGAGAGAGAGGAGAGAGAGAGAGAGAGAGAGAGAGAGAGAGAGAGAGGGGGGAGGGTTGAAAAGTTAAAGCTCTATATCCTGATAGTAATCAGTGCTATAGTGTGTTTATTCAGTAACAGGGGTCTCTCCAGCTCTTTAATAAACAGAATATACATTTGCATTTGCTCTTTGGTAAACATGTGAAATAAGAAGTGATAACACAAAGAAACAGACAAAATTGGTACTCTCTCCTGGTTGTATGGCACACTGGGGTAAAGGATGTACTTACTTGTCACAGGTGGCAGTAGTGTTGCTGAAATGCAATAAATGAGAATGTTAAAGTTAATTCATCATCTATCATTTTGCATGGTACTCATGGGAAATGAATGGGGCTGAAGATTAGAGATGAAATCAAGTACTGAAGACTGACATGTACTAAATATGTGCTCAAAAGACCATGCATGCACATGTCTGTGCGCTCTGTGCGGGACGACGGCAGCCATGGTTTTAATGGCCCCCATGAAATTCCTGCCCTGATTGTAACCTCCCTATATATCCACATTGACAATCATCGATTGGTGAATGGTTCAGCACCATGGGCAGCGACAGGCCAGCATGCTGTAACCCAGATATCTCACCAAATTCAAATGTCTCTTTAAAAGGTGAACTCCATATGGTGGCCTACAACATTACAAGGCATTATGCAAATAAAATGTTGTTTGCATGAAAAGTAAATCATAATTAAACTTAATTGGCTCATCGCCACTAATCAGAATTACTTTATCGGCAAGTATGAGATTACAATTACTTTTCTTTGGCATACACAAATATGCAAATATGATGTAAATAAAAGTTTATTTACACATTTCTGATACCCTAGTACCCCTCTGTGGTTTTGACATCTGTATCTCCTTTATTATTGGTAGCCTGGCATGGCCAGAATGGAATGGAATCTCTGTATGGAACCTGCATTTCCGAGGGGCAAATAAAAAAAATGCCTCTGGTGATAAACCCGCCCCATATTTGCATACATGGGCCCTGATTGGTCCCTCACAACTTCGGAGGGAGAGAAATCCAATCTCTATTGAGAGGGGCCAGACCTAATATGCCAGGGGCATTTTTTTTTTGCAATGGCAGATTTGTCTGGAACCAGGTTATATTATTGGTACTTCTCTAAGGTTGGTAGTACCAACTATTTAAGTTGGTACTTCTCTTGTATTGATGGAGATACAAATGGAATTAGGCTAGGTCTATTAATGCAGTACAGGTTTTATTTCATGGCAATGTTTTTAGTATACAGCAGGTCCAAAGGGAAATAATGGAGGTTAAATCTGTCTTGCCTACACTGTTTTAAGCTGAAATGTATCACCTGGACAGGAGAGATATCTCTTTGACTGACTGGTATGTTAAAGCATGGTATATCCATACAACATAGGTTAGGTTCTAATCAGAACTGGGTCAAATAGTTGGATTATTGTGTTTGTATTGTTTGTTATCCTACTTTGGCGAGATCCCATGTGTGAGTCCACACATTACACTGGTTCCTGGCAGCCTGAGAGCGAGCAAACTGGTGATGAAATTATGTGGGAAACTGTCCTGATATGAAGCATCGCTTGTCATAGCAAGACCAAACCAATGACCGGTCATTGTGTTTCAGTTTATTTCAGAAGAACATGATGACATACATGAGTAAAGGGACATAACAGATGTACTTACTCTGCATTGTTACATGTGGTGGTAGCGCTGGGTCACCTGAAATTAAATACAAGAGAATATTAAAGTGTCACCTATTTGTCACCTATAATTTTGCATGGGGTGCAAAATGGGGTGCCTATAGGAGCGACCATAGCTGAGTGATTAGTGAGCCCGCCTGGGGAGCCAGAACCCCTAGTTGTCCCAGGTACGATTCCAGGCCAGCAATGTGTCAATGTGTGTCCCTGTGCAAGACTCTTAACCCTTAATTGCTCACCGCGCACCGTCTTAATTGTTATAAGATGGGTAAAAAGCAGAAGATGAATTTCATAAGTGAAATCTGTGTGTATATATATACATATACAGTGACAAAAAACACCCCAAGGAGCGGGGACTATTCTATAGGAAATTAATGGGGCTGAATATTAAAGATGAAAGCAAGAACTAAAGACTAACATGATACTAAATATGTACCCAAAAGACACACTGCTCCTTCCTGTTTGAACACAACAGCAGGAACTAATATTCACCAATAGTCACCATAGCTGAATGTGGTTAAGCGTTACATTAAGAATACAATAATGTAGATAATAGGGAAGTTTGGTGTTTAGGACAATAACATTATGTTCTTGTGAAATAAAAAATAATTGCAGATTTCACTACACATCACATCACAACACGTGATGCGATGTGTATAGGTTGTAGATTTGCTATTTTTGGTGGGTGACATGAGTCATGACATTGAATGTACGATGATAAACCAGGCTTAAAACCTTATTTAGCAAAGCACAGTATTTCTGACAATCATCATAATGGAGAATTACAAGGCATTATGAGAGATGTAAAAATCACCAAACATCTATATGTCACATCCCTCATTCAGGGGTTCAAAGTCCTCATTCAGGGGTTCAAAGGTCATTCATGTATTACCCCAATACCGAAAACATTTAAGTTCAACCACACACAAAAATGGAGTCTTACGTTTACAAATGAGATTGGGCTTTGACCACTGTCGACCGGCAGTAGTCTGTGTGCACTTGACGAGTTGGGAGGTGCCTGCCATCCTAATGTAACCATCAATACACTTGTACTGGTAGTTGCCGTTACGTTGACAACAATTCACTGCTTCTGGAGGTTCAGTTAATTCCAGACGCGTGGTAACTGTGAGCAGAGACACGGGCAGGGGCCTGCAAAAACAAATAATGGAGATATCCAGGATACAATGGATTATTAAAAGTAAAATAAAACATGTTTTTTCTTAATTGCATGGAAATT
The DNA here is from genome assembly GCF_963280865.1 of Gymnoscopelus braueri. Taxonomy (NCBI): domain Eukaryota; kingdom Metazoa; phylum Chordata; class Actinopteri; order Myctophiformes; family Myctophidae; genus Gymnoscopelus; species Gymnoscopelus braueri. Next base: position 11,396,131 of record NC_137608.1, on the reverse strand, counting down.
CATAATTAAGCTTAATTGGTCACCACCGCTAATCAGAATAACTGTACTGCCAAGTATGAGATTACAATGACTTTTCTTTGGCATACAATAATATCCAAATATGCAGTCCTTATGTATACATATACAAAATAAATAGTGCAAATTAAATGCCAATTCTATTGTAAAAAAAAACCTGCCCACAAGATGTTCTCTCAGTAGACCAAGAGATCAAATGCAATCTGTTCACAGAGGATTTTGTCTTGTTGTCCATAAGCGAAAGAGGAATTACAGCAATGACTGTCAGTGCTACCATTCTACAGATAAAATCATGATTTTCCAAAAGAAAGACATTATTATAAGGTTATAAGTACCAATTCACACTTAGAGGAAACATAGTATCGCACCACCACAAACTACACATATTTAGAATTATTTTAAGTAATTGGAAAGTTGAACATGACAAATACATAGATGACAGAGAAAGCACGACAGGTCTTTTAGTAAAACATCGCCAAATCGGATCCAACAAAAATCAATCAGCAAACCAATATTTGACTCTCTATAGATAGATACTGTAGATAGATAGATGGTCATTGTTACCACAGATGATATGCAGCCTGTAGTAGGATACATCAGACTCCTTTGTTTCACACTCCCTCAGTGAAGACTCAAACCCAAAACAGGAAGATCTAATCCTCCATACACGATGATATGTAGAATCAGAACACCTTTCTGTTGAAACAGCAGAGCCACAGTCCAGCTGCCTACACACTACAGCTGATGACTCCTGGTTCCAATTCCATGCATCTGCTGGTCTCCACTCTCCCTGGTGTTTCATCTCCAGTGTACCATCACAGTGACTGGTTCCTCCCACCAATCTGAACTCATCAGACTCTAGAGAGAGAGAGAGAGAGAGAGTGAGAGAGAGAGAGAGAGAGAGAGAGAGAGAGAGAGAGAGGGGGGGGGCAGGCTGAGTTCAGGTGAAGATTTTGTAGATAGATAGATAGATAAATGGAATTTTAGATAGATAGATAGATAGATAAATAGATAGGTAGATAGATAGATAGATAGATAGATAGATAGATAGATAGATAGATAGATAGATAGATAGATAGATAGATAGATAGATACTGTAGATAGATAGATGAAATAAGAGGCTGTATAGATTACTGTCATGGTTGAAGTCATTATTACCTGAACAAATCACCACCAGTCTGAAGGAGGACATATCAGACAATTTGGATACACACTCCCTCAGTGAAGACTCTGACCCAACACAGGACGATCTAATTCTCCATACATATTGATGTGCAGAACAAGAACCCCTTTCTGTTGAAACAGCAAAGCCACAGCCCAGCTGTCTACACACTACAGATGATGGACTCCAGGTTCCAGTCATTCCAATCATCCGCTGGTCTCCACTCTCCCTGGTGTTTCATCTCCAGTCTACCGGTACAGTTACTGGTTCCTCCCACCAATCTGACATCAACAGGATCTGTACAGAGACAATAGAATAAGCCAGTAAAAACAAGCATTATAATTTTGATTGTAAAATAATAATCCACACTTAAGTATAGTTTTTCTTTTACCTGAGCAGGTGAGTCCAACAGTTTTATTAGGTGAGCAGGTGTTTGAGACTGAGGTTCCACAGTCCAGGAGAACAGACTCGTTACCTTCACACTGGAACTCATTGTCCACATTGGAGCTTTTCCTTCTCCATATAGCGCCCCCTGGAAGATTAAAGGAGCCCCACAGCCGAGCTCCCTACAGACCACCTCTGCATCCTGCTGGTCTAGGTCACCTTCACACACTGAGAGCCAGGACCTATTAGACTTCACCTCCACTCTGCCTGAGCATGAACTATTGCCATTCACCAACCTCACGGACTCTGCAGAAGAGAGAGAGAGAGAGAGAGAGAGAGAGAGAGAGAGAGAGAGAGAGAGAGAGAGAGGAGAGAGAGAGAGAGAGAGAGAGAGAGAGAGAGAGAGAGAGAGAGAGAGAGAGAGAGAGAGAGAGAGAGAGAGAGAGAGAGAGAGAAAGAAAGAGAGAGAGAGAGAGAGAGAGAGAGAGCGAGCGAGCGAGAGAGAGAGAGAGAGAGAGAGAGAGAGAGAGAGAGAGAGAGAGAGAGAGAGAGACAGTGAGACAGAGAGACGGAGACAGAGAGAGACAGAGAGACAGAAAGAGAGAGACAGAGAGACAGAGAGAGAGACAGAGAGAGAGAGAGAGGCAGCCAGACAGAGGAGAGAGACAGAGAGAGAGAGAGAGGCAGACAGACAGACAGACAGACAATACTATAATTAAACATTATTAAAGTTATTGTTTGTTACCTGAACAAATTACTGCCAGTCTGGAGGAGGATAAACCAGACTTCATAGTTCCACACTCCCTCAGTGAAGACTCCGAACCAACACAGGAAGATGTCGACCATACTGGTTGACATGGAGAACCAGAACTCCATTCTGTTGAAACAGCAGAACCACAGTCTAGCTGTCTACACACTACAGAGGATGACTTCTGGTACCAGTTCCAACCACACACTGGTGTCCACACTTCCTGGTGTTTCATCTCCAGTACACCAGTACAGTTGCTGGTTCCTCCACCAGCCTGACATCACCAGGGTCTGTACAGAGACATTAGAATAAGCAGTAGAAAACATTTTTGGCTACAATCTATAATGTTACAGGGTTTTTATTAAGGTGGGGATCTGCAGGAGTCTATCGTCTAAGGTTTGTTGGTCTGTCTATCTGTCTGTGCTATTCTCGTAAACCACTGGACCAGTCAAAAATCTTGAGAATAATGTCAGTAGACCACCTCTCATTTTCTTTCACGTTTTATCCTTTGAAATATTTAACATACATTTTGAGCTATCTATTAATTCACGAAACTTGTGTATGTGTGTGTATGTATGTATGTATGTATGTATGTATGTATGTATGTATGTATGTATGTATGTATGTATGTATGTATGTACAGTATGTTTCAGTCTATACTGTATACCGCCTAAATTTAAATGTTATGTAAATGTTTTAAGTTCACAGTTTTTGTGTTTAATGTTCAATCATTTCATTTCATTTCAATGTATTTATTTAAATTATGATTTACATGATCACATTAATTTATTTTTGTTCTTCTAATTTTCCATATTCCATCAATGAAAAGGAGCAGGAAGAAGATAAATCTTAGTCTCAATCAGACTTCAATAATCTTAAAGCCTCACTACGTAACTTTTTAAAATTAATAAAATGAGATTTTGTCCCATTTGTATGGTAGAGTATGTTATTACAACATAACTGATACAATTGGGGTGGTTGTATTTTGTCTCTTTGCTCTTCTATTGAGACATTAGATTGTGTCAAAGCCAGGTCATGCCTCAGCCTCACCTAGGCAGAGGATCTGACCAGAATTTTGACCTGATGGTCAAGATTCAATGTATCCCCTGAGCAAGCAGGCTGGCTCTATTAGCTCAATGGTAAAACATGTCAGCACTTGCGCAGGAAACCGGGTTTAAATCCGGGGTAGAAGAGGCAAGTTACATAGTGCTGCTTTAAGTTGTTAAATACATTTAAATACATCAATCCATATTTGTTATACAAGCCAATCAATCTTTTTCAAAATAGCAGCAACTGTTGTCACTTGACTTGAAACACAGCTACATCAATGTTTCTGATAGTAGATTTATACCTCAACAGAGCATCAGCATAGAGATGACCACGATGATGTATTTGAAAGAAAAGTTTAGCTTCTTGTCAATTAAATAAGAACCAAGCATCCAAATTCCCACTAATTGTCTTTTGCAGTTATGTTAGCATACTTGTTATTACTCTAGGTCAAGGAACATTGTAGGAAAATAATTACGAAGACTGTCAGCCTCATTTCAAGGAGGTGGAAAAACTAATTTAAGAATTATACCTTCAGTCTTAATGATCCATTTTTGTACAGGTTCCAGTATTACTGGGAGTCCATTGTAGTCCTCAATTTTTAAAGTATTGTTCTTTCTGGGTTCTGAGGCGATGGCATGAAGTTCATCCAGAGCAACATCTTTGACCTGCCAACAGAATTCAACATGGGGATCAAGAAATATCTTCTGAAGTCTGATGATCGTCAAAACATCCATAGAAAAACACTATTGAAATTAAACCCATTGCAGCTGATAATAATAATAACAATAATAACAATAACAATGATAATTATGTTTATGATAGAAATAGATTGCAAGTTATAATGAGTATTTACTATCCTGCAGTCAAAAATTAAAAGTAAATACAAAATCAAAATGATGTTTAAAACCAAACTTTAGTGTTAACCATCCATTCACCAACCAACCAACCAACCAACTTACCCAGATGACCAATCGACTTATGTTTTTTTCATCATACTTTTCGATAATAAGTTTTTCTTTGTTTCTATCAGTTGGATTTCCATTCGTGATTAATACCAGAAGTTTAGCTGCATCAGGGGAGGCACCTGCAGTTTGGTTTTCAAAGATGTTTTTTCTGAAACAAATATACAAGAAGACCTGTTTAGATTTAAATCACATGAAAACTATTGTAGGACAAATTCATCTCTCAAACCAACAAAGCAGTGACTGATGATCACCTGCCATCTGTCAGATCGGAGAGAAAGAGTAGTGGAGGTTTTGAACAAACAAATATTTAACAGTATTTCTTAACTCACAGCACAAATGTTAAGGCTTCGTGTGTGTTGGTGAGCGATTTCATGTGCTTTTCTCTCTGAAGATATTCAGGAGCTCTCCCCATCTGGTAGTCATTGAAGTCAAAAACTGTTCGGAATCTGGAGGAGAACTGAACTGAACTGCTAACCACAAACATTACCAAAATGTTTTGCTAAAACATTATAGGCAATGACATGTTATAAGCTAATGATGCAGTATATTTGTCTTCGAGTACAATTGGTTACAATATACAAATTGGTATATATATATATATATATATATATATATATATATATATATATATATATATATATATATATATACACACACACACACACACACACACACACACACACACACACACACACACACACACACACACACACACACACACAAATTTGTATGTTTTAACCAATTGTACTCGAAGACAAATATACTGCTTTAGCTTATAAGTTATAACATTTCATTGCCTATAATGTTTTAGCAAAACATTTTGGTAATGTTTGTGGTTATTTGTGGTATATATATATATATATAGTAATGCAATGTGGGGAAAATACACATAATTGTATAAATGTATTGTGAAAACTATAAGACTCCACTTAGCCAGGTGAACAGGTGGCATTGCTATTTGCTACCACTATGACCCAGAGTTGTAAAAAAACAACAAGTATAAAGCATGCTCTAATTTACATTTGGGGGATATCTTTCCCAATAATATCATATGTACATGTTCTAGACATTCTAATGATCACCAAAAAAATTATTGCAGACATTTTACTTACTTATTTGTGAGAAATCCTGTCCAGTGAAAAAGAGATTGTTCTTCCTTCAAGGATTTTCAAGTTGTGACTTTTCCTGCCTCTGTGGGGGGTATTTATATGCAAATATCCCGGCCAATGACATTGCAAGACTAAACAATAGGATCCAATGATGATGTTTAGGTGAAAGAATAACAGGAAAACAAATGATTTATACCATGTTTTTGATAAAATACAAATGTTGTAATATTACAACTGCGGGTCTTGGAGGGTTAAGAATACAATAATGTAGATAATAGGGAAGTTTGGTGTTTAGGACAATAACATTATGTTCTTGTGAAATAAAAAATAATTGCAGATTTCACTACACATCACATCACAACACGTGATGCGATGTGTATAGGTTGTAGATTTGCTATTTTTGGTGGGTGACATGAGTCATGACATTGAATGTACGATGATAAACCAGGCTTAAAACCTTATTTAGCAAAGCACAGTATTTCTGACAATCATCATAATGGAGAATTACAAGGCATTATGAGAGATGTAAAAATCACCAAACATCTATATGTCACATCCCTCATTCAGGGGTTCAAAGTCCTCATTCAGGGGTTCAAAGGTCATTCATGTATTACCCCAATACCGAAAACATTTAAGTTCAACCACACACAAAAATGGAGTCTTACGTTTACAAATGAGATTGGGCTTTGACCACTGTCGACCGGCAGTAGTCTGTGTGCACTTGACGAGTTGGGAGGTGCCTGCCATCCTAATGTAACCATCAATACACTTGTACTGGTAGTTGCCGTTACGTTGACAACAATTCACTGCTTCTGGAGGTTCAGTTAATTCCACGCGTGGTAACTGTGAGCAGAGACACGGGCAGGGGCCTGCAAAAACAAATAATGGAGATATCCAGGATACAATGGATTATTAAAAGTAAAATAAAACATGTTTTTCTTAATTGCATGGAAATTCATAATTAAGCTTAATTGGTCACCACCGCTAATCAGAATAACTGTACTGCCAAGTATGAGATTACAATGACTTTTCTTGGCATACAATAATATCCAAATATGCAGTCCTTATGTATACATATACAAAATAAATAGTGCAAATTAAATGCCAATTCTATTGTAAAAAAAAACCTGCCCACAAGATGTTCTCTCAGTAGACCAAGAGATCAAATGCAATCTGTTCACAGAGGATTTTGTCTTGTTGTCCATAAGCGAAAGAGGAATTACAGCAATGACTGTCAGTGCTACCATTCTACAGATAAAATCATGATTTTCCAAAAGAAAGACATTATTATAAGGTTATAAGTACCAATTCACACTTAGAGGAAACATAGTATCGCACACCACAAACTACACATATTTAGAATTATTTTAAGTAATTGGAAAGTTGAACATGACAAATACATAGATGACAGAGAAAGCACGACAGGTCTTTTAGTAAAACATCGCCAAATCGGATCCAACAAATCAATCAGCAAACCAATATTTGACTCTCTATAGATAGATACTGTAGATAGATAGATGGTCATTGTTACCACAGATGATATGCAGCCTGTAGTAGGATACATCAGACTCCTTTGTTTCACACTCCCTCAGTGAAGACTCAAACCCAAAACAGGAAGATCTAATCCTCCATACACGATGATATGTAGAATCAGAACACCTTTCTGTTGAAACAGCAGAGCCACAGTCCAGCTGCCTACACACTACAGCTGATGACTCCTGGTTCCAATTCCATGCATCTGCTGGTCTCCACTCTCCCTGGTGTTTCATCTCCAGTGTACCATCACAGTGACTGGTTCCTCCCACCAATCTGAACTCATCAGACTCTAGAGAGAGAGAGAGAGAGAGAGAGAGAGAGAGAGAGAGAGAGAGAGAGAGAGAGAGAGGGGGGGGGCAGGCTGAGTTCAGGTGAAGATTTTGTAGATAGATAGATAGATAAATGGAATTTTAGATAGATAGATAGATAGATAAATAGATAGGTAGATAGATAGATAGATAGATAGATAGATAGATAGATAGATAGATAGATAGATAGATAGATAGATAGATAGATACTGTAGATAGATAGATGAAATAAGAGGCTGTATAGATTACTGTCATGGTTGAAGTCATTATTACCTGAACAAATCACCACAGTCTGAAGGAGGGACATATCAGACAATTTGGATACACACTCCTCAGTGAAGACTCTGACCCAACACAGGACGATCTAATTCTCCATACATATTGATGTGCAGAACAAGAACCCCTTTCTGTTGAAACAGCAAAGCCACAGCCCAGCTGTCTACACACTACAGATGATGACTCCAGGTTCCAGTCATTCCAATCATCCGCTGGTCTCCACTCTCCCTGGTGTTTCATCTCCAGTCTACCGGTACAGTTACTGTTCCTCCCACCAATCTGGACATCAACAGGATCTGTACAGAGACAATAGAATAAGCAGTAAAAACAAGCATTATAATTTTGATTGTAAAATAATAATCCACACTTAAGTATAGTTTTTCTTTTACCTGAGCAGGTGAGTCCAACAGTTTTATTAGGTGAGCAGGTGTTTGAGACTGAGGTTCCACAGTCCAGGAGAACAGACTCGTTACCTTCACACTGGAACTCATTGGTCCACATTGGAGCTTTTCCTTCTCCATATAGCGCCCCCTGGAAGATTAAAGGAGCCCACAGCCGAGCTCCCTACAGACACCTCTGCATCCTGCTGGTCTAGGTCACCTTCACACACTGAGAGCCAGGACCTATTAGACTTCACCTCCACTCTGCCTGAGCATGAACTATTGCCATTCACCAACCTCACGGACTCTGCAGAAAGAGAGAGAGAGAGAGAGAGAGAGAGAGAGAGAGAGAGAGAGAGAGAGAGAGAGAGAGAGAGAGGAGAGAGGAGAGAGAGGAGAGAGGAGAGAGAGAGAGAGAGAGAGAGAGAGAGAGAGAGAGAGAGAGAGAGAGAGAGAGAGAGAGAGAGAGAAAGAAAGAGAGAGAGAGAGAGAGAGAGAGAGCGAGCGAGCGAGAGAGAGAGAGAGGAGAGAGAGAGAGAGAGAGAGAGAGAGAGAGAGAGAGAGAGAGAGACAGTGAGACAGAGAGACGGAGACAGAGAGAGACAGAGAGACAGAAAGAGAGAGACAGAGAGACAGAGAGAGAGACAGAGAGAGAGAGAGAGGCAGCCAGACAGAGAGAGAGACAGAGAGAGAGAGAGGCAGACAGACAGACAATACTATAATTAAACATTATTAAAGTTATTGTTTGTTACCTGAACAAATTACTGCCAGTCTGGAGGAGGATAAACCAGACTTCATAGTTCCACACTCCCTCAGTGAAGACTCCGAACCAACACAGGAAGATGTCGACCATACTGGTTGACATGGAGAACCAGAACTCCATTCTGTTGAAACAGCAGAACCACAGTCTAGCTGTCTACACACTACAGAGGATGACTTCTGGTACCAGTTCCAACCACACACTGGTGTCCACACTTCCTGGTGTTTCATCTCCAGTACACCAGTACAGTTGCTGGTTCCTCCCACCAGCCTGACATCACCAGGGTCTGTACAGAGACATTAGAATAAGCAGTAGAAAACATTTTTGGCTACAATCTATAATGTTACAGGGTTTTTATTAAGGTGGGGATCTGCAGGAGTCTATCGTCTAAGGTTTGTTGGTCTGTCTATCTGTCTGTGCTATTCTCGTAAACCACTGGACCAGTCAAAAATCTTGAGAATAATGTCAGTAGACCACCTCTCATTTTCTTTCACGTTTTATCCTTTGAAATATTTAACATACATTTTGAGCTATCTATTAATTCACGAAACTTGTGTATGTGTGTGTATGTATGTATGTATGTATGTATGTATGTATGTATGTATGTATGTATGTATGTATGTATGTATGTATGTACAGTATGTTTCAGTCTATACTGTATACCGCCTAAATTTAAATGTTATGTAAATGTTTTAAGTTCACAGTTTTTTGTGTTTAATGTTCAATCATTTCATTTCATTTCAATGTATTTATTTAAATTATGATTTACATGATCACATTAATTTATTTTTGTTCTTCTAATTTTCCATATTCCATCAATGAAAAGGAGCAGGAAGAAGATAAATCTTAGTCTCAATCAGACTTCAATAATCTTAAAGCCTCACTACGTAACTTTTTAAAATTAATAAAATGAGATTTTGTCCCATTTGTATGGTAGAGTATGTTATTACAACATAACTGATACAATTGGGGTGGTTGTATTTTGTCTCTTTGCTCTTCTATTGAGACATTAGATTGTGTCAAAGCCAGGTCATGCCTCAGCCTCACCTAGGCAGAGGATCTGACCAGAATTTTGACCTGATGGTCAAGATTCAATGTATCCCCTGAGCAAGCAGGCTGGCTCTATTAGCTCAATGGTAAAACATGTCAGCACTTGCGCAGGAAACCGGGTTTAAATCCGGGGTAGAAGAGGCAAGTTACATAGTGCTGCTTTAAGTTGTTAAATACATTTAAATACATCAATCCATATTTGTTATACAAGCCAATCAATCTTTTTCAAAATAGCAGCAACTGTTGTCACTTGACTTGAAACACAGCTACATCAAATGTTTCTGATAGTAGATTTATACCTCAACAGAGCATCAGCATAGAGATGACCACGATGATGTATTTGAAAGAAAAGTTTAGCTTCTTGTCAATTAAATAAGAACCAAGCATCCAAATTCCCACTAATTGTCTTTTGCAGTTATGTTAGCATACTTGTTATTACTCTAGGTCAAGGAACATTGTAGGAAAATAATTACGAAGACTGTCAGCCTCATTTCAAGGAGGTGGAAAAACTAATTTAAGAATTATACCTTCAGTCTTAATGATCCATTTTTGTACAGGTTCCAGTATTACTGGGAGTCCATTGTAGTCCTCAATTTTTAAAGTATTGTTCTTTCTGGGTTCTGAGGCGATGGCATGAAGTTCATCCAGAGCAACATCTTTGACCTGCCAACAGAATTCAACATGGGGATCAAGAAATATCTTCTGAAGTCTGATGATCGTCAAAACATCCATAGAAAAACACTATTGAAATTAAACCCATTGCAGCTGATAATAATAATAACAATAATAACAATAACAATGATAATTATGTTTATGATAGAAATAGATTGCAAGTTATAATGAGTATTTACTATCCTGCAGTCAAAAATTAAAAGTAAATACAAAATCAAAATGATGTTTAAAACCAAACTTTAGTGTTAACCATCCATTCACCAACCAACCAACCAACCAACTTACCCAGATGACCAATCGACTTATGTTTTTTTCATCATACTTTTCGATAATAAGTTTTTCTTTGTTTCTATCAGTTGGATTTCCATTCGTGATTAATACCAGAAGTTTAGCTGCATCAGGGGAGGCACCTGCAGTTTGGTTTTCAAAGATGTTTTTTCTGAAACAAATATACAAGAAGACCTGTTTAGATTTAAATCACATGAAAACTATTGTAGGACAAATTCATCTCTCAAACCAACAAAGCAGTGACTGATGATCACCTGCCATCTGTCAGATCGGAGAGAAAGAGTAGTGGAGGTTTTGAACAAACAAATATTTAACAGTATTTCTTAACTCACAGCACAAATGTTAAGGCTTCGTGTGTGTTGGTGAGCGATTTCATGTGCTTTTCTCTCTGAAGATATTCAGGAGCTCTCCCCATCTGGTAGTCATTGAAGTCAAAAACTGTTCGGAATCTGGAGGAGAACTGAACTGCAGCAAACTAAGAAGAGAAAGGAAACAGAAATGATGCAAACTTGATTGGATAAAAAAATGTATAGTATGTTCAGCATCTGCAAAACCTCCTTGAATGTTACAATAGAATAATAACAACCTTGATAGATGAATCGTTCAAGCGTTCCATAATGTCCAGTATAAAATCCTTGTTTTTGTCAAACTCACTGTCTGACATGCTTCTTGATCCATCAAATAGAAAAACAAGGTTCCTTGGACACTCTAGACAAAACATGTTAGAAAAGCATGATTATCTATGACATGTTAAATATCACCCAATTATTAGTTAACACATTTACAACAATTCCGTTGATAGAAACGTTATATACATCTAATCATCCATGTTTGTTGAGCCAATCAATGTGTATTGTGTAGGAAGCAAAGTATAAACAATGGACTGATTAGCCACCACATCACTGTCATGTATTGCTTATGATAGGACTACCATTCATTGCTCTGCAACTATTCATTCACATGACATAGTTGTCGTTGACCGATTTGAAAATGAATTGAGATCCTTTGCCTGGGCAGCATGCACAAGAATGCAGTGGTGTAAAGTAACTAAGTACATTTACTCAAGTACTGTACTTAAGTACAATTTTGAGGTATTTTTTACTTTATTGGAGTATTTCCAATTTTCAATACTTTTACTTCTACTCCACTACATCTCAGAGACAAATATTTTTTACTTTTACTCCACTACAATTATTTGAATACTTTAGTTACTAGTTACTTTGCAGATATAAATGACTACATTATAAAACATACATTAACCACTTTAGCCCTATTTTATACATAGGCTGTTTGAAAATAGCAGATCTACAAGCTCACAACGCGTCGCGATGCGACACGTTGTGAGCTTGTAGATCTGCTATTTTCAAACATTTTAGTACTTTTACTTTTGGTACTTATATTTTGATGTCAATACTTTTGTACTTTTACTCAAGTAACATTTTGAACACAGGCCTTTTACTTGTAACAGAGTATTTTCATATTGTGGTATTGCTACTTATCTGAGTACTTCTTCCACCACTGCATATTATGATAAGAATATGTTGTTAGTAGTATGGATGGACTGCACACAAGAATCTATGCATGGACGCATATGCATGCACACACACGCACACACATGCACACACACCCACACCTGGGGGCTTCAAAGTCTCAGCTGCAGGTAGGCTTGCATGTACACTTCCAGCTCTAAGACCTGTGGCAGCACCGTAGGTCCCTGCAGCACCGTAGGGACTTCCAGGACCGTAGGGACCTAAAGCACAGAAAAGGTGCCATTGAAACACATCGTTAGCAGCAGTGCTGCAGTAGTGAACAAAATACTCAACCACAATACTTGAGTCAAAATGATCCTGATCAACTATTACTCAACAACAACGAGCGAAAGACGCTAAAAAAATACTTTATACTTTCATCCTTATCTTCATAATAAGACTCCTCACTAATGATCATAAAATGTCCATCTCACTCTGTGTCTCTTTGTGTTATGGACAGTTCCGAAACCTATCTGCACCAATGGCATCGATAGATGGGGATTCCAAGCTACTAGAAACTACAGCCTTTCTGTTCCTGGAAAGTTAGTATGCTGATTGCTTGTATAAACCTGAGGCTGATTCTAAAATGCCTTCTAAAACAGTATTGACAACGTTCACTAAAAATATATATTTCTCAATCTCAGTAGCAGATTGATTGAAACCTTTATTTATTCTCAAAAAGAGCATTGAGGTTTACCCTCATTTGCAAAGCTGTCGAGATTAGACGCACAACAATTAAGACATATACAGATTTAAAACACAGAAACAACAAAATGTATATATATAATATAGACGTGTTCTCGACATGAGAGGTATAACAATATATTGGTTACTACAGGTCTAAATCGGTTATTAAAAATGTAATTAATGAATAACAAATAAATGAGTAAATCTTGATATACTGTAGAACAGGTGCACATCCTCTGAAAGCTTTTTGAGCGGTGGGTGCTCGGCTGCAGAAACAACTAATTAAAAACTAACTAAACACCCGAGAGTGGAAAACAGCAGCACTCCAAAAATCTAACATGCAAGACGCACTGGCTCAGTTGCACAGTTTTATTCTGGCTAATGCGTTTCAGCCATTAGCCTTCCTCACTTATTTGCTCTGAGGCTGATGACTGAAACGCGTTATAATAAAATAAAAAGTCAGGTACCTGATGCTATGGAAGCGAATAGATACTATGGAAGCAAATAAAATGATAAATACAATTATTTTCAATTAAAAAAAATGCCCGCTAAATAATGGACAATATCTTCTGATAATGAACGCATATTTTGAGACAAAAATGTATATATAATGCAACAGCATTTACACTTAATCTTCAGGTGTGCTCATTCTATGACCAAATTAAATGAATACAAAGAAGGTCATTTGATTTAACATTCTCAAAAAATGCCCGCTAAATAATGGACAATATTAAAATGAAAAGGCTATTTTGAAAATGTAAATTAAATAAGGCTAATGCTTTTCAATCTTAAGCTAATAATATATTTTTTGAGACACAAATGAAAGTATAATTCAATTGCATTTACATTTCATCTCCAGGTGTTTTCAGGGGATTAAATGTTAAATCTAATGACTTTTTATACATAATTTAAATTCAGTCATAGAATGAGCACACCTGAAGATTAAATGTAAATGCTATTGCATTATATATTAATTTTTGTCTCAAACAATGCGATCATTATGTGAAGATTAAAAAGCATTTCTCTTATTTCATTTAAAAATTTTAAATAGCATTTTGATTTTAATATTGTCCACTATTTAGCTGGGCATTTTTTTTAACATAAAAAATAAAATAAACCTTTATTTATCAATTGAAATCTGTCATAGAATGAGGATATTGGGAGATTAATTTAAAATTCTATTGCATTTTCATTTAAATGGCGTCACAAAAATCCCTTGACATCCTGAAGATTAAAAAGCATTTCTGTGTGTGCAATTGAATTTTCTAATTTGCCATTTCATTTGAATTACGGCATCTATTCGCTTCCATAAATTGTTTTTAATCAATGTTGGTCACAGACATTTACTCAATTTACACTCATTTACTTAAATTAGTTAATTGTGTTATTTTTTGTATTTTTTTTAACCCTGTTTGATAACTTCATTATAGTAATTTATAGTACTTTAAGGAGGACTGTGCTTAAGCATAGATTAAGCATGCAAATAAGTCTTATCTAACATCACCTTGAAAAGAGTGATGCAACATTGAAGCACTATTGATTAATTCATATTCAATGATGTGGCTTTGTGAGTTGAGAGAGAAGCTGGTAATTAGCTATAGATTTAACTGTTTAAATTGCTCCATCAGCTTAACATCACACAGATTAAAAAAACAGCTAAATCAATTATATTAAATGATAACTGCCAACATTTTAGTGGGTGGTTTATTCAAATCTATTCCAGGTCTAAAATACCAGCCATAGGATATTCATTGATAAGGTTACAGCACATTATCCAGCAGAAACACAAACACACACACACACACACACACACACACACACACACACACACACACACACACACACACACACACACACACACACACACACACACACACACACACACACACACACACACACACACACACACACACACACACACACACACACACACACACACACACACACACACACACACACACACACACACACACACACACACACACATTCTTGTCCCCTCTTAGTTTTTTAGCTTTCTGTCTGTCTCAGTGTCTTTCACATTGACATCAACCAACAAGTATCATTAAAACAGAATCATACCTGAGATCATCATCCAGAGCAAGGCCAATAGCATCATTATTAGATCTATATGTCTGTAGATGTCAGGACTGTTAAGTGGATTATGATGCTGGGATCCAGACACTTGCTGTCTTATATCACTGTATGTTTAATACGTCAACTGTCCTTCTTGCTTCATCAGGGAGGGGTTTGTGTGTAACCACACTTTACTCACTGACATTCTGACAGGAAGCTGTCTAGCATCCGAATGGGGTGCAAAATCTGACCAAAAAAAGTTTAAACCTACTTCTAATTATATATCATTAGAATTATCTATCCATCCATCCATATCTCATAGGTGCCTAACTTTGATCAGAGGTGGGGGAGACAACTTTTAGGTTGGACCCCGCTCCACCCCCCGTGTATCGACTATGTCCATGGATTATGGCTGTGGACTGGATTAGTAGTTTTCGTTCCCTACCTATGTTGAATGCACTTATTGTAAGTCGCTTTGGATAAAAGCGTCTGCTAAATGACTGTAAAGTAATGTAATGTAATGTATTGGGCACTGGGCAGTTAGGAAACAATACTAGTCTGTATGTTTGATTGCCACTGTGCATTCTTGGTAAATATAGCTTGGAGAATATATAGCCTACAGAATCTTATTAGCACTCTTACGCCAAATAAAACAAACAACTTAAATAATAATCTTAATAACTAGTCCATACCCGGGGATTTACGCACCCTAACTATATATGCAGGCTTTTGGGTTATGCGGTTGGTATGCATTTAGTTCTTGGAGATGAGCACAGCTCATTTCAGCCTGCTGGCTTGTGGTGTGGTGTGTGTGACAACCCGTCATTTAGGGCCTGGCATCGAATCAATTACCACAACAACCGCGCTCGCTCGCCCCGCGCTCATAGAACGCTGTCTGTGGACACGGCCCCTAAATCAAACTCCTTTATAACTGTGTAACCAGTGGTGTAAAGTAACTAAGTACATTTACTCAAGTACTGTACTTAAGTACAATTTTGAGGTACTTTTACTTTACTGGAGTATTTCTAATTTTCTGTACTTTTACTTCTACTCCACTACATCTCAGAGGCAAATATTGTACTTTTACTCCACTACAATTATTGTAGTGGAGTACACTGTCTTCATGCTAATTGTCAATGCCAGAGGTGAACCAAATCTTTCAGATTTATTAGGCAGTCCGGTGCAGACCTTGTGTGTGTGCGTGCGTGTGTGTGTGCGTGTGTGCGTGCGTGTGTTGGTGTGTGTGTGTGTGTGTATGCGTGTGTATGAGTGTGTAGGCCTACTGTATGTGCGTGCTTGTGTGCGCCTTATCGCTTCATCAGGAAGTGGTTTCTGCTTTCCTCACTGACATTCTGACAGGAAACTGTCATCAACATTTTCTATGATGGAAATTATATAGGTTACAAACACACAAACACACCTGCACGCACACAGGCACACACACAGACACACACACAAGTGTGTAAATCTGAAAGATTTGGTTCACTATCCTATTATAAAATGAAGGAACCTCTGGCATTGACAATTAGCATATGAAGTCAGTGACGCAGCCCCTTTTTCTCTTTCCCCAAATTCAAGCTGCTTGTAAGCGTTTTGTCTAACGCAGCATGCCAGCATCTGTGTGAAGCATTTCTGTGGTTATTGATGTACTCTCTGCAACGCACTCCTCAGATTTGATGCAGCCAAGACAGGACATGCACGTCTCAATGGGGAAATGAGCATTGTTTTAAGAAGCCTGGCTGAAAATATAATTAGTCTATCTATATAATGTAGCCTGTGCATCAGGTCCATTATGATCGGGTCTGGTTATTCTCGGGTCCGTTTTGGACCCGGTTTGATTATCCACGTGTCCGTTTTGGAATGCTGGACATGATGTAAATGCCCTTTTGATATGCACTTTACTACACTGTGCTGGTACGTTTTGTTTACGTTTCCATTAGACCAGATCCTGAGCAGGGCCCAAAATAGTTTCTGAGAACCTTACAAGCCGTAGCGTATGGAAACACATCCTGTAAAATACGTTTCATTGCACAGAACGGTTCACATTTCTAGTCACTTTTGGACCCATGCAGACATGTAATACACATTATTGTGCATTGTGTACAATTACAGAGAACATGGAGCTGCAGGAAGACTGTGGTCACTTTTCACTCCAGTCAGCACAACGTAGGCACTGTGGTTGATATTTCTGAGAAACTACAAGAACATCACAGAATAAGACGAGGTGGAGATACACCACAGAGAGGAGAGGTGTTGTTACTATGGTTGCATGTGTGTGTGTGTGTGTGTGTGTGTGTGTGTGTGTGTGTGTGTGTGTGTGTGTGTGTGTGTGTGTGTGTGTGTGTGTGTGTGTGTGTGTGTGTGTGTGTGTGTGTGTGTGTGTGTGTGTTTGAGGTTGTTTGTTTTTACTGCTGCCCAGAATGTGACCTTATACCATATCTTATGTAAATCTAAAAGTGCTGTGGTGTAATATCAGGGCAGTAAAGATGTCTCCATCTCTAAATTCAGTTCAATGGGTTCTATTCTGACATGCATGGTGCTGCCATTTGATAGATTACCCAAACCGAAGGTGACTAAATGAATATACTCACATACTGTCATACACTGAGTGGGTAGGACCCAAATGCAGGGGGAAAGTCAAGAGCAGGTTCAGAAGTGTTAATTGACACCAAAACAGGGAACACGATGATATAACCAAACACAAGGAACAAGGAAAGCACTTAGAACACTAGGAAAACACCACAAGGAATACATTCAGCAAAAGTTCACGCGAGCAATACTGAACACCCTGACTAACAATCAGGATAAAACAACTAATTCCGGACTAACAAGACACAGGAGAACTAACTGATGATCAACACAGGGACTCAAGGACACATGTGCAACACATTGGCTAATTACAGGACTGGTCAAACCAGTGTGATCTAATATGAGAGTGACGACACTGGCGTTGACCCCCATTGTAAGAATGGAATGCGGAAATGCTCGTTCTATCTCAATGAGATAGTTCCAATGTCTGGAACTATAACCCATAACGGCCCGCTTTGCGGCGAGATCAAAGCGTGTCATAACTCTCTCTCTCTATGGGTCTGGGTGAAACAAGACAGGCGGCAGCAGCAACAACAGAGAAAACCAGGAGACACTATAGAACATTAATACAAAAAAATAAGGTACACAAGCGTAAAATCAAAACCCAAATAAAACTAAAAAACAAGGCCGCCAAATCTTTGTGCGATATGATTTTTTTGTTTTACATTGAACCACTTGAACCCTAAAGCATCCCTTTTCTGAAAATAGCATATCTACAAGCTCACAACGCCTCGCAGCGCGAAGCGTTATGAGCTTGTAGATCGGCTATTTTTGGCAAAGAGGTATAGGTATATAGAGGGAAACAAGAGTAATCTGTAGTATCTTTCATAACATAACATACACATCTGTTAGCATTATTTAACTTCACAAGTCTACTTTGGCCTGTACAGACAGGAGAGCTTATTCAGAGAGGTGGCTGATGGCCCTAGCCGGGTGGGGGGTGGAATTAGCATTCCCAATTGGGGAGACAGAAGGTCTGTCTCCATCCCCCCTTCCTGCCTCATACAGTTGCAAATCGAATCAGGGATTCAAAGTGTGATCTATTGTTTGTCTAGGTGGGGTCTCACTTTTCAGGGCTGACACACCCACACATATACCTTCTTTAGATCTCACTGCTATATAGAGGGGATGATTTGTAACTATTTGTGTGTGTCACTCAGAGGCCGAGGGGCTGATGGTGGGGACCTCAGGGTCTCCATAGGAAGCTGTTTGTGCTATGAAATAAACTGGAAGAATCTAACCTCACTGACTGGAGTGAAGACTCAATTCATTCTACAACCCTTCATACACACCTCTGGAACATCAAACTAACTACAATATGGCGTTGTTGGCAACTAAAAGTGCAATAGGACCTTTACCAAATACAGTGAAGTCTGTGGTTCAGATACCACAAATCCAAGTAAAAAAAACAAAGTTTAATCTTAAACACAATTTTATACAATTATAGAGGGGGTCCCTGCTTCATCTCTCTCTCAGCAAGGGGGTCCTTGGCCTGAACATTGAAGACCCCTGCCATAGCGTATGGAAACACATCCTGTGAAATATGTTTCATTGCACAGAACGGTTCACATTTCGAGTCACTTTTGGACCCGTGCAGACACACATTTTGTGCGCTGTGTACAATTACAGAGAACATGGAGCTGCAGGAACATGGTGGTCACGTCTCACTCCAGTCAGCACAACACGTATAGCCCTTGCATTGTGTTAGAAAACTGCATCCACTTGTGGTGTTAGCCACATCATGTCCAGCATTACAAAACGGACACGAAGATAATCAAACCAGGTCTTTTTTCATTCATTTTTTTCTCCCACCTCATAGCTGACTTGTAATGCATTCATATCCATGTAAACACTTTTTAAAATATTATGTTGGGTTAGGGCTAGGGTTTCATCTTTCAAAATATCTTCTTTTCTATTATAAAAATTTTAAAATGCACTCATTACATTTCCTATAATGAAGGCAATGGATAATGATGTTATCTAGCTATAATAGAATAATTAAGAATAATAATTAGAACACACTTCCAATTTTTTTTAATTAAAAAAACACTTTAAAAAATGTGACCATCAGAATTAATTAGACCATCAGAATTAATTAAAATGATGATAAATAATGTTGTTGCGTTAAAATGGCTATTTCTGAGGATATCATGAAGCCTCGTTCCAATAAAGAAATGTAAAGGGTACTTTTTACCTATTTAAACTTGAAAACGGGTCAAAAAAGACCCTAACACAATGGAAGGGATAGGCTCTGTGGTTGATATTTCTGAGAAACTACAAGAACGTCACGGAATAAGACAAGGTGTTGATACACCACAGAGAGGAGGTGTTGTTACTATGGTTGCATGTGTGTGTGTGTGTGTGTGTGTGTGTGTGTGTGTGTGTGTGTGTGCACACACACCCTGAGCAGGGCCCAAAATAGGTTCTGAGAACCTTACAAGCCGTAGCGTATGGAAACACATCCTGTAAAATACGTTTCATTGGAACCACCGGAACCACCGGCGCCGTGCATCCCCAAAATGATTCCCCTAGTTTAAAACTTGTTTAGTTTGGTATAATCGTTTCGTTTCTTTTGGTATAATAATCGTTTGGTATGTCCATTTTCTATTCTAACTTGTGGCACGACTAGTGAGACTAACAAATTGATTCGGATTATTCGTATTATACAAAGACAATGCGACGCCAACCGGAACCAACCACCGGAACCACGATAATATTTTACATTTTTTCTAAACCGCTAGTTTTAGAATGAATACCAGCCAGGCTTTCCTCCAAGGTGGAAAGTCTGGTCTCTGGTGACGGGATCAAGGTTAGCAGCAACAGAGGAAACCAGGAGACACTATAGAACATTACTACAAAATAAAGGTACACAAGCGTAAAATCAAAACCCAAATAAAACTAAGAAACGAAGAAACCATTACTTCAAAATTAAAGGAACAGAACTGTAAAGTAAAACACTAACTATAACTAAGAAACAAAGAGCACAAGAAATTAACACAACAGGAATACAGAACAAGACACGAACCGTGACACAGAGTGGAGGGGTGCCTTTTCTGAAGAAAAAGCTGCTTGCAACAATTGCACTGTGATTGCAATATGTAACTGTTGTTTTAACATGCATGGCTGTGTGTGAGACAGGCTGGTGTCTCACTAGCCCTAAAATGGCTGTGATATTACATATATTTCAAGTAATCCAAATACACAGGCATAGATCGCTCCCATGCCTGCCTGGGTAGCAGCCTGATCTTCGCGGCATTAAACTTCTCAGTGCTGCGTGTGTACTCACCCTATAATTAATTCCTGCGACTTGGAGTCAGACATTGTCCTCTGGTTTCATATCCATTTGAAAGTCCTGGCAGAAAACGTGTGTTTGGTAAAATATCTCCACTTTTCCACGAGTTGCACTCGGACAACATTCTCTGCCCGTTACGGGGTCGGACCCGAAATGACTGCTGGACTGAACATAATGAAAACTTCCTTTGGGAACGAACACTCTGTTGCGATTGGTGTGGGGTAATTAATCACACCTGTCAATTGTGTGCCCCATACATTTGTGCTTCCCAAAGGAAGTTTTCATTTGTTCAGTCATTCAATCATTTCGGGCCCGTCGCTGACAGAGAATATGTCCATGTGCAGCTTATGGAAAAGAGGAGTTGACTAGGTTTATAACATTTGCATACGTTGGATGGCACCGGTTTGCTACCGCAGGAAGGGCCGTGTTAATGTCAGAAAGGGCACTAGGCAAAGGCTGATTCCCCCCCCCCCATCTACCTGGCTTTGATGTAGGCCTATTTGACACACACACACACACACACACACACACACACACACACACACACACACACACACACACACACACACACACACACACACACACACACACACACACACACACACACACACACACACACACACACACACACACACACACACACACACACACACACACACACCCCTGCACTCTGCAGTGGTCTAAACTGAAAGTGCACTATATCTTTTTTTTTTTGGACCTATGGACTTCCATAGACTGGAGTCTGTCTCATTTCTCTCCAAAAGCCCGAATATAATGGAATATGATTAAGGATTACTGTGATTATATTAAGATCAGGTAATCTCACATTTCATATCACACACACCTTACAGTAATAACTCCTGTAACTTTAACTACCCAACCCAAACATATGCAGTAGGGATAGTTATAGGGTAACCTATTTCCCTGTGCTCAGAGTTAGATAAGACTTGAGGAGGTTGCACTATTTTTGACGTGTTATAATTTAATTGTCATTTCGCGAGATTATGTCAATAATCAACACACTTTCAAAAAAAAAAAAAAAACATGAAATTATTAACAGAAAAACTACTTAATTGTGTGAATGTGACATCAGACCTCGCTGCCACGCCCACAGCCCCACCTACAGCATGTTCAGCATAAACAGTGAGCAGTAAGCTAAGGGTAATGATGCCGTTAATATGCCCGGAAATCTTTTTTTTTTTAAATATGACAAGTTTTATTTCTCAGTTCGCAGTCTTTCAGTATTGCCTTCAGAGGTATAACAACACTGCTGTTATATGAAGAATTAGTATGTCCAAACGGTGACCTGGCAAGAATAAAGGCTTTAAAACGGAAAATGAATGATCGTTGAATGGGTTTCCAGTCAAAAAACTAAACAAGAAAATATATGGTGTTCATCTAAGAACAGAGATAAGTAACAAGATAGAAAGAACATAATATACAACCTAGAGCTGCTTGATCAATACTAGGACCTCATTAATCATCTAAATAAATTAAAACCTTCCGTGCATATTATGGTTTAGCCTACTGATCATAACAAATGTTTTTTTTTCTTTTTTCAATGGGAAAAATTACATCAAAGACACAGGAAGAATATAGTAATTTACAGAAAAACGATAATGCCTTATTATTATGAGGCGTTACAAAAATAAAATTTGATGTATTTTTAAATACATTTTGAGGTTTTTTTTTCTGTTTTTTTTTATGCGACGCATTGTGAGCTTAGATCTGCTATTTTCAAAAGATTTATTTGAAAAATGGGACACTCTGCAAAATGAATGAGTACTTTTACTTTTGGCACTGTAAGTACATTTTGATGCCAATACTTTTGTACTTAAACTCAAGTAAATTTTGAATTCCGGAGCAGTATTTCTACATTGCAGTAGCCTATTGATACTTTTACTGAAGTAAAAACATTTTAGTACTTTTTCCACCACTGTGTACTGTTAATGTGATGGATGTGATATGAGCTCCCTGCAGTTAAAACTCTGTTTACTGGACTCTTGCCTCTTCACTGTGCCTGGCTTCAGCACTGGAACCAAGAACGTTATAATGCATGGTCTTCACTCCTGCACTCTGTCCTCTGGTGGCCAGCTGGAGAAACACAATTGGAAACCAACTTTAACTTACTGGATCAGATTTATTACCTTGTTGTTGTTGTTGTTGTTGTTGTTGTTGTTGTTATTCTTAATTAAATATTTTGTTATTGTTGTTATTGCTGCTATGATGTTGAGGAACCTAAACCAAATAAATGTACTCTTGGGTAGGCCTACTCATATGACAATTTAATGGGTGCCAAAACCGTATATATACGGTTTTGACCGTACTGACGTTGAGTGCCAAAACCGTATATAGGCCTACACGGTTTAATTTTTTTTTTTTTTTAAATCAATTTTTTATTTTATTTTTCCTTCACAGCACCAGGAGATATCATTTGTCGAAGATTTAGACTCCAATCCACTTCCTGGTTAACTTGTGTACTTTTTTTTTTTACAATGTTAATTTAACTATTTTCAACTGGCTGCAACTATGGAACGGATTACCGAATGTTTTTAATTTTTTCCCCCCGATTGTACGAGACCTGTATGTGTGTAATGAGGGGATCACCGTGAGGACGGTGATCACTGAAAATATTTTGTGACTACTTGAAAAAGGTTCAAAAATTGTTAAAAATCCTGGCACTCAACGTATAATATTTTAATAAACCTCTGGCACCCCAAGTGTTAACACATACAAATCTTGAATGTTGAATCTGTCTCTCTGACGTAAAAATGCATTTACATTCCAGCATTAAATAAAGATGTATACATTACCTTCCGGAAACAATAGAAACCACCGATGATGAACAGCAGGAGCAACACCACTACCACCACCACTGTGACTGTAACTCTGATAGATGTCAGGTGAGAAGCTGTGAGAGAAATATGTTCTTATTGAATTTGTCTGTTTGATTGAGTTTCAGACTCGAAATGTAATTTTCATTCACGTTACCTGTGACAGTGAGAGAGAGGAGCGCGCTCTCAGAGGAAGAGTTGTGAGAACAAACAGAAATGTGATAAACACAGCTGTAATTCCCTTGGTGGGTGTGGTCTGCTGCAGGAAACAGGAAGTTGGCAGAGTGATTGACAGCTGGCTGGGCCCAGTAGTGTGTTGTGTGGGATCCAGTGAAGGTGAGGTGGAAGGAGCCTCCTGGGTATTGTGGCTGAATGGAGCAGCTGATGGTGAAGTTGGAACCCTCAAATACCTGCAGCCCCTGCTGCTGGCCCTCAGAAACCCCATTTATGGAGGGGGACAAAGTGATGTCTGGCTTAAACAGATCTGTAAAAAGAAAGACAGAGGTGATTGGCTACGACAGCAGATATGTAAACATTGTACACAATGTTAGAGAGAGCAAACATATTGATAAGAACAGAGAGAGAGAGAGAGAGAATGCAATGGCATGGTATTGTCTTTAATATACGGCAAGGTCAAAAGGGGAGTGATGTACAGTAGGGTAAATCTGTCATGTCCACAACGTTATAGCAGCAGTATGGGTTTATAAGGACATAAAGAATGCACTTACTCTGCATTGTTACAGGTGGCGTTGTTATTAGGATAGCTGAAATGCAATGAATGAAAATGTTAGTTTATTCGTCATCTATCATTTTGCATGCTACTCATGGGAAATGAATGGGGATGAATATTAAAGATGAAATCAAGCTCTAAATATGTGCCTAAAAGACCACGGCTCCTTCATGTTTGAACACAACAGGAAATAATATTTGCCTGAATGAATAAGGATGTTCTTCACACAAATCTACAGAAAGATGACTTTAGGAAATTGACTGTAATGATATTCAATGGTTTCACAGTCTCCATAGCTGAATGTATGAAGAATAGAATAATGTATGAAATAGAGGTAATAGGGAATAATGGTGTTTATGTCAATAATATCATAATCTTGTGAAATAACTAGACAAAAGAATTGCAGATTTCACAACACATCACACCACAGCGCATTGAGGTTGTAGATCAGCTATTTGTGGTGGGTGACATGACACTGGATGTACAATGATGTATAAACCAGTCTTAACCCTTTATTTTCACGGTGCCGCGCTATGAGCTTGTAGATCTGCTATTTTTGAATAGCCAAAGAAATCTTAAAATGACACACAGATGCGTTCCCGGTCTTAATGGGTTAAGACCTGATTCAGCAATGCACAGTTATTTCTGACAATCATCGTAATGGAGAATTGCAAGGCATTATGAGAGATGTAAAAATCACCAAACATCCATGTCTGTCACATCCCTCATTCAGGGGTTCAAAGGTCATTAATGTATCACCCCAATACCGAAAAACATTTAAGTTCAACCACACACAAAAATGAAGTCTTACGTTTACAAATGAGACTGGGCTTTGACCACTGTCTATATTTGGCATATACAAGCTCATAGCGCGGCACTCGGTGCCGCGCTATGAGCTTGTATATCTGCTATTTTTGAATAGCCAAAGTGTAAAATAATGCTTTTTAGCTCAAATAAAAAAATGACACAAAGTATATTATGATGACAGAAGTAAAGGGACATAAAATATGTACTTACTCTGTATTGTTACAGGTGGCAGTGGGGTTGCTGAAATGCAATACATGAGAATGTTAAAGTATATTATGATGACAGGAGTAAAGGGACATAAAAGATGTACTTACTCTGCAGTGTGACAGGTGGTGGTCGCCTTGGATCACCTGAAATGAATTAAATGAGAATATTAAAGTGTATTTGTCATATCTAATTTTGCATGGCACCCGCCATAGGAAATGAACGGGGCTGAATATTAAAGTCGAAATCAGGTACTAAAGACTAATAGGCTACAGTATGAACTAAATATGTGCCTATAAGACCACTGTTCCTTCCTGTTTGCACACAACAGGAACTAATGTTTTAATAATATCATGTTCTTGTGAAATAACTAGATAAAATAATTGCAGATTTCACAACACATCGCACCACAGCGCATTGAGGTTGTAGATCAGCTATTTGTGGTGGGTGACATGACACTGGATGTATTTACAATGATGTATAAACCAGGCTTAAAACCTGATTCAGCAATGGACAGTATTTATGACAATCATCATAATGGAGAATTGCAAGGCATTATGAGAGATGTAAAAATCACCAAACATCCATGTATGTCACATCCCTCATTTCAAGTTCAAAGGTCATTAATGTATCACCCCAATACCGAAAAACATTTAAGTTCAACCACACACAAAAATGAAGTCTTACGTTTACAAATGAGACTGGGCTTTGACCACTGTCTATTTTGGCACTTGACAATGGTGGAGGTGCCTGCCCTCCTCATGTAACCATCAATACACCTGTACTTGTAGTGGCCGTCACGTTGACAACAATTTGCTGCTTCTGGAAGTTCAGTGAATGCCACGTGTGGTAACTGTGAGCAGGGACACGGGCAGTTTTCGATGTCTGCAAACAAAGAATGGAGATACCCAGGATACAATGGATTATTGAAACGAGTGGTCGTCGAGTCAAATAAAAGCATGTCTTATTTTCATGAAAATGTAAATTAAGCACAATTGTCTCGTCACCGCGAATCAGAATGAAATATTTAAGCATAAGATTACGATGACTTTTCTTTGCCATACAAAGTATATGAAAGTAATATGGCAAAA
Organism: Gymnoscopelus braueri; assembly: GCF_963280865.1. NCBI lineage: Eukaryota > Metazoa > Chordata > Actinopteri > Myctophiformes > Myctophidae > Gymnoscopelus > Gymnoscopelus braueri. The sequence continues at coordinate 11,369,592 of NC_137608.1, read as the reverse complement.
TAATTAATTGCCAATTTTGTTGCAAAGATAATGCTTTCCAGGTATCCTCTCAGTAGACCAAGATATCAAATGCAGTCTGTTCACAGATTATCTTGTCTTGTTGTCCCTCAACTAAAGAGGAATTGCAGCAATGCCTGCCTCCTAGAGTTAAAATAAACATGTTGTCTGGTTTGTACCTTCTCTAGTCTACAGAACAGGCTTTTAGTCTGTCTCTGGATGAATTGCTGACCTACGGTTGAACTACTCTTTCAGAAAAACAAAACTGGATCAAATCTATAAACAGCCATAAGCACAGGTCCATTTCTACTCTCTGTTGAGTGGCTTTTGTAGAGGTCATTGTTCTAGAGTTAGTTTCAGAAGAACCTGATGGCATGCAGTTGTAAAGGACATAAAGGATGTACTCACTCTGCATTGTTACAGGTAGCAGTAGTGTTGCTGAAATGCAATAAATGAGAATGTTAAAGTATATTCGTCATCTATCATTTTGCATGGTAATCATGCGAAATGAATGAGGCTGAATATTAAGGATGAAATCAAGTACTGAAGTCTAACATGTACTAAAGAATACTGCTCCTTCCTGTTTGAACACAACAGGAACTAATATTTTCCTGAATGAATAATATAAGGATGCACTTTCTCCTTCACACGTATTTACAGAAAGATGACTTCAGGACATTGACTGTAAAGGTATTCAATGCTTTCAGTCACCATAGCTGAATGTGGATACAATAATGCAGGAAATTCATGTAATAGGGAATATGTTGTTGTTCAAGACAATATTATTATGTTATTGTGAAATAATTAGACAAAATAATTGCATATTTCACAACACATCACATCACAACACATTGAGGTTGTAGATATGCTTGCACACAACACATTTCACCCACTGTTTACACCTGTAAACCTGTGATGTGACAATAAAATTGATTCTGATTCTGATTGTCTTCAGAAGAGGGCTTACGTTTGTTTCTGGATGCATTGCTGAACTACTGTTGAACTGCTATTTAAAAAAAACGAAACTACATCAAAATCTATAAACAGCCCATAAGCACAGGTCCATTTCTACTCTCTGTTGAGGCCATAAAGGATGTACTTACTCTGCATTGTTACAAGTGGCAGTGGTGTTGCTGAAATGCAATACATGAGTATGTTAACCCATTAAGTCAAGACCTGAAGCCGATTCTAGAAATGTCTTCTAAATCGCAATATGTATTTGGCCATGGACCCCCATCTCAAAACATGTTGTTCCAGGGACCCCCCAGAAGCAAAGATTTGAGTTAAACATTTTCACAAATTTTCAAAAATAGCAGATCTACAAGCTCGTAGCGCGGCACTCGGTGCCGCGCTATGAGCTTGTATATCTGCTATTTTTGAATAGCCAAAGTGTAAAATAATGCTTTTTAGCTCAAATAAAAAAATGACACAAAGTATATTATGATGACAGGAGTAAAGGGACATAAAATGTACTTACTCTGCAGTGTTACAGGTGGTGGTCGCCTTGGATCACCTGAAATGAATTAAATGAGAATATTAAAGTGT